>NC_079978.1:398352-998352 GCF_029852145.1 Microplitis mediator | reverse complement strand
ATACTCTCTATACACAACTCTGACCAATCCTCGTACTTGGGATGTCCCCTTCTCTTTTTGCCCCTAGTACGGTGTAGAGCGAACCAGCTAAACCAACTGAACCTACTTCCCTCTCTCTCTATTTTTATTTCTCTCTCTCTGTCTTCTCCTCCCCCTCTTTGATGTACCTCGCCGCGCCACTCGTCGTCATCACTTGTACACAATCACTACTGCCACCACGTTTGCCCAGGGCCGTACTCCTCCGAGTGCAACGAGGCCAACTAGGAACTTGCATCTAGTGCCCCGCTACCCCAAGTATACACAACCTTTTGGACGTCGTTGTCATGCAGTCACCAACAACAGCCGACACACACAGACTTACCCGATGGCATAGCGCAGGCGATTAGAAATGCGATCGTTCCTTTATTATTGTATACATATACATCACATCTACATCTACACACATTGATGTGGCGACAAGGTGACTTGACTTTAATACTCATATATAATAACTGCTATAATAATAATACAAGACAACACACTCATTACAACATATATGTATATATATATACTTATCGGTGGCCTAACTTTATGGCCCTTCTCTTATATTACTAACATTTATTTACACATTTTAGCTGGTTGCAGCAGCTACTGATGATAGTTCTACTGCTGCTAAGTAAATAGCTGGAAATTGACCCTCGGCAACTATGACATACACACTAGACTGTAACTAGTAGACGTGTATGTGACACGAGCAACAAAAAAATAAAAAAAGCATCTCAAGCACTTAGAGAACGTTGAATAACTAGGCGTAAAAGGTCATTGTAAATTTTTCTCTTTCTCTTGATAGGACTTGATAACTGGTACTGGTGACATACCGAGATTATTACCGTGAAAGCTCACATCAGCGATTGCAGCCGAGTATGAGCTTGAGATTATTGTCGAGGTGTAGGCTGCAGTGTCAACCTTAATGTCAAAGAAAACTTTAGCAATAATCAGAGACAATAATGCTCAGTGATTCTGGTCTTTGCTTGTGTGAGTTGCTAACAAATTACCAGGGATAGAGTAAAGCATTCAGAGAAGTTAAAATATAAATGCATACCCAGGCTCGAATGAATTCTATAAGTATCGATGCAGCGACGCAGTGTTATAAGACATCGTCATAGTTGCCCAGATTACTCATCAACTGATTACATTATTCTAGCCGCTTTGTTATTTTTTATTTACTTGATTATCGTACATGTCTTTTGTTTTACTTATTTATTTATTTTTCTAGGTTTGTACGTTTTGCTAAATCCTGTGCTCAAATACTTGGCTCAAATAGCAGTTGACTCAACATCGTGTCGATTGTAGTCGACCTTTACTCGAGGAACGAAATATCATCATTATATAGAAGCGATTGCAAATCGCATTTCCTTATCGCTTGGTCATTAGGGCAAAACATTAAGCCGTACGTGTGAATAAGTGTGGCTTCGATTAAACGAAAAATTATCATTTTAAACTGTTTAAAAGTATGTATAGATAATACATAAATTAACATACATACTCGGCTATTTTAAATCTAGTTATTTAATTAAAGCATTTATTATTTTACACATTGCGGTTGTTTTAACTCGTACGCGAAATTGGGTCTTGGGGTATAAATTTATTGAATCCCCGTAACTAGACCTCCTGGATATATATGAACTCGCATATTAAACGAGAGTCGTAAAAAAAATCAATCGCACATGATAAATAAATGTATTAACTCGCGAATAGAGCAAGTTAATTTTTTCAAAGATACATCAATTGCTTAGGATGATGTTGTCTAGCAAAACATTTATTGCAACAATACACGACCGTGACATGAATTAATTGTATTTTTATATAATACTCGTCATAGTATCATCAGTAATATAAGTACATATGATACTTATGTGCACGTATATTATATATATATAGATAAATGGTGCATATGTAGTAGAAAATCAATCTAGTAAGTCGATTGATCGATGAGATTGTAGATTTGAATCGCAACCGTGATTTTATTTGTGTTTTGTCTTTACCTATTAGATGTGTACACATATACCTGTCATATATATTATGTATTTTATGTTTGTATATAGACATATAACACTTTCTTGTGCGCGCGCGCGATTACGTTCAATTACCAATGCCATGCGTTTATTACATAACTATCCAAGTGTTCCAGATTGACGCTTACAGCTCGGACCGACTCGATAACGCCATCAGAGCTACATGTCTAAGATTTATCAATCTTATAAACACTCTGACACCCAGCGTTAAATAGTATTATTAGTTTACGCGGAATTTTATATCTTTGTATTTACTTTCTGGGTCACTGGGATAACTTTACGGATTTGATTTTTGGATTTTTTATGCATTAGCGCAAAGTTTAACTTTCTTCGCGCGCTTAATCTTCACTTTTTACGTCAATCAATTTAATTGAAATAGGTATCAAAAATTGTTTAGTAAATTTTTTGCTTGTTTACGAAGTAGAAGATCTTATTTAAGAAATTGGATTGTTTTTGAGTATAAGTACAATTTTTCAACGTTAAATAAATTGAATTTCTTACATAAGTCTACTCTGCTGATTAAATGTAAACAAATACAAATATCAATGTTTGATATATACCAAACGGAAGACCCTTGTTTCTAATTTTGAATAAAATTAACACGCTCGCACATGCGCATCTGTATAATCAAATATTATCTCACTTTCTCTTACGTCTAATGTAATTTTAATTACTTTGAAAACTTGACATATTGATAAAAAATTAAAAATTCTAAAAATTTTTTAAGCAATTAGTTATCTTTTTAATTATTTTACATCGATAAGTACTGTTACGTATGTATACTTCGATATATATATAATTTGAAAAAAAAAAAAAAAAAAATCTGCCCTTTAATTATTTTACGAACTTTTTAAAACTCGCGCTGAAACTCTTTCAATGCCTATCATGCTTACGAAGTCTTGTTCTTTTCAACCTTTTAGAAGTTTCTAAATTACTTTACAACTTTCGTCCTTACCATTATAAACCAATAATTATCCCTTATGCAATTAAATCTAAAAAAAACTTACGTTATCTAATCTTTCCACATCGTAGAAGATATTTTATACAATACAACTTATGTTTAAAAAAAAATCAAACGTCATTCTCCGCACTGAAAAACATAAAAAATTAAATTTACCGTCAAATGAATAGAGTTTATTTTAAAAATAAAAGAACCTACACCTCAACTCAGTATTCTATAGCCTAGATAATCTACACAACTTAACTTTTCTCGTCTGTTTACCATGACACAAACTTATACGTCTATACAACTGTCAGCTCTCTCATCAACTTTTACTTTTATACAATTAAGGAGATTCTTAAACTTGTAGTAATATCCATTAAACAAATCGCCATGCCCTTAACTCAATGCCCATTTTTCAAAAGTACTTTTTAATAATTACCATTATCATCATAACTGAATTAATATAAATGTTCTTTTCCCGGTGTACTCATCATAAATAATTTTTTTTGTACACACGGACATTTCTCAACAATAATAATAGAGAAATCTGACATTAAAAAATTTCCTTATTAATAATGAATGTACATAGAGTAAGTACATGTTATCAAGTGGTATATCTATAAAAAAAAATAAAACAACAACAAAACATTTGATGCGATAAATTATTAAAATAGTAAATCCTTCATTGTTTTAAATATATATATTTTATTAACGTATATGGACAAACAATGAAGTACAAGTATTTGCGTGAAATTTTAATTGAAGTTGTCATAAAGGGAATAATGCCTTTTAAATGTATTATCCTTGTCCTATAGCCGCTTGACTTGGACTTGATATTTTTTAGTCTTACGTATTACGATAGACTGTCGTCTACTTGGTTTGTCTATAAGTAACAGAACATAAGTTGCAGTATTAAATGTGCACGCTATTAGACGTTTAAATGCTGCATCAAGGACACTGTTACAAGACTATGTACGCTTTGATTATATTTATAATTTTTTATTGTTTATTTAATTAAATGATTGCCGTCTAAAGTTTAAGTTGTTATTGTCAGCGATCTGTAATATATTTATAAGAAATATAAATTTATCTATTGCTCACATTGTACGGCATCATATAAAAATAAATATAATTTATGTACGTGTCAACACAAATCTAATGAAAAATTCAAAAGTAATTATTTTCTATTACGCGTTAAATAAAGAAACTTAATAGCAGATAATGTAATTGGCGTAACCGCAACTCGTAAATGCACGACAAGTGACCTCGCGTTTGAATCATTTGAATTTTCGCGCCAACCGCTCGAGTCAAAATAACTTTTTAAATTCATTTTTTAAACTTGTAATCACTCAATTTAATTATTTTTAATTAGTATTTTATTTTTTATTGACTATTTAATAAAATTTTATTGAAGAAATTAAAAAAAAATTGTTTTATTGATCTTTGGGTAACCTAACCTGTTGATCACGTGACACGTGTTTATGATAATAATTCCAGTGTCAATATAACCTCTATTAAATATTTATTTGTGGATTAAAAGTAATAACTTATATAATAGCGTACATATTAATTTAAAAACCCCGTTGTTCGAAACAAGAAGATTATAATGTATCAGATTACCAAGGCACCAACCACTTACCATTATGACCGAGTAATTCATGATGGATGACAGCACCCAGGAGACAGATGTTAAAATATTATTTTTTGCGAGTGCACGTGAAATTGCTGGTGTTAAAGAATCTAAAATAATTATCTGCAAACATATTTCATCATCTGAATTACTGGATAAAATTGTTTCAATATTTGGATTAGAGAGTATACGTAATAACGTTATTATTGCCGTTAACGAGGAATTTATTTCTAATGATGTCGAGCTCGAACTCTGCGACAGAGATGAAATCGCAGTCATCCCACCTCTCAGTGGAGGTTTGTTTTTTTTACATAATTATATTTGTTTAATTTATGATTCTGAAGTTAGCAGCCAATATAAAATTTTCGGATTTTTTTTTTCAACAAATTATTTACAAAAAAAAATGCACAGCAGAAAACTAAAAAAACTACAAGTGCAATTTTTAAAATATTTATTTTTTTGTAATTTATCTTTTCTAGAAAAATAAAAAAATTATTTGACGTCTGCTAACTTCAGCATCATTTTAATTTAATAAATTGTATTTATTTATTTATTTATTTTTTTCAGGCTAATACAGAGGAACAAAAAAATATCGTCAAACTCCAAAAAGATAAGTTACAGGTTGATGAAATTGTCAGTTGTGTTATTTCACCATCTTGTGGTGCAATATCAACATTTATCGGAACAACTCGTGATAATTTTGAATCCAAAAAGGTAATTTTATAATAATAATAAATTTAATTTATTTAATGATTGTGGTGTTGATAAAAAATTATTTGTTCAACAGGTTATTAAACTGGCTTATGAAGCTTATGAGCCAATGGCATTAAAAGAAATGAAAAATATTTGTGAAAAAATTCGCGCAAAATGGGATGTCAAGCATATTGCAATTTTCCATCGTTTGGGTGAAGTACCAGTCTGTGAAAGCAGTGTAGCGATAGCTATTTCTTCTCCCCATCGCCGAGAATCACTGCAAGCTGTTGAGTTTGCTATTGACACTCTTAAGTCATCAGTACCGATTTGGAAGAAAGAAATTTACGAGGATCAGCAATCAACTTGGAAGGAAAATAAAGAATGTGCGTGGGCTTTATCAAATAAATCTTTAACTATTTGACTTCTTTGGCATGTTGTTATAATTAAGCTTTATCTGTTTTCTGTACAAAAAAATTTATATTTACTGTTGAACAATTAAACGCCAATTATATAAATTGCATGTGTTAATTTTGATTGTTATTTTTTTTAGATGATAAGCTTTTAATCCCCAAAGTAGAACCGCTTGATAGTATCCAAGAGTCTTCAGCAGAAGATAACATTGTACAGTCTTTCAAGCAAGATTTTGATAAATATGAAGTAAATCTTGATCAAGTCCAAGTTAAGGCTAGCGCTGATGAGCTTAATAGAAGAATTGAGTCATTTATTTTGAGGAAACGCCAGCATGTTAATAGTGTAAATATTCAAGAATTTTGTCGTCATAGGTTTGTAATAACAATTATCATTATTTTAATCAGCTCATTATTAAAACTTGTTCTATAAATAAATAAATTAATAATTGCAGACATTTGAATAGTCAAGTTGAAAATTCGTGTGCCAGAGTCGATGCTATTTTAATTCGTCGCAAAGACTCTAAAAGTCACGTCAAAGTTCATCGTGTGTACAATCCACATGGACCGCAAACAAACTTTTCATCTTCAAATGAATCAAATCAACAAAACACTAGTTTGAATTCAGCGTTAGATGAAAGATTGTCTGAGTCTGAAAGATTTCTCGGGATTGCCAAACCCGTTCCTCGTGATATTTATGAACGTGTCAAAAAAATAGAAGACAAATTACTTTATCTAGAAAGTATTTCACCAGAATATAAAAATATTTGTGTCAGTATTTCAGTAATTAGTTATTACTCAACAAAATTTTACATGACTTGTATTTATTTCCGTTTTATTTCAGATACCACAAGATGCGGACGATGATAAAAATAATCCTTCAAACAAAAGGGTAATACTTGAATATAAATTTATTAATACTCCCAAGGAAAGAGACCCAGTGCCCGATCACTCCACGTATTTATATATCAATATTTAGTAATATAGATAAACAAAGACGAGTGATTGAATACTAGTTCCCTGATCGGGTACTGGGTCTCTTATCTTACTGTGTTTTATATTTATTGAACACAAATAAGTAATGAGCACCCAGTAAATAGTGATAACAAATTATTTATTTACAAATCGTGAGACTTCAGTCACTTTATATTTAAAAAAAAAAAATTATGCTTCAGCAACATGCGAACAACCATCGCACAAATATAAATAAAATCGTAGCGCATCTTACTACACATATTTTATTCTTTTTTCTATCGTGTTCTCATGTAGTTGCTCATGATAATTTTTTTTCTAATCTATAACAGATGTACAGAGGCGGTTCCACCTCGTGCCTCGTCGTATTCCAATAGAAAAAAAAATTAAAAATTGTTTAGCTCACATTCATTATCATTACAATCATTTTTTTTTTTTTTAAATAATTATTAACTATTTGTTTTATCTATTCCAGACATTTTCAACCGCAGAGTTGGACACAAAATTATTGGAACTCGAAAATAGATATGCCAAAAAAAAAAAGTAAGATCCAGTAGTCAGTCGTTCGTAACAAAATAACGTACAATTTGTCAATCGATCACGAGTAATTGGTTATTACTATTTTTTTTTACGAAGATTGAAATGTTAAAACTGTAATACGATAAGAGATTTTATTATGAAATTTAAATCTTGAAAATGTCATTGAAAGCTCATTGATATCTTCAATAGCTTAATAGTTATTGACCTAACATTATAATATAGTCATCCATAAAAATTTTATATTGCAATAATACTTAACTATCAAATTACTAATTCTTCAATCCTCAAGTTGTGCGATAAAAATTTTAAATTTCTTTTCGGTTGGGAAATAAAATTTAAAAAATTTGAATAAATGCCGGGAACAAAACGTTGAATTAAATATTCAAAGTTAAAGGGGTAAAGGCTGAAATTAAAAGTTAATCGATCGATGGCTGTAATCCACCAATCCCGTTTATTTGTGAATAACTTTTGGTGATGACTGTACAGCAAAGTAGTTTGTCATACGACTGGTAGAGGCAGTCGCCGTCGCGCTTCGAGACGGTATGGCCGTAAACCGTCTGAATTTTACCTCTTAATTATTGTAAGGTAAGCAACACTACACTATAAAAAAAAATTATTTTCACATTAAATACTTGATTAAAAAAAAAAAATATAAAATAATCAATAATTAAATTGACTGTAATTTTAGTAATAAAATAAAAAATTTTTAAAATTTTTATCTGTTGACGGTACTCAATAGTTGTGTCAAAATCACACGCGGTATAATACGTCTGCTGTTACTTCACTTTCTAATGTAATGAGAAACATTTTTTATTTATTTTTTTAGTTTAAATTTTGACACACGTACGAATCAGAATAAATTCAAGTGTCGGCCAAGGTTAAGAATGGTGATATTTTTTTTTCTATGTAAATAAAACAAGTAAAGAGTAAGTTTTTAAATAATTTCACACTTGTGACAATGTTTGTTTTGTTTATTGTAATTATTAATTTGTCATTTACAAAACAATTTTAAATTATGACACTTAATTTACGTCGATGTATAGTTATTTTATTTTGTCTGGTCATGTTTAAATAACTTGAGTAGTTTTATGTGACAGAAAAACAAAAAAAAAATATTAGGTAAATAAAAATTGTATTTAATGAGTGATAATTTAAATGGTAAAGTTGTTAGAGAGCTGTATAGTTGAAACATTTGTGATTTATTTTAAGACAAGATCTCAGCATCCTGAGACGTTTATCTCGATGGATGAGTTCACTGGACCAATGGTAAATTTGTTCCCCTGACAATCTCTGCAGTCAATCCGCATTGCACTACTTATAGATCCATCTCCCTACTAGATTTTTTTAAAACTTTTATTTTTATTTTTTTTATTACCACTACAATTTATAAATAAACTTTCATTAAGAATCTTTTTTTTTTTCTTACAAATCTTATCGACTTTCATGGCAATTAATATTTGCTTTTGTTTAAATAACTTTTAAAATTTTGTTACAGCAATTAAATAAACGTTTGAAATAGCAAGCTGAGAGAAAATATGAAAATATAATTCATGACGTGGAACGAAGTGAAAATGTGAATCACATAAAAAAATAATAAACCGAAACAGTTGATTTATGATAGGGGAATCGTAGTAAAAAAAAAAAAATATGAGTATTAGCGTGGCTTTAATACTTGAATTCATATCAACACAACTAATAGCGGCCTTATATTATTTCCTAAAGTCGGCCAGGAAATGAAATATATGTATAGACATATATATAGGTGTAACAGCCACATGAGGACAGACAATTTAGAGGGAATAAAAATAAACCGGTACTTCCATGCGGAAGTTTCTGTCCTTAGTTATAATTAAATTTATGATCGATTATCGTTATAAAAATGTATGATCATTCAACACTATTTAAGTTAACTAGTAATAAGTTGTAGTTATTAATACAGAAAAAAAATTTTTACTTTCCCCAGGAAATTTTTTACGTTATGAACTGAAAAGAAAAATTTTCTTGGAGCGTGAAAATATTTTCTTGAGGCTTAATAAAATTTAAACTTGGAAGTAATTATTTCAAGTTGATGATATTCTTTCCAGAATTTAAATTGAACGACATGTTTTTTGTCAATTATTATCATTATGCTAGTTGATTACGTATAATAACGTGATTACAACAAAGTTAATAATGTAATTTTAAAAAAATTGGATGGATGTAAATAGAAAATGCCTCGAGTAAATATCACGAGGCGGAAATTGCATGAATAAAATTTACGGATTAAATATTAGGTCTTCGACCTTTTCATTTGACATTAAGCGTAAATATATATAGCTACAATGTATAAAGTATAGGTAATATATATCTATATATTTGTATATATTTCCATTGGATCGTGTCTCAGTCTTCCTTATTCCTGTATAGTAGTCTAGTCAATAAACTTAGCAAGTTCGCGTGTCGTTTTTATCGTCTCGGATTCCTGGGCATCGTGTCACTTCGGGCCTTGCTACTGACGCCAAATGTTTATTCACGCGATCAAAACGCCTTTGTTTACTTTTATCATTTATGTTATAAATTATATTTTATTATTTTTTTATCATTATCTTACATATTAATCGGGCGATGGCTTATCTTAAGATTTCTTTCGCTATCATAACTCCATGCATGTTCTTCTTATCAGTTGATCTTATCACTATCGTGTAGATATATCATCACCAAATTATATTCACCCCAATGGACATAAATTGCCTCTCTCCATTAACTTATTAAAAATTCAACATATGTTTCCATTTGAATATTTTCATACATTACCATTATTACTATCATTATTATTTATTTACCGCAATCATATTTATTTTCGGCATATATGAATTAGTATTCCGAGTATATGAATCAATACGATATAATAATACCTTACATCAATACATTATTTCATGTTTACTCTCCTGTGCAATCAAGAATTGAATCATTTTCTTTGCAAATAATTATTTATAAAACTTTGTACTGAAATAATTTTTGAATTATTTGTTTGTTAATTTTTAAAATTAATATTTATTTTAATAACGTGATGTTTGTTTTGTAGAATAATTTGTTTGCTCAAGAAAGAGGATCGTAATTAAGCTTGACCATTAGTAAATTCACCGGCACTTAGATCGAATAAACGCCAGAAGCATATCGGAAATACCTGTTGGCCTCATGAATGAAGATAAATGGTTGTAAATATAGATAGATATATGTATATATATATATTCTTTGAGGCATGTCGTGCAGGGTGTGCGATCATTCTCAAACTTTATTTGCATAAATACCGCTAAAGTTATCCATTTAACAATTGTTTTATGCTCATCCATCATTTCTTCACTCTCCGAAAAAATAATAAAGCAAATATTTGCTTTAAAAATGAAACAAAGCCAGCCATCAGCTCGTTTCCTTCACCGACATATCGATCCACGTCATTAATGCCTTTTTCTCAAGCAATTTATTAAGTTTGAACGACATCTGATACTTGATCATACGGTGCAAAAGCTTTTACACGAAGGTATAAATAATGCGCTCCAAGTTCAGGGACAGCTTAACTAACCTTGCGATGCATTAATGCTTTGGCTACAGATATAATACAGATACAAGTACATGCATTTACATTCAGCAGATGGATTATTTTGAGAACTCGTGTACACATTTTACTAGCGCAGCTAATTTAATCCTGTAATTTAAGTGAGCTTCTCAAGTTTCACGTGCTATGACACGTAATACACTTACTTAAAGCTCACACATTTATCGTCAGTCTGCACTTTAGAATGTTGTGATGTTTAGCAATTGGTAATCTTCCAATTTTCCCTTGTAAATTATCTGTGTGTTGGTTTAATCTCTACCGTACACATTCCGATCGCATTGTTCGTCTATTGTATTGTCTCGACTAAGTATCTATATCTATATATACATACAATCTTGTTATTTATCGATAAATCAATAATACTTAGCCCTCAACAATGACAACAGAGTATGACCAAGTGTAATTTTGCGGTGTGGGAAATAGTTATCGCGTGCGGAAATTCAGTTCAGATGAAACTTGTACCTAATTGGTGTCGTTGTCTTGGTTATTGTTATAGTTGTCATCGCCTTGTTCTACATAACTTGCTGAATAATATATATACATATATACTTATAGACCTATATCTATATGTCTATAGATCTATATAGATCTTGAGACAAGAGGAATTAGGTGCGGATGTTAATTTGCCAGTGGTTTTAGTTCGCGTGACATTATAAATACGTGGGAATATATATATATTTGAATATACGTATGTATGAAGTGTTAATAGAACCAGAAGTAGCGTAGTAGTAGCAAGTACTTAGTAAGTATCGTGTTCCTCGGTTGGTTGCGTGACGCACGAATTAATTTTCTTTTGGGTAAACCTTATATGCTATCAATATATATATACAAATGAATACCTAGTGGTGTGGCCGTGGTGTTCCAGGTACATTGAGACTCGACCCACTTGCTAAAATTCAAACTATACCCTATTAATTACGGTAGTAAAAAAATTAATCCATTACTCTTCATCAAAATCTAAAATTAAATTAATAATTAACGGTAATTATAGATAATTTTTTTTTAAATACTCATTTTTATTAAATGATATTTATCTTGTGTTCATTGAATTGAATAATTAATAATGACCAATGGTCTTTTATTTAATTGTACTATCCAACATCTATTGTAACGACTCGATGAGCATTTGAAATAGAAGTAGATGGAGATGTTGATGTTGATGATGATGATTATGATGCGGTTGAGAAGAAACCTCGATAAATATTATCGCAAGATCGAGCAACCAAATGTAATTAGTTTGTTATGCATCTACGGGTCAATAATTATTACAATCTTCGTTACGATTATAATTATTGCGGTTTATGTTTTGTAAATGTGTGAAACTAAAGATGAAAAAAAAATGATAAAAGTAATAATGCAAGTGGACTAGAAAAAAATGATTGTTGGTCTATTGGTCACGCGGACTTGTAAAACCTTGGGGTCATGGACACGAATTACGAAGGCTACTGTCGTCAGGGTTTGATGTCGTGCTGGTGGGTTTGTCAGTATCAGTAACGTCGATTGAAAGAAAGTCTTTGTGTAGGTAACTGACTAAAACTGTTCGTCGTATTGGTGCCAATGGACGTTGATAATCTGGACGTTCTAACATAAAATAACGTAACGGCGCCCACGTTCTACCACCTATACACATATTACATATTACTTTTCGATCCCGATCGTTAAAGTGACTGGCGTGCTTGGCAAAGGTACGAAATTGTGATGATGTTGCTTGTGTCGATAGTGTGCGGAGACGTGTATTCATATCGCCCAATAGTCGATAGAATTTCCTGCCTTGCAAACGGCTGCCGAGAATGTGAATCGTGTGTAAACGATTACACCGTTCTAATATTCTAGTCAAATAACTTGAACGCAGATACAGTTTTCCGGTCGAACCGGTACAGTCGACGATTCGCAGTCTCTCGAGTTTTCGATTGCTGCGGGACAATTGTTCTAGGATATCGTCGCAATCGGGACGTGTTTCGATAGTTAATCGCTCCAAAAGTGGCATTCTTTTCAATTGTGCTATTATTATGTACGTCTCAGGATCATGTTCCTTAATCTTCGAACAAATATTCGTTAATTTAAAACAAGTTTATCGATCAGTAATCGGTTATTAGTATTATAATTACCTCGTAAGCTTTCCATACTGAAGGTTGACGAACTAGCGTTTCAAAAAATTTCGAAACCTCTTCGAGAGTATGGAGATCACGTGAATTTAAATAAGAAAGTATTTCAACAAGAATCTCAATCGGTAGTGATTGAATTCCTATAGTACTGCTGCTACTGTCGCTGTTATTTTTATTATTATTGTTTTGCGATTTTTTTTCCACATGATTTTGGTTTGATGTTTTCACGCGTTTGTTGTGAGTCGGTATTAATTTTTGGGTTTCCATTACGAATTAACCAGTCTATACATTTTTTAGTTCGACTGTCTACTGATAATTTAGCATCCGAAATTTCTTCATTAGTTTTTAATTTATTATTTCGCGCCATACACTTGTAATTTTTACCAGATCGTGACATTTATGAATACCGCCGACATCACATTTCATTTGTTTATTTTTTTGTTATTTAAAATAATAATTTATAATTTACCTAAAAAAAAGAAATTGTTATTATTGTAATTGTAATTAAATATGGTAACCAGTGATTGAATTTTAGTATGTCGAGTAATTTATAAATAATTATGCAGGGCGTGCTGGTATTCTCGTCCGGTTTGTTGACTAGTGAAACGAGAGACAAAGTTACGTCTGATCATCATTGGCAATCCCTCAGTGTAAACGTTCGTTACGTACCGGGAAATCAACTCCGATAAAGACATTTATGTTCTGAATACACAATAAGTACATTAGGAATTTAGTTTAGTTTATTTGGTAATGCGTTCATTTTTTACTCCAAAATAAATCGGTCGGCTCTGAATTTTATTTTTGGTTAAAAATTAAAAATTAAGTTTTGCCGCGTAAATTTAAATTTCAAATATTTATAGCAATTATTTACTTTACAGATTTAAAATATGTTAGCGCAAATGAAGATTGAACCGGCACTGAGATTAGAGGGAAAGCGAACGAAGGAGCTGATGTCATCTTCAAGTCTTTCCGGGATGTCTCAAATGTCAAACAGCAGCGAGGAAACGTTGGAGCCCTTTATCCACGAGACGTCCCACAACAACAAGTCGGACACCAGTGAAAGGTGCTTTTGTCCATTATAATATTCTTCTCTCACTTTACACAATATATATTATTACTCTCTACGTGGATAAAATACATATATATTTTTAATGTATGCTAATAATGTGAATAGAAAATTACTTGTCCGAGGTGATTATAAAACCCGCGGGTCTTTTTATTACGATACATACAGTAAGAAATGTTTCATTACTTTTCTTCCTAGTGTAACAGCCACATGATTGCGTGTCTGCAAGATAAAAAAAAATAAAATACTCAAGTGTTATCTTTACTCAATAAGATTAAATAATTAATTGTTATTTATCTGATTGACAAGAAAAATATAATTACGTCTGTTAAATTTGAGTTTAATGTTAATCTTGTAAGATAAGTCAACGATCGCGTGCTGTACGCGGTGACTAAACTCATTTTTAGTTTGAGAGGCCAATAAAAAATTTTATTTTAAATAAAAGTCAGCCACGTGGGTGATGACTAATGTGCGGGGCTTAAAAAACTAACAGAGCTCTCTGTCTTTTATTAATGACGACTTTTTATTTTTATCGCTAAGTGCTTCCTCTTTTACCAACATTCGATCTTCAATACATCACTATAATTTATAATGTTTATATATATTTTTATTTATTTTTTATTTATTTACTATTTATAATTTACAGTGCGCCTAAAGATAATAGTGCTAGAGGTAATGAATGGCTAGTTAATGGACCAACTGGCAGTAAATGGCCTATACTCCGACTCAAGTGAGTATTTTTTTAAATTATTTATCAAGTGCTATCGTTAAATTTTTTTATTTCTCAGCAAACTTAATAATGATAATGTAATTTTTTTTTAAAGGTGTTCTGCGCTGTCAACTCCGCCAGAGGATCCACCTGCTAAGCAATTACACATGACTTATAAGATTATTCAAGCAGATACAAAACTAATAAGTCTTCTACTCCAATCACACGGTCTAACGGAAGTAAGTAATAATTAGTAAATTTATTTTTCGTTTCTCAGTGATGAAGAAAAAAAAATGACATTTATTTAAAACATGAAAGCCTTGATTATTGACAAGTATAAATGTTACAATAGTATTCTTCATGGTAACACAGAGAGTACGTATATAATGAGATGAATATTTAAACGCGCAATCTATAGTTAGCCATCTCTAATGAAGAGTAAAGTTTCATTTTAAACTTCAATCTTTAATAGTCTTATTATATATATATATTTTTTTTCTCTATACGCTACAATGTGAGCCTGTTGACCTTCAGACAGTCTCCAAGGATAAGTTACTCCAGAATAATTTATTAATACTGATATTTTCGACGAAAGTCACGAATTAAAAAAAAACATTTTTTTAATTATTATTTAAAATTTTTTTTAAAATTAATGAATGCAATTGCTCCAAAACCAATGAGATCCAGGTGAGAGATCAACGTCGAGATTAGCGCGGGCAAGCGTTGCTCTTAATGTTTTAACACCCTCACAGTCCAGTCCCCAGTTGGCGAGGTTGCCAATTTTACGTAACTTTGTACAGTTTTTGAACATACTGAGCACCGTGGCAGCTGATACTTTGCTTGCCTCGTACACATAAAAACACGTTAAATTTTTAATGAGACTGTTATCCGGTTTATCAGGATTTGACGGTGATGTTGCGTCTGATGATATGTCAAGAAGACTCTCTAAATGTTCATTAGTGAGATCGAAGCAGCTGTGAACATGGAGTGAGTTTAATGCTGGTGCAAGAATAAGTATCTTGGTGATGGTTGTGGCAGAGACTGTACGTCCAAGTTGAATTTTTTTCAATTGCAACAGCGGAAGTGGATCAGGACCATCGAGCCAGACAACGTTTGCGCCGTCCTTGGTGAGCGTAACGAGATTGGGACAGTGGAGGAATATTTCTCTCAGGTCAATCTGCAGCGGTGTTTCACTTTGTGTCACCCGGAGATTAAGCTCACGTAGACGATGGCCATTTGTACGTAGATACTCGTTGAATCCTGCGAGCCACTCTTTTGTTGCCGGGATACTGTGCACACTGAGACTTGTGATGCACGGAAAGAGACGCAGTGCCTCAGGCGGATGATGCGGCTCCGAGATGTGAAGTTTCTCCAACCGTGGACACGTTTGAGCAAGCAACTCAAGTCTCGCTTGTGTTGTTCTACTGCTTCGTGCCTGTGTCAGACTGAAAGGCGTCTTCAATTCAATCACTCCACGGTTCATTATCTCGACGACCCTGCCCATATGATTGTAGTCCGCCAACGACTCAAGATGTGGCACATTGGCGAGTGCCAGTAGAACGCCTGCGCTCGTTACTCCAGTGTTTGCAATATTAAGTACTCTCAAAGTGTCACAAAGAAAGTTCTTACTCTCGCAGTACTCAAGAAGTACTCCTTCATTCTCCCTCTTGTCTCTTTTATTTTTTTTAACTCGTAGTTTTACAAGGAGTGCCTTCAAACGAGACCAGCTGGTTGTTGTTTCTTGTACAACAACAGGATCAATGTTTATAAACTTGTCCCTGAGCTCCACCTGGAGTAGCAGTTGCTTCAGTCCTACGTCCGTAACTTGCATTGAACAAGATACGTCTAAGACGACAAGTTTAGGACATGCTTTACCAATAACCTGAAGCACTGAGTCATTCGCGATATTTTTTAACGTCAAACTCAATAAATTATTCATGTTCATCAGAGCAGAGCGTAACAATTTACAGTCAAGACGAAGTAATGCGGATCTTGCCAGTTCAAGGGATTCTAAACCAACACCTTCTGTTGCCAGAAGCTTCAGTAGAGATGTTTGATGGCTACAGCCGTAATAGCAGCACAAATTAACCTTCAGCTGTCGTATGTCGTGACCCAGAAGTAATGCCAGAAGATACAGTGGTGCTGGTCCGGATATCAACGTCGAACCGTCAGACGCTGGACCATAAAGCATCCTCGATGTTTCTTCGATCACTCGTGAACGTAATCGTGCTGGCAGTGCATTTACGTAATACGGCCTTATAGATTGTTTAACAACAGCTAAAACAGAGCTGGCGGACGTCTCCTGCGACAGCACCTGCAGTCGCCGGCACGTACCGTCCAGTTGCTGGCACACTCGTCCCAAACTTAGTCCCTCCAGGGATAAAGGCTGACGGTGGCCGGGCATCGTTCATTCAACTGCAACCATTAATATTCAATTTAAATAAATTTTAATTTTAAATTATACATAAATAGTAGTAATAATAATAATGACAGTGTTTATTTAGTAGTTATAAGGAATTGTAAGGTGAAAAAATTAGCGGACATTTCTTCCGCCGTCAAAATTTTCAAGGTTCATACATATATTGTAAATACATCATCATATCAATGGGTATTATTCCAATCGCGTGTCAATTGTCAACTCGACTACAAGTATATTCAGGGGCGAATGTAGAAGCCTTATTGAATTATTAACAAGACCTTGCTAATTTAACTTCCTAAGAGAAGAAAAAGGAACGATAAAAAAATTTTATTTACTCGCGCTATTATGCATCCATCATGACATGGACATTTTATTGCTTTTCAGTCACCAACAAATAATATTTTAGATATTATATTTTTAAAATAATACGGCTGTCACTGTCAATACTTTACATAAGTAACGACTACACCAATCGAATTGTGTCCACGATTAGATATGCCGCGTTATCTTCCTCACGCTCTGTCAAACCTCGAGGCTTTTTTTTTAAATATTTATTTGTTTTAAAAATTTAAGCTGATAATTAATATAAATTTATATTAAATGTTATTCTAGTTACTTTGATATCGTCGTAAGTTATTTAATAATTATTATGTGGAATATTTTCTTGTGATGCAACTATGAATATTTCTCATTTTATTATCGACATAAATAATGTAAAAAAAAAAAAAAGAGAGAAGAGAAAAAAATATGAGTGAAAACAAAAATAAAAAGCCGTTAGTTTGTTTATGTTACGCGAATTTCGATGATAGTTTTATATAATTTAACGAAATTATATCGAGAGTGTGTACCTTGACATTTACAACACACGGCGCGTCGCGTCCAACGACTTTTAATTTACTCACGGTGAACGTTCTTTACCCGGTGGTTATTAATAAAATATACATATATATAATATAAATAAGATGTTTTTTAAAATTAGGAAATAATTTACTTGCCGACTTTCAACATCCACATAAATTTACCCCGCGAAAATTATTTCTGGATGCAGTTAAAAAGTGCATCAGCGCCTCCGAAATTTATAACAAAAAAAATGGGTAAATTTATATATGTGATATTTATAAGCCTATAAATAAATAAATAAATATCTCGGTCTTTAATAAAAATAATAAAGAAAAGTAAATGCAAGTCCATTGCTACTGACAGATTTAGTACGTGAACACGCGAGGTTTAAAAAGTCTTTAATTCGAGCATACATAGACGGGCTTAAAAGACGGACGTACACTTAACTAAAAGTAATTAAACGTGTGATAATTAAATTGAGGTCGTATGACAGGAATAACGTGAGAGATCGGAGCATAACACACGAAAGCTTTACGAATTTATCATATGTGGAGTATAATTAAATTAACGAGGAGTGTGATAGTTAACAAAGTTTTTAATTGTGTGGAATAGAATTGCTGGTGTTAAATCAAACACTCAACACATTTAACGAATCAATCTGTAGTTGTAGCAAACAGATCACTCATAATTGTAACAACACGCTCGGAGATGACGGACATGCACGCAGATTAATTTTATCATCAAGTTGTCATGTTTCTAAGTATTTTAATTTAAGTTTTAATTATTAGTATCTTGTTAATGACAGTTGAATAATATTCCAGGTGCGAGTTGGATGAGAAAAATAAAAAAATAATGAATGTATGGATATGGAGAAGAACGCGTGCGTACCTTATAAGAAGCAAGTTCCCCAACGGGTGTCTCCTGAGCGGTGGCTCGTGCTAGACTGACGACGCTGGCGAAAATCGCGAACTGTCTAGTCGTCTCACTTGCTTTTGCTTATTCCTTCTCTTCCTTCTCTGTGTGCGCGGCCGGTCTCGCGACCTCGTGCCTCCACTCTGGCAAACGCGGCGCCGCAACGAGCATCGCAGTGAGACCCGCGACAACGACATTCGCGATCTTAAAATACTCTGATTATTATATTTCTTTTTTATCAAATACCTTAGGAGATGATGTGGATCAAAGATCGATTATTATCATTTCCATTAATATTATCATCATCATCATCATCATCATCATCATCATCATCATCATCGTCATCATCATCATTATTATCGTAATTAGTATGGAGCCATCATCCTGATCCTGATGATCTTCAGCATCCCTTGGACTGGAGATTTGAAATTAATAACTCAACTCATTGACTTATTTTTGATCTTCGTCTTAATCGGTATCTCTTCGACATCACCATGGCTCAGAACTGACCCTGAACAGAGCCAATGATCTCTATGCGATTATTGTGCCATGAAGAATATAATAAAATAAAATAAAATATAATAATAAACTGATGATTTATAGTCGCGTATGATTCACATTATTCGCTGGATAATTATAAAAATTTTATTGGAGGACAATTGAAGTGGATTTTTATTCAAGAACAATTTAAAATATTTATTTATTTCTTAAAATGTGTAGAAGTTGACAACTTAAATATGTTAATAATCGAACAAGTCGTGACATTAAACTTTATTTTTGTCACGAATTTAAATTTAAATCTAACAAAAGATTTTTATTAAGAAAATTTTTCATTGTGTCTCGCACACAATTATTTATAAATAACAACAACAATAATGATAAATCTTATAATAATTGTTTTTCCATAGCATGTTTAAGTATAATAACTTTAAGTTAATTAACGCTCGTACAAAGAAAAAATTTTTTTTCGCCCCAAATCGTAATGCAAAAAATTTCTTAGGGTGAGTAAAATTTTCCTGGGGCGAGTAAAAATTTTTTGCGCCAAGAAATCCTTTTTTTCTCTGTAGGAAATTGTAGCTCTTCTATATATATATAATATGTAGTACAATCAAGAGTCCCTCGGGCATATTACCGGTATCTATTAAATTATATATTTTTATCATCGAGCTCTCTGTCAATTGTGTGATGTACGAAGCTCATAAATGACGATTGCCGGATCTTTATTACGCACATACAAGAATCCCAAGTGAGTAATTATCTTTATACTCAGGGATAGTCTGAAAAAAACTAAGAAGAAAACTTGACAATTGTGTCTCGAGACTTATAATAATGTTATAATCTATTACCACACAAGATAACATCAAGTAATTTTACATATATATATACATTATTGTATCTCGGTCTACATATCAATTGACTTAATTAGTATGGATTAATGGAATTAACGTATCCGTGTTATGTGCTCAGATAAATTACTCTCGGGTATACTAATTTAGCTAATGAATTATAAATAAATTATTATTTTATACTTAAAATTATTATTATTATTTTGGTAGACATTTATTTATACATCTCGTGACTGGTCTCGATAAATTTCCTATTCTTCAGCTATTAATATGTATATATGTATGTATATATTTTCTCAAACACTCGGAGTACTATTGCAAATGAATTTGAAATTGATGAATTCTCGTGTATGATTCTTAATAAGTTTCGCAATCACGAATACTATTTTTGTACCCTTTGATAAAACTCCGTGATATTCAGCGTATAAAATGACAGCATTCATTCGAATATTGATGCTGCATAAATTTTTTCATTTATTTATTTTCCTCGTATGTATTTTCATCCTACATTATTATTATTTTTTTTTTTATCAAGTCGACGTGATGATTTGAGGGACACAGACAGCCTCAAGGGTTCGTGACTCGAACATCGAGTGAAAGACTTTGAGTTTAAAGTCATCAGGAGGCTATCCATAGCACTATCATGGTCATCATGATCATTTCCGCATAGTCTGTCACCGTTTCCGCGGTTAAACTCAGGTTTAAAAAATAGTTAACTTATCGAGACCTGTCTTTGTTTCGTTCACTCAATAAATTATAACTGGTCTTCTATACTATGGATAAGATATAGATAATTCTAGATGGATCTTTTTAATAAATTAATCAGTTTGAAATTTTTTAATAACCGGTACATTAAAAAGAAAAAAAAATTAAATGATAAAATCTTTTATTAATGTATCCTTAATAAGAATCAACGATTGACGCGTCATCGATGTCAATTTAATCTGCTCTTAGAATTATAAATTAAAAGTAATGTTTTTAACGAGAGCATACTTAAAAAAATATATAAAAAAAAACATGACGATATTTAGGTGGAATTTTTTTTTTTTGAGCCACTTAATGCCTCCGGTAATTTGATCGTCTGGGTGTATTATTATTAAAAAAAAAAAAAATAGATCTAGTCTATTAAGAAATTACGACAAGGCCATCGGTGATACCTGGGCTTGAGCCACGTACACGGAATAGTGAACCGAATGTGAAACTATATAGATTTTTTTGAACAGTAATCTCAACAGCACTTGGTACTTACTCTTGTTTTGCGAGTAGTGGTAATAATCACGTTGTAACAACGTCATCCAGCTCCGTATTTATCATGATAAATATTTTGTTTGTTGATACGAATGTGCGGGAAACGCGTGACTGTAGCGTGCGATACACAAACACAGTAAATTATAATAGTTTTAAGAGGTAAAAAAAACAGGTTTTTCATAAACTTGTACTTGTAATTATGCTTAGGTATCCGTCAATGATACAGACTTCAACCTCTTGTGGATGGGCAGTCATCCGAAGCCGGACGTATTGAGAAACTTGGCGCCATTCCAGAAGGTTAATCACTTCCCGAGGTAATTGCGCGAAAGTTTAATAAGAAATTATACTCGAAAATAAACCTGATAAATTTATTTTTCATTTCAGGTCTTATGAAATAACACGAAAGGATCGATTGTACAAAAATATTGAAGCGATGCAAAGAAGCAAAGGGTTGAGGAATCTCGATTTCATACCTCAGACATTTCTCCTGCCCAGTGAGTACAGAGAATTATTAACAGCGCACTTCAGATACCGCGGTCCATGGATTGTTAAACCCAAAGCCAGTTCTCGGGGTCGTGGTATCTACATAGTTAACAGTGTAAGTATTTTTATTACCCACAAGCTGCAATAAATCACCTTCAATAATTTATTGACCATAACATAATTATTATTTTTATTTAATTCATTTATTTATTTTAATTGCAGCCGGAAAAAATATTTACGGAAGAATCAGTTATTGTGGCGCAGTATATAAATAATCCACTTCTAGTCGACGGCCACAAGTGTGATTTACGTTTGTACATTGCTGTAACAAATTACGATCCTCTGTTGATTTATTTGTATGAGGAAGGACTAGTGAGATTTGCAACAGTTAAGTACGAGGGAGGAAATCAGTACGTTTGGAATCCATGTATGCATTTATGTAATTACAGTATAAATAAATTTCACGTTGATTATATAAAAAGTGAAGATCCTGATGCTGAAGACGTCGGGCACAAGTGGACACTGTCAGCTCTATTGAGACACTTGAGATCAATGGGACAAGATACTGAGTTACTTATGCAACGTATTGAAGATATTATTATTAAATCGATACTAGCCACTGCGTCGGGTATTGTCAGTGGTATTAAACAATTCGTTAAACATCCAGACACGTGCTTTGAATTGTTTGGCTTTGATATACTAATTGATGACACGTTGAAACCCTGGTTACTTGAAGTTAATTTAACGCCATCATTAGGCTGTGATTCCCCACTAGATGTTAGGCTTAAATCAGCACTAATGGCTGATCTGTTAACACTCGTTGGTATTCCAGCAGTCGATCCTATTTTACGTCCGCAAAATACGCAACAGAATCGATCACTTGGCAACGCTACCAAGCGATTAGCCAGTGTAAGTTTTATAATGTTTATTCATGAGACATTTTTATTATTTTTTTTCCTGCATTTATATATTTATTTATTTTTATTTCAATCAACAAATTAAATATTATTAATGAATTATTCAGTACAGGCGAGTACATTCTGCAGAGACATTGGCGCAGAAAAAAAAAACTACCAAGCCGTCAAACCGTTCAAATCTCACGTCAGAGCAGTTGAGAATTGTCGCCTCTGCTAAAGCGCAGTTTGAACGTAGAGGGGGATTCGTACGTATTTTTCCTAGTCCAAAGTCATGGGAAATGTATTCGCAATATCTAGGTATGAATAAATTAATAATTAATTATTAATAATTAAAGATTGACGGCAATAAATTTTTTCTAGATCCAACGACTGGGATTCCCGTGGTCTCAGATCCTCTAGGACCCAGCAGAGTCCCACAGCAGGTCAATACAAATCACAATCTCATGCTACATGAACAATTATTTCCAGCTGCTAGTCGTACATCCGGTTTCTCTGTCCCAGAAGTAACACTGGATCGACTGTCTAGGTAAATATTTTATGAAATCTAAATATAAATAGAAAAAAAATACAATTATTTATTATCAGATCTTCATTTATTTTTTTTAAATCTCATTATTTATAATTTTACACAACACAGGTATGAAAGATATGAGCGAGCATTAGTCAAAGGACATAAGCAGAGTTTAGATCGTGGCGATAGCAAGGAGAATATTGATGTTGACACGCATAAGTACAAGGATCAAGTAACTCAAATGATGCAAGAGGGTAATAAGCTTAGGTTTGTATTTTGCTATATTGTTTACCGCTAAATCAATCATTTGTTTATAGATTTCTTGTAGTGAGAATAGTAAAAGTAGTGGTAGAGTTGTTTATACACAAAACAAAAAAAACTGAATACTAAAGATATTTTTTACTTTTTTTTATAATCGTGACCTTCATATAAAATCTTGAATCACCTTGCTCGTTTTTTTTAGTCCCGGTGAGGCTCGAAAGGCCTTCGGCTTGTATTTGGGATATATTCTTCGTAAAATTTCGCAAGCGACTGCAGATTCTGTATCCTGTGACCTCGTGATGAAGTTTCTGCAGCAATCTTCGAGTAATTTACGCACGCCTTTTGTATTTACAGTAAGTAATACAGATATTTATTATTATTGTTATTATATTTCAATAATCACATCTATATAATACGTTTACAATAAATTTATTCAAGTTACCGAGCAACAAATTGAGTGACAAAGATCGAGCAGCAATAACAGCAAAGCAGTTATCAGATTTTTTGCACCTCTACAATCGGGAAACAGATTTATACGCTGACACCGTTGATCGACCGCGTACTGTCCCGAACCGATTGTTTCAAAAATTTCTCGCCTCTGCCAGGTATATATTTTTAATGTCATTATTTCAATAACTTGTTATTGTTTTTGTTACCAAGATAGATTTCCGAATAATTTATATTTATAATAAGATTTGATGGCGGAAGTAAGTAAGTAATAAAAGTAAATGATTGTTATTATTTACAGCGAAGAAGATCTTGATGACGTGCTGATACTTCAAACACGCCTCTACAATTGTGCCCACAGTTTTCTCGGTCGGAGTGGGTTTGCGGGTAATTTACGAGGAAACAACCTCTTAGGATCGCTACCACAGATTACATCCAGAGTGCACTCTAATGCCGCGTCATTTGAGCAATGCAAGTGCACTCAACCTAATAGACCAAGTAAAGCTCCAAGAACGTGAACGATTATTTATAAAATATTATATATATATATATATTAACCATCCACTATTGTCAAATTTATTTTATAGCATAGATATTTTCGCGACGTGAGTTGCGGGAAAAAAATCATTTGGCAATCCGATTGTCAGCCGTCCTTTAGGCGATAGATAATTTAACTTATTAATCCTCGTCATCAATGACGTCGAGGTAAATCGATACACTTACGAGCGGCCTAAGTCGTTCCTCAATAATGGAGAAACATCGACAATCGTGCTAATTACCATAATCATTTCATTACATTACTTAATTATATTACTTACGTGATGCAATTATTAGATCTGAGATTTTTTAAGTCATTTTTTTATGATATTGTTTTTTTTTTTTTTTCATTGGTTGATTTTTCTGATGGTGCTAGTCCGGTTAGTCTAAAAATGAACTCGTTGTTATTTTTATTTCTAAGCGTTCGAATTTAACGTGCATTAAATTTAAAAGCACATGCACAAAAAATATCGCTTGTCATAAAATTTATTATTATTTTAATTTATTGAACGTGCGGCTGCTTATTTTTTGGCATCTTTGATTGTTTAAATATTTATAGTGATGATAATGATGATAGTTGATATATTATTTTCATATATTACTTACAATAATGTCTATGAATATTTAATCGAGTATGTCTCTTTTTTACATCTAGTCAAAGATAAATAATCTTAAATAATTATTACGTACGTTTGGACAATTAAAAGTTGTTGGGTATTTTGAAAATATTTTTCGAGCAGGCTCAGTTATTTTATTAATAAATATAATGCATTTCTCTTATAGATTATATAATAATATGATAATAAATGAATGCCAGTTGATATTTTTCGAATACAATATTTATAAATGCACAAAATTGTATGAAAAATTGAGCTATTTGATGAGAAAATGTGTGTGGAGATGAATAAACTAGTATTTTATTTGTTCCGCGGATTATTTTTATAAAAATTGTCCCTGCAAGAGAGTGTATTTAGTGTATTTTAAGTTTTTACCCCCACTCTGGATCATCTAGATATTAAATATCTGTTTTCAGTTCTCTACGCATGCGCAGATTTCGAATAATCGGGAGTAGGGGTGACCTGAAGTTCATTCTCTTTCTGGGACAAGTCGAGAACAATAAAGTCTATGTAATACTTGAGGGAACAATTGCGATTATAAATTTACTTGTTTATTATGATTACATTTTTTACTTTGTATTCAAGAATTGAAGTCGCCTGCATGTTAATTAAAAAATTATTTTATCATTAAAGTTCATTGTTATTTAAGTGCATGAGCTGTGATAAAAAAAATTGCGAATTATTTTTCATTTCTTTTATTTAAATTTTGATTGCACTGACACAGAAAGTGTTTTATTTAATTTATAGTATGAATATTTGTTATATTAACACGTAAAAATATTTTATTATTTAATTTTAAAAATTATATTTTATTTATTAGTTTAATTATGTTTTTATAATTTATATTTATTAAGTAATTATTGTGTTGATATTATTTTTTTTTCAATGTATGTTCGATTGAAAGTCTGCACAATCTGATAAAATTTATGGAACAAATGCTTTGAGTGATTATTATATTAGTAAATAAAATGATAAAAAAAATGTATGGGATGTGATGGTGTTTTGATAACATGTCCACGCTTTGTATTTTAATTAATAATTATAATTGAATAATAACTTAATTGATTGATAATTTTAAAAAGAGAAGAGTTATTGATCATCAACGAAAAAAATTAAATACGGCTCAAATGTAATTAGAAGAAGAATAAAAAAAAATCTTACTGCCTTTAAGTGATGCCACGAAAAGTTGAATTAATGTTCAGTTTGTAAAATTATTTATGGTGAATAATTTAATTAATGTTGGTAGAAAACTGATAGTAATATTTATGTGTCAATAAAAAATAATTGTCAATCGAAATAATAATTATAATATTTGAGTAATAATAAGTTTATTATTTATATTGGTGTCTTAAATATTGCAATTAAAATATATATATTTATTGACGCAATCAATTATTGCCCATGAGAATTACGAAAACTTGAAATTGAAATTTGGTTGAGAATAAATGAATTTTTAGGAAGAACTTTGAAAATAAAAGTTGATATACTTTCATAAATATGTAATAAAACGATTCCTAGTCAACTTTTCTCTTTATAAATAATAATTGACTTATTAAAATTTCAATAAATGCGATATTAAATATTTTTCCATAGAAAATCATGCGTATATTTAATGAATATTATAAATTATCATTCAAATAAAATTCGTGATCAAATATACATGAGCATTATTTATTGTAATAATTTAAACATATCTGTAGTATTTTTACTCTGCGAAGGCAAACCTTAGACATTGAATGAACAAAAGTTATGATAATATAAATTAAATTTACTTTCATAGTTATGAGAAAACGGATATCGAAAAAATAAATCATAGAAATTATCATCTAAGCATTTCTGTAAGATGTCATTTTCGAATTGACTTCAAACGGCTCTCACATGTCCAGTTCTATGCTGTGAGACGATATGACTCATCTGGGGCCACGTAAAATTTTTTTTGATCACGAATTGAACTCATTTTACTTATTTCTATGCCCGCGGATGATCTAGAATTGATTCCAAGTCAATTGATCCCCGAAAAAAAAAGTTAGTAGTGGGTCGACACCTCAGAGGGCCACTTTTGTGTTGTGAGCTGCTGTGAGATGCTGTAGTGGATCTGGGGTTGAGTAAAAATTTTTTTTGACCATGAATTGCATATATTTTACTTATTTTCGTGCCCACGGATGATCTAGAATTGGTTTCAGGTCAATTGATCCCCGAAAAAAAAAGTTGGTGGTGGGTCGAGCCCTCAGAGGGCCACTTTTGTGTTGTGAGCTGCTGTAGTGGATCTGGGGTTGAGTAAAAATTTTTTTTGACCATGAATTGCATATATTTTACTTATTTTTGTGCCCACAGATGATCTAGAATTGATTTCAAGTCAATTGATCCCCGAAAAAAAAATTTGGTGGTGGGTCGAACCCTCAGAGGGCCACTTTTGTGTTGTAAGCTGCTGTGAGACACAACTCTCCCATCCGTTTACGTTTTTGAAAGAAATTTAGTTCCCGCTTTTCAATACGCGCGCACTCTGCAGTTTTGAAGCTGCATCTGAATTGTGTACAAATAAAAAAATGATGTTGGTTATGTCTCCACTATAAACATGACGCTTTTTGCTAAGTTATTTTCATAATTAAATCAAAATAGTATTATTTATAACAGTATTCAAATATTTATGAGAATGGAATCAAGAAACGGAACAACTTTTCAAGAGTATGGTGATACAAATCTTGTAAATTCAGTTAAAAAAATCGTCTACACAAATGTCATTGAAACACTCGATACAAATGATAGATATTTAATACTGACGAATGAAAGCGAGCAAAATAGCGGCTATGAATCAGGAACATCAGTAATCATAGATCCATCGAATAGTAATTCGGCAGAGCAATCAAACTCATTGATTTCTCTGCAAGATTTATGTCGTGTATGTGCCAACACCAACAGTCACATGGTTCCAATATTCCAAGGCGAAGGAGTACAGCACGATTTAATAAATAAAATAATCAAGTATTTGCCAATAAATGTCACCGAAAATGACACTTTGCCTCTGCAATTGTGTTACAATTGCGCGGCAACTTTGATTGCTTGGCATTCTTTGCTAGAGGGATGTCTGGATGCCGAACAGAAACTTTTAGGAATTGAAAAGCAAATACGAATCAACGAACAGGTAAAATATCACTGGATTTTTTGATCATCTCCAATCAATTGATTATATTCTATTGATCATCAATTTTTAGGCGGAAAAGTCTGATGTCAATGAAACGTCACAGGAAGCATTAGTTGAATCCCCAGCATGTGTTGAAAACAAAGTTCGTATTTATTTTTATCATGAGTAATTATTTGATACTCAATTCATAATTTGAAGTAATCCATTTTTTATTTATTTATTTAAGATAATTGAAAATTTAGAACAAGGAAAAGAAGGAGACCGCGAGGAACCTCAACCACCCAATGAAGAAAGGTTGGTATTAAATAATGATATTTTCTTCTTTTAGGATTAGATATTAGTGTAGTTAAATTATTTAATTTTGCATCGGTATAAAATGTATGTCATGATCAAGAACCTCAGCTATTAGAAAAAAAAATAAGAGTATTGAAGTCTGAATCAACGATCACAAGTCTGGAATAAAGATCTGCTGACTGGCCAGTTTATTATTTGGAAATTGTTACTGAGATGTTAAATGGAAGTGGATCCAGTTCATTTTTAATGGCCAGTCCGACAAATGTATCAATGTCGTAGGCGACAATTAAATTTAATTACTATATCAAGATGACTAGACTTATAAATACTGAGTAAATTTTATTCCTCAATAATAATAATGAAAGTACCGTGTGTCGGAAGAGTTATTGACCTGCATTTACTTCATCTTCATGTATAATTAATAGCGACACCAAAACTTCATGAGGCTTACAAACGTCCAGTGTAGAAAATTATTTGCATCAGAACCTTCACTTGCAAGACATTAAAAATGATCAATATAATGAAATTATCAACGGGATTTTATTGATAATTATCATAAAAATCGTCGTATTAAATAAAATGTGATTGATGATTATTAAGATAATGAAAAATCCTGAATTTGTTTCTTACAGGTCCCCAGTTATACAAACCAGAAGTATTACCTCAAGATGTATGGAAATAACTTCAATGACAAGCAGTCCTACGAGCAATAAGTCTGAAGAATTATCAAGGCGTATGACTGAGCAAATTTATCATCATGAATCTGATGATTTTTCAGAAGATAATGAAGACGCGTATGCTAGTATCGATGAAACAAAGCTAGATAATGAAGAGGATGATAAAGTTTCCAATGAATCTACTGACGAAATGGAACAAAATCCTGAAGAAAAAGGAAATACAAAAAATAAAATTTTCAAGTCAAGACGTAGATCACATACAAAGCGGACACGTCCTCGTTGTTACCCCTGTATGTACTGTGATTTTATAGGGAATAAAAAAAAATTATTACAAGCACACATGGTTGATATTCATCCAGACGTACCAATGGATGATCTAATAAAGAAGCCATCGTGTGTTGACAAAGAGATGATTGAAGACGCTCGCATGGAAGCAGACGGGCGTGTTTATTATCACTGTAAAGATTGCGGTAAAAATCTTTTTTCGCCCTACACATTTTTCTGGCACAAACGAATCCACACTGGGGAACGCCCGTTCACTTGCCACCTCTGCGGTAAACAATTTCGGGTCAATCAAGGACTCGCACGACATTTACATGAAACACACGAGGGAATTAAAAATTTTTCGTGTGATATTTGCAGTAGAACGTTCGCCACCAAGCGGACACTCGATGATCATCGGCGTATACATACCGGCGAACGCCCGTATGTTTGCAATAGATGTGGGAAAACTTTTAAACAAAAAGCATCACTGTTTGTTCACAATCGTACTCACAGTGATGTATTTCCATTCAAGTGTATACACTGCGATCAATCATTTCGCACACGTCCAACACTCATGGTCCATATCACCAAGCATACTGGCGAGAAACCTCACATTTGTGATATTTGTAATAGACCTTTTAGAATAAAATATGAATTAAAACGACATAAACTTGTACATTCGGATGATAAACCCTGGCAGTGTTCTGAATGTGGATTATCATTTCGTCAAAAGCGTTATTTAGTTAATCATAAACGTACAAATCATGGAAATGAATCAGCTGTGATGGAAAAATAATTACAGATAAATATTATTTCAGGTCTCCCAGTGGTAGCCAACGATCGCGAATCAAGAAGAAACGAGTTGCAAGTGGACAACGATCTACTCAACAAAACACTCTGATATCAAAGTCAATAATAATAATTGATGGAGTAAACCACTACAAGTGTTTAGATTGCAATAAAATATTATCAACTGTCTATAACTTTTTGACACATCGAAATATTCATTCGGAAGATACTCCGTATGTATGCAAATCATGTGGCAAAGGTTTCAACGCTTTGTCTGGATTGAATAGACACAAAAAATTAATTCATGGTGCTAATAAAAAATATCCGTGCGGTCAGTGTGATCGTAAATTTTCTTCAAAAGTCACTCGCGATGAACATCGACGTACTCATTTAGACGAGCGTCCGTTTGCCTGTCAACTTTGCGGGAAAGCGTTCAAGCAAAAATCATCTTTGTACAGTCACAGAAAATTCCATCAAACACTGACAGTACCGATACACAAGTGTCCCGATTGCGAGCGCGTTTTCCCACGTCGTCAAGAGCTAGATAAACATATTTTAGTTCATACTAAAGAAAGACCTTACTCTTGTAGTATTTGTGGAAAAAAATTCCGTACAAGTGGGTGCGTTAGTCGTCACAAACGTACACATGGTACGGAAAAAAATAACGAATGTGAAATTTGCGGTTCACGATTTAGTCAAGAGCGATATCTAAAGAATCACCATCGGCATAAACATAAAACACCAGCAATCACAGCAATATGATGTGGAAATATTTATTTTCCAGGTGTTACGCAGAAACATCTGATTTTTTAATTACAGACTGGAAACGACAAAAATGCACAGAATATTTAAATTTTATGTGACAAGTTTGGAAGACTGTCATAATTTATGATACTGAAGTTAGCAGACGTCTAATAATTTTTGGATTTTTTTTTTAAACGATAAACCAGAAGAAAAAAAATATTTGAAAAAATTGGACCTGTAGTTTTTTAAATTTTCTACATGTGCATATTTTTAGTTTTTTTTTTCTTCTAATTTAATTGTTCAAAAAAAAAATCAAAAAATTTTGAATTGTCTGCTAACTTCAGGATCATCATAATTTTAGTAAAAAAATTTATCATACTGATGATAACATTGTAGCTGATGATGTTGCTAATTATGAAAACCAGTCGGCGAGATTAATATTCAGTCGGAACGAAAATTAAAAAAATTCTTGTAATACAACAGAAGAAAAAACCAAACGTTATTTATATATATGTGCAAGTGATGAAATTTTGATAAATAACGCAAAGACAATAATAAATAACCGGATGTTTATAAATGTAGTAACTGTAAGAATATATTGTATAAAAAACGAACATTTATTTTACCCGCTCGCGCTCATATCAACGATGAAATTAAATTATAATGATATTGAAGTTAGCCGACGTCTAATAATTTTTGGATTTTCTTTTAGACGGTTAATTTAAAAAAAAAAAAAATTTTTTAAAAATTGCACCTATAGTTTTTAAAATTTTCTATATGTGCATTTTTTCAGTTTTCATTTTTTTTGTAATTGATTTGTTGAAAAAAAAAACCGAAAATTTTGAATTGTCTGCTAACTTCAGGATCATAAATTATACAAATGTTATATTTGTAATAAATCTTTTTAAAAAAAACGATCACGTGATAGTTATAAAATATGTCATGCAATTAATTTATAAAAATCGTTTTTATAATTACCAAACATCTTATACGGGTATTGAAGTATTCGCTTGCATTCACAATTAAATTTTTCAAATCAAAGCTGCTAATTAATGGCAAGCTCTTTAGTAACGTAAAGTTTTGCCATAAAAAATATTTTGAGTGAACTGTTGACTTGTACGTTATGAGAAAAAACATAATAATTTTTATAACACAAACAATATCTTGTAAACTTTGTATATACAACAAGTAAACATGTTTTTTGTTTTTTTACAATTAAATACTTGAAATTGTCCCCACAAGAGAATGTACTTCGGGTGTTTTCGATTTTAACTCCCACTCTTCTATGAGTGCGAATGTAGCAGACATCAGAGAAATTTGAAATTATAAATAACTAGAGTAAATAATTTTAAAAATACACTTATCAATTTTCAAATTTTTCAAACGTGAATTTTTTTTAAATTTTAACTTATCAATTATTTACTGTATTTATTAATAATTTTAAATTTCTCTGATGTCTGCTCCATTCGCACTCATATTCTTCTTGCGCATGCGCAGTTTAGAACTAATCGGTAGTGGGGGCGACTTCTGAGGTTCAATCTCTTTATGGGAGCTTACATTAATTAATCCTTAATCCTTTTGTAATATAATTACTTCTCTTACAGATACGAATATGAAAAAGCTCACAAAACACGTCTATTGACTCTTACTGAAGATAAAAAGTCAGAAATCAAGAAACACATTAATTTAAATCATTCAAAAACTCGAGTTTGCAAATCTATAAAAAAAAATATTTCAATTAATTTTCCAAATAAAAAAAATTGTAAGGACAAAGAAAGAGTTTTGACTTGTCACGTTTGCGGCAAACATTTTAAAATAGCGGGTAGTTTTTATTATCATGTAAAACACGTGCATGGAGGTGTCAAAAATCACTCGTGTGATTTATGTAGCAAGTCATTCGCTATGAAAAATACTCTGGATGATCACCGCAGAATTCACACAGGCGAGCGGCCGTACGTTTGTGATTTATGTAGCAAGACTTTTAAAGCAAAGGCCTCGTTGTATATACACAGAAAAATTCATACCAATAATTACCCTTACAAGTGTAATTATTGTAAAAAGTCTTTTCGGTGGCGTCAGCAGCTACTCGGTCACTTGACGATTCACACTGGGGAGAAAAATCACACCTGTGAATTTTGTGGAAAATCATTCGGGGTTAAATACGATTTGACGAGACACAAACGAATTCATACGACTGAAAAACCTTTTGTTTGTGGTCATTGTGGGAGTAGTTTTGGACAAAAACGGTATTTAGTTAATCATGAGCGTGTTAAACATCAATAGACATCATTAAGTTATCACTGATATTATTTAAAAAAAAAATGTTTAGCCTCTGGATATTTTTGGATGACGTTCAAGATCAAAGTAAATGACTTTTTGTTTATTGTAAAAAAAATAGATAAAATATTCAAATAATTAGATGCAGCTTCATATTCTATGTAAATATTTCAGTTTTTTTCTTAAATATAAAACAACATTTGTTAAATACTGTATCTATATGTACTTTTATTATAAATCTTAACTGAGATTGCAAATAGAATAAGTATCAATTATTCTGAATTTTTTAATAAATATTAATAGAAAGTCTTTTTTTTTTATTTTTTTTTATTCAATGTTTGATAAATGATTTAAAGTTGAATAATTATAATCAATGATTAAAAGTTATTTAATGATTGAAAAATATTTAATGATTGAAAAATAGAAAAGTCTTTTAACGACTTGGAATGTAATAATAAAAAATGAAAGTATAATAATAAGTATTAAAAGTAAAAAAAGAAAATAATAATGAGTAAATCACTAAACAGTTTCTTCAAAACCGTAAACACCATCAATGTTTTGTTCGTAACTAGAACAAAAACTGTTTCTTGATCCTGGTCTTGAAATCCGTGAAGAAAACAACTCATTCAATTTCTGCTGTCTGATTTCATCAAGAGCATGAATGATTCCGCGGCCAGCCGCAGGACGACGAGGTATCGGCAAAAATTCACGAACTTTAGCGTTGGTTTTTGAAGATGAAAGTGAACTTTCTACAGGCTTCTCAGGCCCTTTAGCGACTTTGCTGTATGTTGATGAAGAAAACATTGACGAGACTGACGTTGAAACTAAATTCAATTTTTTATTTGAATTTTGTAGTGGTGTGAATCTAGAAACCACTTCAGCAGTTGTAGGAGTCGAAGCTGCTGCTGCTGGTGCCGGTAATGTCTCGTTAGGCTTGACATTGCCATCGGATGGAGGCAATTGGGAGACTCCGGCCATTTTTGGTACAGCAGTCGCATTTGACGATGATGATAATGATGATGATGAAACTTTTAAAGTATCATTTGAAGGTGCCAGCCTCCATTGAGTACATTGTTCGGAAGAAGAAATCTTCTTAGATCGTGTCATTACACTCCATGGCATTGAATCTGATTTTGATGAAGTCTCTTTAAGTGTAGCAACTTTATTCCATGGTTCCGCATCAGGAGTTGGTGATGGGTCTCGTGAATTGGTTCCAACATTCCACGGTGTCGATTTCAACGGTGCCAAAGTTTCCTTTAATGCAACAACTTTCTTTAATGAATTTGATTCAGTAACAGGCGATGGATCTCGTGATTTTGTTTTTACGTTTCGTGATGTTGAGTCAGAGACTGACGCTGCTTTTTTTGATCGAGACACTATGGTCCATTCTGATGACTGAGTAGTAGCAATAGTCTCTTCAGTAGATGAGTTATTTTTAACCACAAAAGCTTCTGATGGCTTTAATTCGACATCTTTGGAAGCAGATGAAACACCATTCCACGGACTTGATTGTGGGCGTGCTGATAATTCGAATGTTTGTGGCTTGCTAGCTAAAACATCAGAGTAGTTTTGTTTAACATCAGTTGAATTATTAACAGCACCTCCTTCGAAATCATGGCTGTCGTTGATTGGTACTGTAAATGGATTAGTTCGTCTATAGACACTCATGTCATTATTGAGATTACGGAAAGGATTTTTATTCTTTGATTCATCAGATCTAGTAGCTTGTTTCTCCAGCTCCAGTATCTTTTGCCGAATTTCGTTTTCTTGTTGACGCAAAAGCTCAATTTTCGTAGAAATATCGGTATTATCTTGAACTGATAGACTCTTCAAGTCATCAATTACAGCCTGAGAATTTTGGTAGCTAGTTTTATCCTTCTCATTGGCCAGCGGGGCATGTCCATTGGTAAATCTTTTCCCGAGATCATGTTCTTCACACATTATTCCTTTAACAGGCGGATAATTATCAATCGGAAATTCCTGCTCTTGAGGTTCATCTCTAAAAGCATCAAAATTAGCAACGACACTTAGGCTGCGAATCGGATTAAGTTCTTGTAACTTCTGTGGATGATCTGGTGTTGCTGGCTGTACAATAAAATATAAAAGGAATAAATCAAGTTCTCTTAATAGACCATATAATTTCAATATATTATTTTGTAAATAAATTACCTTCACTAGACGTTTTCCTTGTTCAGCTTCAATTGCTGCAATCCTCTTGCGTTCTTGTAAACGAAACTCCCTCCTCTTAGCTTTGGACTCACAGTTCAGAGTCCGGAACACGGGATTATCCAGGTTCGCCTTTACCGGATCATAACCTGCTTTGTCGATAGTATGCTGGGGAAAAAAACAATCAACACATTAAATTTATATTAGACTGATTAAAATAATTTTCTAATAACAATTATACTTACGTTGTATTCAACTTCATTACTTGACGCACCGAGAGCTGCTTCGAGTTGAGCCATTGCGTCTTGTTCGGATATTATTCCCGAGAAACACTTTTGATCATTTCGATCATACATTTGCAAATCAACACTTGCGTTGCTTTCACAAACAGTCATGTGATGCTGATAAACAGAAAAGAATAAATAAATACATAGAAATTAAAACGCGGCATTTGAAAAAAAAATTATTAAAAAATTTGCAAATTAATATTTAAATAATTTATTTATTTAAAAATAAAAATCTGCTCAAGTCTCGGCTGATTACAGAATAAAATTTTATGAATTTTAACGAGTGTGAATGTAGCAGACATCAGACAAATTCAAAATTATAAATAAATAGGGTAAATAATTAAAAAAATAATATTTATAAAAAATGCACTTATTAATTTCAAAATTTTTTAAATATGTATTTTTTTTTTAATTTTATTTTATTAATGATTTACTCGATTTATTAATCATTTTAAATTTGTCTGATGTCTGCTACATTCACACTCATGAATTTTAATAGACGCAACCGATAAAAAAAATAGATGCAAAAAAAAAAAAAAGAAGAACAAAGGAAATAAATAAAATATCATCTTACCGCCATTTCATTTGGATAGATAATATGCAATGGATTAAACGGGCATTTTATCTTGTCCGTCAATTTATGATTCTTTAAGCATCTAGTTAAATGACACTGCATACGACTTTTTCGAATCCTGTGAACCTCGTCCAGTGGACATGTTAAATACGGATCTTCAAAACCTGCAGCCATCTTTTTTCACTTTTTTTTTAATCACTGTTATCAATTAAAATCACTCGTAGATAAACAATCTTGATAATTAATTAATTAATTATTAATAGTTTAATAAACTGTATTAGTTTTTAATCTGGTGAAGTGCGAGCACGATGCGACTGTAGTTCAATATCAAATGAATACCGCAACTGCGCAGCCGGGTTGCAAGAGCACATAAGCGAGTCTATCCCCCACAACAACGGACACAGACCGGCAAGCGTTTCTGCTCACGTGACTGCGAACCGGCGTAGAGTTTGAATTCTCTGGACCAATGACAAACAAAGAAACTCTTCAAACTTCCGCCACCTATATTACAAAATGTATCATCACACTACTAAAAAAAAAAAAAAAAAAATGATAATAATCATAATTGTAAGTGAATAAAAGAGAACAAAAGAAAGTCTTTTCCCTTTAAAAATTTTTTTTTTATGCGACAATAAAAAAAATTTTACTAATAAAATAATTAATTTTCCGTACTGACCATTGTCAATAAAATATAAAATTAAAGAATTTTAATCAGTAAATTTTTACAATAATTATTAAATAAAAATTATCTGTATCAAAATAATACCTTAGATAGAGAGCTGATGGTCAGATACTTCGACCCGTAATATTATTTTGACACTTTTATTATCATGATCCTGAAGTTAACAGACAATCAGCAATTTTTGGAATGATACTGAAGTTAGCCGACGTCTAATAATTTTTGGATTTTTTTTTAGACGGTAAATTATAAAAAAAAAAATATTTGAAAAAATTGCATCTGTAGTTTTTTAAATTTTCTACATGTGCATATTTTTATTTTTTATTTTTTTTGTGATTGTTTTGTTTAAAAAAAATCCGAAAATTTTGAATCGTCTGCTAACTTCAGTATCATATTTTTGGAATGATCCTGAAGTTAGCAGACATTTAAAAATTTTGAATTTTTGTTTTTCAACAAATCAATTGTAAAAAAATAAAATAAAAATATGCTCATGTAGAAAATTTAAAAAACTACAGGCGCAATTTTTCAAATATTTTTTTTTATGGTTTATCGTCTAAAAAAAGATCCAAAAATTATTAGACGTCTGCTAATTTCAGTATCATGTTTTTGGAACATCACAATGAAATGGTCGACCGGCAATCCTGGGTCTAGTATTGTCTGTATACTTAAATATAATTACGCAAACAAAGAAAGTTGGGTTTTACTTAATAAGATTTATTTAATTTTATCTTTTCTCAGAATTTAGGGGCTGCCTGGCTCTCAAGGTCCTTAGGTATTAGTATCAGTGCAAGTAAAGTGGTTTGTTTACCTAGTGAAATTCTAAAGCGCCATTGTGTATCTTTCACATCTATATGTATATATATTTACAAATATACTTAAGTATGAAAGCATCTACTCAGAGAGCTGTAAACGCATTGTTATTTGACACCATGCATGCTTGATAATTTAAGAACTTAATAATCAGCTATATATTTTTTTTAAACTTATAATTGAATGTATTAAAAGTCAGTATTAATTTATTTATTTTGTATATCTCTCGACGAGAGATAATATCAATATAAATTTACTTCATATATTATTAATAATATTAAATAAAATAGTTTATAAAAATGATACTGAAGTTAGCAGACGTCTAATAACTTTTGGATTTTTTTTAGACGATAAAACATAAAAAAAAAATATTTTAAAAAATTGCACCTGTAGTTTTTAAAATTTTCTACGTGTGCATATTTTTATTTTATTTTGTTGCAATTGATTTGTTGAAAAACAAAAATTCAAAAATTTTTAAATGTCTGCTAGTTTCAGGATCATTTTATAAAAATGTATGATACTGAAGTTAGCCGACGTCTAATAATTTTTGGATTTTTTTTTAAGCGAGAAATTATAAAAAAAAATGCACTTGTAGTCTTTTAAATTTTCTAGATGTGCATATTTTTAGTTTTTTTTTTTTTTCTAATTTAATTGTTCAAAATAAAATCAAAAAATTTTTAATTGTCTGGTAACTTCAGGATCGTAAAAATGTAACTAAATTATGAGTGTCAATGTAGCAGACATGAGACATTTGATAAATGAATTAAAATAATGAAATTTAAAAAAAATACGCGCACGAATTCTTCATTGATTTAAATACGCGTTTTTAAATTTTTATTCTACCTAAATTTTATTTATTTATTCAAAAGTTTAAAAAATTCCCACTTGTCAGTTACATTCACACTCATAACAAAATTTTCAATTTTTAATTTTTAAAATCTTAATTATTAATATATTTTATTTTTTTATCATCAATTGGAACATGACCTAGAACCAGAATGAAAGAAAGGGTAGTATGGATATTATTTTATAATTTTATTTGATTTACGTCCACATTATTCCAAAAAAAATTATTAATATTTAAGAATTCTGGCGATCTATAGTTAAACAACCTTGCATGTACACGTAATATACACGTAAACTATTTATAAATTGTCAGAGTCTCTCATTGGGATTATTACTCGAAATAAAACACTTGAAATATGAACCGAAATTTAATAATAAATCATTAAAACTAACTAATTATATGTATCATTGTTACTATAAATAAATATATTTTTTTAGGCTCGGATATCTAACGCAGGAAGACGTAAATCCATTGGGATTGTTGACGCAACTCAATAAAGTTACACATTCCAATAAATTTTGAGTCTGATACAACGTGTTGGGGGTTTTTAAGATAAATTTATACTTTTATGATATATCCAGAAAGACGTAGACGTTGAGTGGACCAAAGAGCTCAGAAGAGTGAGTCTTTTAAAAACAAATATTTTAGTTTTATTTCAAGCGTTTCTTCTCAATGTGTACGCATCAGATATCATCTGTCTTCACTCCGTAATCTCGTTACTTTTCTCAGTGATATTATTATTATTATTGTTGATATTCATTTTTATTTTATCCTTCTTGTACTTTTCTTATGTAAATAAAACTAGTATAGAGATCAAAGATAAACTTGTAATTATAATTTTTTTTTTAAACTTTTTGATCGCATTCTACGTAAATAAAATCAAACATTTGTGTCGTATTTTATGTTTTAATAAACAATTCTATTCTGACATGAATGAGTGGGGATTCTGTAAAAAAAAGTAGTAGTCATGACACTTGGCTGACTTGTTTCATCTAATATCCGCACGACTTTGGAATAGAAACCCGTGAGTTGTGTGTTATCTCCAGTAATTAGTAAATAATTTACATTTATCATGAGTTATTCAAGTGATTAACAAACTAGTTTGATGACTAATTAAGAAGATTGACGAGTGAGTCAATTAGTAAAGATGCAGCGGGTACTGAGTTTTCAAATGGGACGTAGTTTTGGAGAACCAACAGAATTTATAACAAAACGCATGTGTTGCTCTTTATTATTTTCCATTGGATTTTTGTGTTTACTTTGTGGTTTTCTCATTGGACGTTTTGCCGCGGGCCAAGTACTTGAAATACGGGCCGAAAAAAAGAAAATTGAATTATTTGGCAATGGCCTTGACAGCAGGGATTACTTGAGAACTGAATTGGTACAGAATTTTAAAAATTCAAACTTTACTGCCTCATTTAATGTCACGTATGTTTAATCTTTATTACTTTTTTATTACTGTTTTTTTTTTCTAATTGGAATTTTAAAATAAAACAACTCATATTTATTGTTTATTTTATATTTATAGACATCTGAGGAGCAATAAAGCCTTGGAGAGTGTTGAAAAATCGCTCTCAGGGTTAAATATTTTTAATAAAGTCACCGGAAATGATAGTTGTGTTGTGGCGACAGTACGCGGCTCTTTAGAACCAGGTATTATATCAACAAAAAAAAACTTTATATGAATATTAATACTTGTAGAATGCATTAATTACAGTGATTAATATTTTATTAACAGATAGGTATGTTGTCTTGAGTGCTGACAGTGAAAATATCGGTATCGGGATTTCAATAGCCAAAGCATTTCAGCGAATCTACAATGAGCATGAATGGATACCCAGGAGAACTTTAATTTTTCTCATATCTGCAGATTACATGGACTCTTGTCTTTATTCTCTTTCAAATTATGATCAATCAAAGATCGTTGCCTATTTAGCGATAGATAAAAATCCGATTGACGGTTTGTTTATTTTATTTTATTTCGTTTATAACTACTGGATATTTATATTTAATTACAAATATATTGAATACTGCAGGAGATGGTTTTTTCCAGACCGCTGGATCTGATATGGTTCAGACAACTGTTTTAGAAGCATCGCGAGATTATTATAATTTCAATAATTCTAATGATCATGATGTGACTGATCTTCAACGTTTGAAAATTGTTTTCCCGCATACTCTACTGTCTTTTTATCCTGTGAAAAATGTATCCGCTGCAGCAGACAAACAGAATATTAGTAATTTACACCGCAGAACTTTGGCTCAGGTTTTGAGTACAAGTGTCTGGAGATTATCGGAAATGACGATCTTTCAATGGGATCCGGAGATTCTGCATACGAGTATTGAATTACTAGATAAATTTAATTTACCAGACTCAGAAGGAACACAAGGTACATTTTATATTAATTATGAAATGTTATTTTATTTATCAAAGTAAATAATTTATTTATTGTTCATTTAAATAGAAAGGATCAAAACTACAATTAAAAGAATAATTAACAGCGGGATTATTCTTAATAAAAAAATTGAAAATCTTGATAGATTACAGTTAGTATTAAAAATCTTTTTATAAAAATTATTAGATCGATATTAAAAGTAGTAAAAAAATTATTTTAACAATTTATTAAAAGTTAAAAATTGTCTATTGTAGATCATTAGATATCAGAATGATGAATGATTTTCTCAAGGATTTGGAATATGCTCTACTGTGTCCCGACAAAAATAATCAATCAAAAACAGACGTTGCATTATTAGAGCAGCGATTGAAAGTAACAAATAACATTGAGGAATATTTCCTCGCGATATTGACCTGCTATGAAGATGCCGATAAAATATTACAAGATATGACTTGATGAGAGTAATTAATTAAATTAATTGGTACATATGAACAAGGCACCTTACTTTACTTATCACTTAATTAATTATTTATTAAAATAATAATAAATAAATTTAATTTAAAAATAAAGTATATATAATTTATTTTCATCTTGAATGAATTGGAACTCCAAAGCCCATTTCTCGTTCCAGCTGATCCATATTGACAGTGCCTTGTATTGCTTCGCAATTCGGATTAAATACTGAGTACGCGCTTATTTCACCTTTTTTCTTAGGTCCTGACCGCGTATTTTTCCAGATAAAAAATAACGCCGACAGTATAAAATAAACTGCGCCAAATTCAAATTGTATCGCCACCATATACAATGTTGCCCATAATAAAAACCACAATAGATAAATCAATCGCGTCATAACTGGATTCTGTCTCGGTGAAACATCAATACTCTCTTCAGAGGTAACACTTTCAATCTCATCCTTGTCCTGAAATCTTTTAATTCTTAATGTTAAAGTATATTTTAAAGGTACAATTTAACTACGTCTGTTAATATTTTATAAAATTCATTAATTATTGTTATTTAATTATTATAATTATTATTATATTACCTCACGACGTGTCAAATAAGCACGAGATTTGTCTTCCCAAGATGTAAGAGTCTGATGAAAAGTTTTCTTAGCATTTTCGACCATTGCTTGACGACGTTTCTGTAATCTGTAAGCCGCAAGCTTTGCCTCCATCGATTATTTAAAATTAGTTATTTTAATGTTTATTTAATTGGTATCGTTACTGTATTATTTATTTTAAATCCTCATAATATATTTATGATTGTCACTTGCAGCATTTTAACAGCTGGTTTTTTTTTATTCTTTATTTGATAACATTCTCACCAGCACTTGTTGCCATCTATAATTCAGTTTTGCTACTAAATCCACTCTGGACCTCATTCATTATCAGCCGGTGGCACTTGATGTCACTTTTTATTTAAAGTTTATATTTATCATCAGAATATTAAAAAAAAAAAAAAAAAAAAAAACAATTAAAAGTCTTGATGATGTCAATAATAAAATGAATTAATAAATTAATATGACGTTTAATCAACTAAAAAAAAAAAAGTAATTAAAATATTGAAGAAAATTTATTGATCAATAGTTTACCTAATGGAAATTTTTGTCATCCATCATCATCATCATCATCATCATCATCATCATCATCATCATCATCATCATGTTTATAATGTGTAGAAAAATAAAATTGAAATTAGTTATCAAAAACAATAAATAAAAAATTAAATGACACTTGTGAAATTCAACTTGGTGTTGATCCCGATAATTCGCAAGAGGTTAAGTGTCAATCTTCATCAACCCACATGACACCTTCGACTTATAGCACTCACGTATTTGTAAACAATAACATACGTACATAAATATTGTTATTTTTGTTGATAAGTTGATAATTTATTTATTTAAATTTCTTAATGACTTTGCAGTGATTCGACGAGGAAAATTAATTATTATTTATGGTCAATAAACTGTATGATGTCTCGCCTAGTGCTGTCACAGCTACTGGCTGCAAATCTGAAAATAAACTCAAAATCAAACACTACGCATACGTGTAGGAAATTTCATCAGCTAAAATAAAGCAGGCTGCGTTTAAAATAAAGTTTAATCATTTGTAAGTTGAGTTATTTTTGTATTAATTTGAGAATTTAATTAATTACTTTATAAATTTGTTTCGGTAATAAACTATTTTTTGTTTTTTTTATTATAAAAATAAATTTTGAATTGAAGTATTGCAGAAAATGTAATTTTAATTGGATAAAAAAAGTGATGGAATAGACACGTGAGTGTGACAATTAGAAAGGGAAAGTTTTATAAGTTAATTATTGAAGACGGAATGCGGAAATTTTAATTACAGTATTATTAATATTTTAAATTAATTAAAATTTTATTAGTTCAATCGAGTACATTTTTTTTACTCTAAATTATTGTACTGGATAAAACTTCTGTCAATTCCAGACAATTTATTATCTATTACGAATAGTTTACGTAAAAAATCAATATGATTGAATCGTAGGATATATCCTTATTGTAGTATAAATTGCGGCGCATGTAGACAATACGAAATCCGTTTGTATTTACAATTCATTTTATTGCAGTAGTTTGTATCGTGCGCAACATCATATATTTATAGTCAGTGGGATTGAGGAAAACTGATAAAATTTTCAAATAACACGAGTAAGTAGAAAGAAAAAAAAAAGTAAAAGTAAAATGAATGGGACACGAAAAAATGGAGCAGCACCTGTAGATCAAGGTGAAAAATTGATCCGACAATCGAGTAATGGATCTTTAAATCATACAAATGGAGATCGCAAACCGGAAGGACGGGTGTTAGTTATTTATACCGGAGGTACTATTGGTATGATCAGGAATGAGCAAGGAGGTAAGAAATTTTTACTTCATTTAAATAAATATGTTACTGACATGCTGAAAAAATTTTTTTTCCAAGTTCTAGCACCGCTGCCTAACGCATTTGTTGAAGCGGTCAAGAGTTATCCTCATATGCACGATCGTAATTATGCTGAAGAAACGTTAGGATGTTCGGAATCTCTAGTATTGCCGTACGTGTTCTAACTCGGTGAATTTATATTTGTTTAAATAAAAGTAATTAATTTACTTCTATTAATCCAGATTGAAGGGAACAGATAGTCGACGAGTAATTTATGATATTGTGGAATATTCTCCGCTCCTAGACTCTAGCAATATGACAATGGATGATTGGATAAAGATAGCAACTGACATACGCGTAAATATAAATTATTTTTGTAATAATAATGTGTTTTATCTTTTAGTTCATTTTCATCCTAGGAATCGTATGAAAATTACGACGGATTTGTCGTGCTCCACGGGACAGATACCCTGAGTTACACAGCGTCAGCACTTTCATTCATGCTCGAGGCACTCGGCAAAATAGTCGTGATAACTGGGTCCCAATTACCGATTTTTGACACGCGCAGTGACGGCCTTCACAATTTTTTAACGTCTCTAGTAATTGCTGGTAATTACAACATACCAGAGGTCTGCGTATTTTTCGGATCACATCTTCTGCGAGGTAATCGCACCAGTAAAGCAGCTGCTGCATCATTTGATGCCTTTACGTCTCCCAATTGCACACCACTCGCCATCGCCGGTATTAAAATTGAAGGTAGAAATCAGACGTATTCGATAAAATAATCTTTCTATGATGCAATAATTATCGTAGCACTGATAAGTCAACGATAAAACTATCAACTTCTAGTTAATTATCAGTCGATCTTCCGACCTTGTGCTCTGGAAAAATTTTATGTACACAAGACGTTGAATCGTAACGTTGGTCTGCTGAGAATTTTCCCGAGTATTACGACTGATTTAGTCAGAGCATTTGTTCAACCGCCTATCGAAGGAGTTGTCCTCCAGACATATGGAGCTGGAAATATTCCAGGAAACCGCGACGATATACTCAAAATATTCCGCGATGCCACTAAACGCGGTGTTATTATTGTTAACACCACGCAGTGTCCGAAAGACGGGGTCACAGATTTATATGAAGCCGGAAAAGTATTATTTGATGCTGGTAAATGATTAAATTTAAAAAATTTATTTTTATTTTGTAGCTTTTAATTTATTAAAATAAAATACAGGCGTTACGTTGGGCTATGACATGACACCAGAAGCAGCCTTAACAAAACTAGCTTACGTTTTATCAAAAACAGAATGGGATATTGTCACAAAACGACGTATGATGGAGACAAATTTACGGGGTGAAGTAACAACTCACCACTGCGTTAAAATACAAGACCGCAAAGTTATCATGCGTATGCTTGGTCTTAATTCAGAAGCTGAAATTGATAAACTTGGGCCAATTATTTTCCCCGCATTGATGATTGACGCAGTGATCAATCGCGACATTGAAAAAATTGCATCACTGAAAGACAATGTAAATAATTATTTAAACCAGCACGTCATTTTTATGATTATTAATTTTATCATTTGTTTACAGGGTGTCGATGTATCTCAACTTAATGGAGACTCGCGTACAGTTTTGCATATCGCTTGCTGTGAAGGTGATATTAAATTAGTCAGGGCACTACTAGAAATGGGTGCTAATGTTCACATCAAAGACAGATTTGATCGTACTCCGCTTACTGAAGCCGTGGAAAATGATCATCATGAGGTAAAAATTTTATTTTTATTTTATGAATTAATAAATTTATAAATAGAAACTTTTTTTTTTATAGATAATTAAATTACTTCGTCAGTGCGGGGCTCATCTTCACGAGAGCTCACTATTAATAGGCCAAAAATTGTGTAACACAGCTGCCTTTGGGAATCTTAAACGTCTCCAGTCATACGGCATAGCTGGTGCAGATTTATCGCAACCAGATGTTTCTGGTCGAACAGCCCTTCATAATGCAGCGATTCACAACAAATCTGAGATCGCACGCTTTCTTATTGAACACGGAAGCGATCCAGAGTGCCCAGACTTATTAGGACATACGCCGTTTGTTTTAGCGCGACTTGTTAATGCCAAGACTGTACTTAAAATTTTATCAAATTCAAATTTTATAAATGATACAAACAGTATTGTGACGTAGTAATAAAATATATATATTATGTTTGATTATTTTATGGTTATTTTAACATAAATTTAACGACGAGAGAAAGTTTAAAAAATATCTTAACAATTTCTCGATGCGTGTCTTGTGTATCTCTACAGCACGATGATGAGACATTTTTTTTTTACGCTGCGCGCATTTGGACAATGAAAGTAAATTGTCATGCCGTTTGTCATTATTGCAAGAATAAATGTTAATTTGTTAATACTACTGAAAAACTGATGTAATGAATACATAAAAATAATTTATTTTATTTTTAACAAAAACACAATTTATGATAATAATTATTCTAATATCTATATTCAATATTTTTAAATATTAATGAGCAAGTAAATTCATGAATTTATAAAATTATTTGATACCCAGTTGATTCATCATAGATTCAAGAACATTTGCTGGCATTTTACATCCGTCAAACATAAAAGAACATCCAGGATTTTGTTTCCGGCCTACATTTATTGCTTCTTGTAATGCCGTTCCGTCCGTCACGTTTTTAAACCATCCAAGACTATTACAAAAAAAATTTAATAAGTTAATTACCACTTGGCATTTAAATTGTAATATAATTTTAAAGTGACGTTTAATTACTTTGCTATCCCATCAATTATTTTATCACTGCTCGATAGCACTCTAGCATGACTGACTTTAGCAATTGCGCTGCATACAGTGTACTGAAGACACGGTGTCACATAATTATTTCCCAACATCAATTCATTGAGAGCTTGACCAGCTTCCCTTAATCCAAATTCATCGTCACGACCTGTACTAGTTTGAATAACAAAATAATAAAATGTAATGATTAATAAGCTTAGAAGAATATAAATTATATAAAACTTACGGTACCGATGCTCAACTGAAGGTTTTGCGAAAAAAAATGGCAGCACGAATGCCGTCACTCCAGCCAGGACTCCAGCAACAGCAACAGATTTCAAGTTAACATTCACCAGAGGTTTTGGGCCGTCTGCCCCCTCATCATGATTCAGAGGAATCGATAAAAATGGAATAGACAGATCCAAGTCGACCTTGAAATATTTTGAATATTATTCTAGGCATTTAAACAAATTATTAAATTCTTACTCACATCAATATTTCCTTCTTTAGAATTAAACGAAATAAATCGCGGCTGTCTGTGAGTCAAATCCGGAGCACGATTTGCCAAAGAAACAATAAAAAATGTATTTAAAAACAACAACAATAATGACGTTGATGTTGACGGACTCATGATTAAAAAATTGAAAGAATACCGAACAAGTAGAAGCTCAAAGTCGTATTGGCTCTGAAAAAAACCTCCAGGACTATGTATATAAGACCCTCCTACATGTCCAAGGAAATAAGGACATTTTTTTCCGTAGAGAAAGGTGTTAATCATTATCAGCTAAATGTTGAGCTCGTTTAAAAATAAAAAATTATGCGCTAATGATAGCAAAAAGTAACTACCCCAGCTAATTAAATAACTGGCGTATGGTTTATTTCCGTTGTGCAAAAATAAAAGTCTTTGGTGTTTATTACTTTCGTGACATTTTTCTTGATCAGCCGCCAGAACGAATTCCTTTGAACACATCAACATTAACCACGAGATTGTTTTTCATGCTCATTATCAAATTTTACTTTTATTTCTTCAAATTGCATGTTTACTTTTGATTCTAATGAGCTGGTTAAATTTTAAAGAAGAAAGTACTTTAAGTTTATTTTATTATCACAGAGAATAGTAAATAAATTTAAATGTCGTCGTTACTATTAACGAAAGTGTTTAAATGTTGTAATTATTAAATTATTTTAAATGATGTACAATACAAATGTCACTTTCGTTTTTTTTCAGCCATTTTCATAAGTAATTTATATAAATTATTTAAGTTTCTCGAAAGAATAATTGTGTTTTTAAATTAAGTTTTATTAATGAGGATAAAGTGGAACATTTTGTAATTATGTTTGTATTTTTTAAATTCTAAGTATGAAAGATAATTCAGTCTACTCTGGAGTGTTAAATGACAAAAGTCTAGATCAAAATTAATGCCAAGGATTCCAAGAGCTTGGAAGGAGAACAAAAAATAAATAGGTTGTAATTATTAAGCTATTAGAAAAAATGATTATTTAAAATAACATTTTTCTGTCGTAATATTTTAATTTAATTGTTTAGTTCAACTAATTTTCTTAAAAAATAAAAAAGGGTTTCGTCATTGGAGGATATTTTCATTTGTTAAAAATGACTCTTCAGAAGATGAGAGTAAAAGTCTTCGGAGGGGATGTCACGGGCTGCGACTTTGTTCTATGGAAATCTACGGCGACGAAAGCGAAACCAAGAGAGCAATTATGTTTGACCGTCCTCGTCATTACCCTCGGTACCTATATATTTACCCGACACGTACTTGTTAGTTCAGTTTAAATCATTTTTTTTACTTTGACACTACAGTGTTTTTTTAGAGATCACAAAAAAAGTCGGCAAGGTACGTAGTTTCAGTTGCATATTTTTTGTTTGTATTTCTTCAGAAGAAAAAAGTTTTGTATTTAAATGAAATTTTTTTAGATGACAGTGAGCTTCAAAATTTACGCCTTAATGGCTGCTCTGTTAGTCAATAGTGTCTGTTGTTCACCAAAATATGACATGGGAGGGTAATGATTAATTCATTTTTAAAATATTTAATGTAATGAAATGTAAATGTAACTGATAATAATTTATTGTACTTAAGATTCGTACCAAGTTCAATGGATTACCTCGACAAAATGGGAAAAAATCATGACCAAATGGCAATACCAACACAATCTAAATCACAGTCACAATATCGTAGTGAAAATGCCTCTGTAGTATCCAGAAGTTCTGATTCTGATGCCTCAAGTATTCCTGCAGACCGTAATCAAGAACCAAGATTTGGATTCACTGGTGTTGGGACAAGCTCTGTATGTAAATAATTTCTTAAAAAACAATTAAAAGAATTTATTAAATATTTAAATAAATTATAAATTAATATCAGGGATACGGAGTATCGTCTTACAGTGGAGGAAAGGTTGACTTGGGTGGATTAATCCTTGGAGCAGTACTTGGAATTGGATCTATTTTGATAATTCCAAAAATATTATATCTTCTTAGTGGAAGCTACGGACAATATGCAAGAAGTAATTCATTTGTTGATTTACTTAATTTTCTGTTTGCCATAAAATAATTAATTTAAAAATTTTTTAGGTGACGAAGGAGGTTTTGTAAATTCAATGACCAAGATTGATGACATCCTGACTCATCATGGAATCGATACGACAACATGCATGCAACGCGCAGTCTGCACATACGCAAAAAGAGCCGCCGAAACAATTCGCACAGCCAATGACATTGATGATGAAGAAAAAGTATCATCATTCGACCGATTAATAGACACTGTCACGACCAATCAGGTCTTCCGGACAGCAATGCGCGGCACGGCGATTCAAGAAGCCATTGAAGCGGGTCGCAAAGGCCAAAATTGCTCTAGGGCTTACCGGCAATGCGGATTCTCAATGGAATCTATAGTCCGTCTTATTTCAAGTGTAATGTCTTCTGTTAATCGTCCCGATTCAAACCCTACAGCACCATCTGCTAATTAATTAATTAATATTGTATTTTAATAATGACTTATTAATTGTTATAAATAATTGAATTAATATAATAAAATAATCGTAAATGTGCCCTATGCCATTGAAAGCCATCAAATATCAATAGATTTCAATTAATAATCATGTTTTCTTCTTTGTATACCAAATAAATATAATAATAATGTATATTAATGACCATATGATTGTGCTAATTATCAATTTTAATTGATGATTAATAGATCTGGTAGATAAATAATAAAAACAATTTAAAATTCGAGAAAAATATTTAATAAATAAATTTTATGCTTCATATGGAAGATTGTAGTTACAATATTTATCAATAATAATAATAATTTTTTTTTTTTTACTTATACTTTGTGCATCAAGTGCATTCTATACAAATATATAGATATATTTAACATCACACAAAAGTGTAAAATATAGATCACAATAAAGACTGCGTTTATTTTTTCTCTTTATAATTTCAAATCACATATTTAATTAGTAATTGCATAACAAAGTGTTGGTCACACAATTAATCGTCGAGTGCTTGCAAAAATGAGTCACTCAAATCACATTCTTGATCAAAATCGCTGACAACGGGTGATGAGAATGCACGAATAGCTTCGTCACAAGACTCATAATCGTTGTCAAGCGATCTCCGATACTATTTCATATGTTTACGTTTTGGTAAAAGTAGGACAACACTCAATGCAATGCAGACATGCCAAAAACTGTGGATAATATGATAGTTACGACGTGTCTGTAAGAATGCGTAGCAAATTAACCCGACAGAAACGAGACCCAGTCCAGTTGGTAGATAGACATTGCGGTATCTTGACGCAGGGTAGCAAAAATTACGTTGTCTGCGACAGCGTAGGCCCCAAGATACTCCGATTAGAATGGATCCAGTGACAGCGGGTAGCAGAAATACCCAGAGAGCTGTTCGGTCGAGTTCAGCACCCAGTGCAAGAACAATAGCTCCGCTTATTTGACAAAAAGCCGTTAGTCGAGGTCCAAATGACGCCATTGCCACCAAAGTTACCCAGATTGACAAAAGCGCGTTGTAAAAGTCACAGAATTGCAGTACACTGAGTTTTGTAATACAGAAGCTCATAATATTTTCACCGGCTTCGCATGCATGGTAAAATGTTGAGAAGAACATCACCGAAACGTAGACAAGAGCTTCTGTGTAATATTCTCGGCGAAATGCGACGTAACTTGAAGCCAAAAATGCTAGATTACTCAGAGTAAGGAGTAGTAAGCGTATGAGAATACTTCCTCCAGTCAAAACGTAGGTGTCATCAGCGCAATCAAAACCGCGGTATCCACCGTTGCAGTAGCATGCCGAGAATACAGACCCACCAGTCATGTAATGAAGACAGCGACCATTTGAATTACAATGGCCTTCGATACATGGTGATGATGCGATATTTGTTTCAACTCTTGTTGAAGTTTCGTTCATGCAATCGCACAATTTACAGCCACTTGTACGGCACTCCACTGAACAATTGCACTTGGGTTCGATATAAAAAGCTTTCATACTCAGATGCCAAGTCCCTGGTTCTGGATATGGAATATGAATAATTGTCGGTTTTGTGCTGTTTGACCAAAGATCAGCGGCTGTCAACGAGTTTTGTTTCATACAACCCCCGCCTGCTGTGATACCAGCATAGTAACCTGGTAAAAAGTTAAACAAAATTGTCGGCTATATGAATTACTATGAATTAATTAAATTGGAAAAATAAAAATAAATACCTAGAGAGACGCATCCAACTACTACAATGTCATCAGACTTCTTGACTAACTTGATACCAATAGATACAGTACCGCCGACATCGTAAACTGGTGCTACTTGGTAACTCAGTACTGTCAGACTGTCAACGGTGATATTAACAGGTGACGGTTTACTAGAATTTCCTAGTAAATGTTCGTAGTCAAATAAAAAAAAATCTGGAAGAGATCTCCTTGTCAGCGGTACCTTATTCACAGCCACAGTATCATAGTTATCAATGTCAAAAATATCGTCACTTAGTGATAAATTATCTACGGGTAATGCAATTGAAATATTTGTCGCATTACCCGAGAGAAGACGGAGAGTCAAATAGTGGAAAGAATTAACGTAAGGCTTAAATTCTAGAGTTGTCTCATTTTGATTAATCAATGCGCCTTTCAAAGTTTCCTTTGTAATTACATTAGCAGCCACTCGACACTCTTCACATGATGAAATCAACGAAATATTTATTGTTTGTTGATCTCCAGGTACAAAGAATTGGACCATTGCAGTATCCAATAAATTACTACTTAATGTTATAGTATTTTCATCATTACTTTTCATAAATACTGATTGTCCTACTCGCTCGACAGACAATTCCGCATCAAGAACAGTATTACACGCTGTCCCTATACCTAAAAATAATTATTAATTAATCAGTTTATTTTAATTTATTGCCAGTTAATTATTTCAATGAATAAATTTTTCTTCACACCTTGCTGAGTAATTTTTTCAGAATCAGGATCAGTCCATGATCTAAATGCGATAGCATACCAGTCGCCAGCACTTGGTGAAGGTATTAAAATTGAATAATGATCACCGGAACTCGTGAAATTTGAGTGATAAAATTTTCTACGATTCTTCAATAACTCAGCACTAATTTTAGAACCATCAGGATGGACCAATGGAATACTTCCGGACTTTAAGTAAACTGAAACGTCTCGTGGTGAACAATTACCCAACCCCCCAGTCTTTGTCTCCTTAGCAGTAAACCTTTAATTAATTAATTAATTAGTTCATAATAAATACAATAATTAATAAAAAAAAAAATTTTTTTAATTGAAGATGACGTTACTTAAAGGCAGCGGTGATAACATTTTCCGGAACATTGAAATGTATAATGGACACATGACGATACCCAAAGAAATCTTCAAGAATGTTGGCCGGTTGCTGTGATATTTTAATAAATTCGCCGCGACAAATATTAATTATTAATGATAAAATAATTAACATGAGATTTAATTTACGCTTCAGCATATTAAGGCTGTTGAGTTCAGTATCATTCCACGATACTAACAATATTTATAAACACAACAAGTTAATTTATCTGTAAATATGATAAATATTAAACAAATACAAACATACGATTGAGTAATTGAGTGTTTAGAAAATATAATACCGATTTTATATACTCAGCAAGGCGATTATGTGGAAGAATACTATTTTATTCGATTTATTTAGTGAATGTAAAGCGTCGCGGTACATTTTCAAGTTCATTTCAGTGAGAAAAATAAAGTCTAAAGTAAGAAACCGATGTCATTGGAGCCCTGGAGGTGTAAGATATCTTATCACTGCCACATAAATTTTATATTAATTGTATAGGTATAGATATATCTACAATATACTGAAAAAGATAATTAAATGGACTTTAAAACAGAAGTGCATTAATTTTAGACAGTTAATGTAATTGTAATAATTGACAATTAATCAATAATCGCCACCGGTAATTTTAAAAATTTGAATTTAAATTTTCCTGGTGACTATGAATCACAACTAGACGCAAGTTTATAGTCCGTGCTATTTATTTAATAAATTAATTTTAAAAAAGCTTCATGAGATCATCCGTTGCGTCACTTTGCCCGCATCAGCTCAATATACGGCACAGTTATATTACATATATCACTTATTCTATTGCACAAAATTGTTTTATTAAATATGTACCAAGTACAAATATAGATTCTATTACTTCCTCAAGCTGTGAAGTGAAATAACTTTCCTATTACTATCAATAAAATTAAAAATTATTTAACAATTAATTTAAATCAATAAAATATTTAAAACATGACGTAAGTCGGTTTATTTAACTCCAGCTAGCTAGCGAATAAAAATATTATTTTAAAATGAAAAAATTAAAAGTGATAAAATAAATATGTGAATAAATTAGCGTATCGATTCGCGTAGAGCCTCACGCGATTGTCACTGAATATTTATCTAAAAAAAAGTTAACTAAGCAGCACATTGGTTTGTTGTGGTGATAACTGGTTGATTCTCAACTTGTCACTGTCATACTGATACATATTCGTCACTTTTATTATCTTGTTCGTTTTTTTTTTTAAATCAGCCCAAAGCGTTTAATGTCAATTTAATGCTTGTTAAACGCACGATGACCCTTTTTTAAATTACTGTCAATGCTAGAGCTTGACTTGATACTATGACGTTTGAATGTTGACACTGCTGCTGATGAAGCTTCCAACTAGCAACAATCTACAGCTGTTTTAACTTTGCACCTGCGCGTCTCCTGGTTACACTTGATGTCTATTATTTGTCGCAATGTCTCGGTGATCGATTTTCCTCTATAATTATATTTATTCACAAATATAAAGCAATTTATGTCTATTCAAACTTTACTTCTACTGTGAATAGACATAAATTGAATTGTATAAAAAAAAACTTTTTTTCTTTTTGTTATCACTAACAATTTTTATTTATTTATAAAAGTATAAAATATAAATATTTATAGATCTTTGTTTTGTTGAGTTAAATATTTTATCTTACTTTTTAACGGACATAAATAATTTAATTATTTAAAGAATTTAAAACTCCCAGGAATCGAGCCAGCGCAGCGAGTGCATAGAACTGTCGGGAACTTCAGAAGTTGGCCCCTCCATGCCGTATGCCAACGGGGAAAACAAATAGAAACTGAATAAAAAAATATAATGATCAATATTGATGATAATTTTATAAAAATAATAATGATATTTGAAGGAAAAATAATAAACCTGTAAATAGTCACGGAAATGACTGTTCCAAGAATCACGTGATAAAGAGTGTTGGCGATTCTCTGCGGCAGTAAGAAGAATAATGAGTCGATGATATAATTAATCGTTATACCAGTGAGCATTGAGTTATACAATAATGCAGGAAAATAGTGATGGAAGTACAGAACGCGTCCCATTGCCCAAAAAGGAACGTAATGTAAAAGCCATCCGATGAACAACCAGCTACCAGCACTTTTTAGTTTGTCTTTTTCAGCCACAATTTTAGGGTCATCCTCGCACCCTCTTTGCTCTCTTACTGCAGTGTATAAATATATAAAAGCAAACACAAATAGAAAAACAATATTTCCCCACCATATTATTGGATTTCCGAGTAAATAGACTCGATGATTATTTGCTGAGAAAAATTGCCCCTGAAAAAGATAAAAAATTTATGAAGGACAAATAAAAAAAAAATTATCATGTAATATATTGATTTTATTTTCTTACTCTGTAATTAATAGGCCACTGCCAAGGTCGAGAAGTAACTTCACCTTCTCTAACTTTTAGCTCCGAATTGCCTTGAAGCATAACCGCGTGCGATTCTATAAATCTAGCGATGAATCCTGGTGCGTATACTTGAAAACTGACATTAGGTAATTTAGGATATCTATTGTCTTCAATATTCCACAGGGCATTTTTATCCCTCATATTCGGATTGCAAGATACTTCTTGTTGACTGTATGCCCATTTAGGTAAAGTTTTGCCACTGCAAGTGAGTACGCAGTGATGGAGATAGTGGACGAATTTTAGTTTACTGGTGACTGTTTGAATGACATCACCGTCTTTGCCGTTGGATATTAAAATTTTCCAAACATCATTAGCGTCGCCTGTGCCATTTTCACCGTAACCCGTAACTTGGTAGTGTTTTTTAGAAACCGGAGCTATTTCTTTGTGCGAGTGTAAGTTACGACCTGTGATAACGTGCTCGAGACGTACGAGGTCGCCGTGTTTCACCAGCACAGGTTCAGAAGGCAATTTATCAGTATCAAATTTTTTAACGAGCCAGAAATTATTGTCGTCTTTATGGGAGTAGGTTGTGATTTGTTGCTGTCGCGCTCCAACACCCTCCGGATACAGATGCCAGTGGGAATGCAAATAGCCACCGCCTGTACGATGATTTTTTAGAGTTATCGTAGCACCGTAAGCAAGTTCTCTGGGCATTGAAGCATTGTGGAGTGAATTTCCTTGCAGAAGAGATTGAAACTCGGAACTGTAGAATCCGTCTCCACTTCCACTCTTATTCAAAACAATCAAATGAATGAAAAAGAATACCATGTACAATAAAATTGGCAGTATTATCAAGCAAACAACTCTCGCCAGCAGATGCTTGCCAACATTTGTAACAGGTTGTGATAAGTCACCAAGTTCTCTCCAGAGCTCGCTTATCGTAAATAATCCAACTAGTAGAACGACAAATAATCCAACAAATTTAACTCCAATAGTACAAGCCAGTGAAATTCCAGTGAATGCTAACCAGCCCCACCAGGTCTTCGTGAATGCTCTATCTTTTAGAGAACCGACTCGGGCCATTCCCCAGGTTGCTGACATCATAAAGCACAATAGCAATGGATCCAATAATATATATCTATTTAGTGTTAATAATCCGACATCTAAAATAATGATAATTATTATTATGAAGAAATTAATCGACTATAAATAATTAGATCAAAGAAAATTACCAAATAAAATAAACATTGCGGACAATGCAGCAGCACGCGTAGATCTAGTCAAGTCCCATATCGTCAGGAATGCTAGAGGTACAATTGTCGCACCTAACAATGTACAGAACTATAACAAAAAAATATTTAAATTAAATTTTCTGACTTGTAACAAGTGTTGAAATAATTTACCATTCGCATTCCCGCGTATTTGGTATCTCCAAACTTGTCTCCTGGTTTTTCAAATGGAAAAGTTCCATCATATCCGGTCAGGTATCCAGACAACGCAATCAACATCTAGGTTTTTAATAAAAAAATAAATAATTTATTAATAATAATTACAAAGTATGCAATTTACCTTTCCAAGAGGGGGATGAACGTCAAAGAAAAACGTTCTGTTGATGTACCAGCTTCCCATTTTTCCGAAATGTGTCTCGTCCCAACTAAAGTAAAAAATTTAATAGACATAATTTTAAAAAAAATTAGCGGGATTTATTATTTGTTTATTTACCAAACATGCTGCGGTTCGGTGACATTATAAAACCTCGTTATGATTGTGAGAATAATAATAACTCCAAAAACTAACCACCATCCTCTAGAAATAAAAATCATTTAATTTAGTTTCATATTTTTATATATATCTTCAGTTAATTTAAATGTACATACGTATCAGTTGATTTTTTTGAAATGTTTTGACATGACTTTGACTTGCGATCTGGAGTTGCCACTTTTTTCGAGCCTATATTACTACTAGCACTTGTCATACTTATGGAATATATTATTTTAAGTTATAAATAAATAAATATATATAAATTATAATGATAATAAAATAATTAAAAATTCATTTTGCCGTAGACTTTTTTTATTTTCGTCTAACGGTACATTATTAGGACAACTTGTTGAGTTGACTGGTTTTTAACTTTCATTACGTGGAATGGAATTTTTTTATATATATGTAAATGTCAAAATATAATCAAACGGTAACTTATCAACAGATAAATTATTTTTAAAATTTCAAATTTCTGTCAGTAATTTGATAATTGTCTGCTGGTGGGAGAATTTGGCTTAGAAATTTATCATTTATTAATTTAAATATGACTCCGTAATTATTGTACATAATTAGAATCATAAAATGTATAAAAAAAAAAAAAGACTAGCAGTGGCATCTTCCGGAGCTCCGTAATTCCGAGCAGTGAAGTTCGCTCTGAAAAATAAAATCATAACAAAGCGAAGTGTCAGTGTCACTTATTGCATGTCAGCAAATGGAACCTAAAACTCACAACAAACTAAAAAATCGATGTCACTGTCATAATTTAAAAATAAACTATAATAGTAAATGAATATTTCAACTTCGAAACAGTATTCCGCCATAGTTATAATTCAAAATTTACTTTTACTATTTGATGTTTGCGTCAACTCGTTCTCCAGCTTTACTCGATCTAATCCTGTCGAGCTTTTATCTCTTTACATGTAAGTATTTAAATTTACATAAAAACACAACAGTCATTCCAATAATTCACACAAAAAATTGGTACCAAAATTTTGAATCTGCTTTCAGAATCCAGGATTTCGGTTTGATTGTCGCACTGACATTGCTATTGGTCAATTTCTTTGCCACTTATATTTTCCAGGTAAAATAAATTATAATTGTCACAATTTTTCAATTAAGTATAAAAATAAAACCTGTCATTCATTTTCAGACGGGTCTTATTCAATTATTGTACGTAAGGTTTCGTACAACTCTAGTACTATGTGTTCTCTACATAATATTGAGCATCGTTCTTCACATCTGGCACATGACAATTCATTGGAATCAACCTCTAACTCATTACTGGACCAAAGGTTTCCATTGTCTCTATTCAATTCACAGAACAGGTGATTCAAATAATTTATTCACCTTTTTTATTTTAAATTAATCAAAACATTTTAATTAAAAAAATATTTTATTGCAATAGTTGCAGTAATTTATTATTACTTTTACAAGAGAGCGTCTCTCAGAATAAGCGACCCAAGATTTTATGAAGGCTCATCTTGGATGGAAAAACAACTTAATCTTACGTGAAATACAAAAAGAAGACTACACTTAAACCAAAGACTTGATGTACTTTTTTATAAATTAAAATATGACATTACTAAAGTATGTATTTTATACTTTCATTTTACAACCAACTATACGCGTATAAGAAAATAATTAAAAAGCAGAAGATTATTTTTAACACTTAGTATATTTATTTTATTCAAAAATTATTTTATATTTTCTTAGGCACTAAATTTTACTTATTTTAAATATTTAAAAATAATATAATCTTATATATTATTATTATACAAGTAATTGTGTTGAACAGATATCCCTTAAAATATTTAAATTAATAATAGCAAATATTTTAATGATTAGCCATAATTAATTTGTACAATCTCACATTAATTATAATTTAATCTTTTTATAAGATTATAAAACGGCAACGTTGGGTTTTGATGCAAATCGGGTCAGTGTGTTATGCAAAATAATATTTATCGCGAGTCATGAGATGGAAAGTATTATTATTTTACACTATGTACAAATAAAATCATTTGCACTGAGTGATGCAATGCCAATAGATATTTAAATAAAAAATAAAACTAATAATAATAAATGTATGTATCATTAAAAGTGATTTTTTTTTAATTTTGCGAGCACGACCTGCGGTTCATAGTTGAAAAAAAATTTCAATTACAAAATCTTACGATGATGAATTTTTGTTCTCTAGTAAAAATCACGTGCTGAGAACTCGATTCTCAGTAGTAAAATAATAACTAAACAGTGAAACTGATACCGTGATTACAATTGAGGAAAATCAGCTTGTCGACAAGATGAGTTGGTATAGAGGCCCGTTTAATATTATAGACGATCTGCGCTTCTGGATGAATGCGCGTTGATGGAGCACAGCAGACTGGTACGCAATTGTAATGAGTCGCCAGTTTATATAAAAATGGACACTTGGCTGACAGTTTTGTCCACCATTCAATAGGACACGAGCCCAGTGGTTCCCCAGATTCGCCTTGATACTGTACCATCTCCAATTCAGCTTTGTCTGAAATTGTCGTTCGGGTTTTTTTGGAGTTGAAATCTTTGAAAAGATTTTCCATTCCTAAAATAATTAAATTTACATTTAGTTGATTTATTAATGAATATAAATAGTATAGAAAAATTATTAAATAATTAAATTAATTACCAGACAGTCTGCTTTTTTTATTCGTGGGTTCTTGACTTCTGTTCGCTAATTTCCGCTCCTCGTCATGAATGAGTGTTTTTATCGATTCTTTTATTTCTTTCATCGCAATAATTTTATCTTCATCAGTCGCATATGGCAATTGTTTAAATCTACAATTAGAAATATGATTATTAATTATCGTAAGTAAAAAGTCATTGAAGAAATTTAAATATTTACCTGGGATCCAAAGTCGTGGCAATTTGTAACATTTTACTAATTTCCACGCATTCGTATCTTTCAAGAAGCTTTTCACTGATTTGTGTCTTGAAAGTTTTTATCAGATTACTGTCAGACTGCTTGATACCCAGATGAACAGACTCAAGTTGCCACAAAAGAGGTTTCAAAAGGGATATTATAGGAATTTTTTCTTCGACTAGTGTTAGTATAATAACTTTCAATGGCTCGAGTACCATTACAAGATCTTCGATGACACTCCAATGCTCAGCCTCGAATTTAATACCCGTCCACCCAATTTCACTCCCTTCCGATTCGCTTTTAGAGACCAATAACGATTCGATGTAATTTTTCTTAGCGATCATTTGCTGCATCATATTGTGCGTCGACGTCCAGACTCCTGGGTAGTCCATTGTCAAAGGATTTTCATCAATCTGTAATAAAAAAAAAAAATTACCATTATCATTGAAATATTATCATAAATTATTAAAATAGAATTTATAAATACCTCAAAATATGTGTCTTGCTCTTCCAATTTTTCCGAGATACCCATTTTCGCAGTAATTACACCGACAATTACCCGACAAGTCGCTAATATATCTTTTATTCCAGGGTTATCAAAACACTCTTGTACACATTCTTGGAGTGTAAAGAGCAAACAGGGTATCAAAGTGAAGCCTCTGTTAGTTAAAGCACTGAGTAACTCTTCACGCGAAGTTGCTGTGATTACAGCCGTCACTTTTTCCGACCTAAGATTCCACTCGTACAAAAACATTTCAATAAAAGTACCCCACTGATTAATGTCCCAATCTCTTGGCGCATTAACAGTCGTCAAGACTCTAGTTTCCATTATCGGCTCATCAGTATTTTGGTAAAACATCGAAATAGTTATAAAGTATTCATCCGTGTTGGATTTCCACTCTTCAAGGGTCAACCCGATGTTCGTTGGAATTTTATGTAAAACAGAAAGCATATGAGATTTGTATCTGTCATACATCTTAGGAATTAACTCCGTCTCGAGTTTACTTCTACAAGGAATTTCATACGACGAACCTAGCAATGACATGAACCTCAAGAACCCAGATCCTTCAACGAAATTCGGTAGCTGCATGTCCATGACAACCAGCTCCGTTAGTAAATTTGTGACATCTCTGCTCTCTGCGTGCTGAATATCTCCATCATCTGAAATCACGTAAGACAACTGCTGACTGTCTCTACTCGTCGACGCGTTCTTCATAGCAATCCTCAGCGGTGACTCGAGACTAACGTCATCTTCTATGCTGGCAAAACTGACATTCGGGTCAGTTACATACTGCAGGTCACCATCAATATGAACAGTACCGTCAATGTTCGTCGTGTGGATAAACGTCGTCGACTTTAGCAATTTTTTCTGAGCTCGTCTCTCCTTGGGATCCTGGGGCACGTACTGTTTTTTAGGCGGTTTCGTAGCTTCCAATTCCATCAGCTCATGTGCATGTTTATTTTGTAAATGCATACGGAGATTACTCGTGTTCCGATTGTATGCAATCTGTGTACGACAGAGGATGCATACTATTTTTATTTTAGTTAATATTTCGCCTTCGTCAGTTGCCGGAAATCCAAAGTACTTCCAGTAGACGCTTCTCATAGACATCGGTACAACAAGTTTTTTGTAAGTATACGTGTGTTTTTCTTCCATCATGTTGTATGCCAAGTGAACTTCATTATTTTCCTCTCGTTCGCTATCAGTTCCCATCATTTCATAAGATATTATTGGTTTAACACCCTCCATAACTAATTAACATTATTTGCTAATCAACTTAAATAATTATTAAAATAACGTTGTGTTAATTTATTTACCTGGTGTTTTTTAAAATATATATTTATATTTTTATTTATAATTGTACTAGTTGTAAGACACAGGTGCCAGAGTTTTATCTCAACAAAATGGAGGTGACGCTGATTAAATAAAATCCACTTGGTGTTGAATCACTTGCTGATTTACTTGCTCTCACAAATATTTAAAAACAATAATACTTAATAATTGAAATTAAAAAAAAAACAAACAAACAAATTTGCCGCTATTTGTAGCCGATATCGGATAATCGACCGGGATCGAAGTTTATAATTCAGAGATATATCGAACTTGAATTTCTCGTTTGTGATCACATTGACAAAAGTATGTGCTCGTGTCTCGTCTGTGTTACGGCAAGTTGGTTATCGACTTTCTCCTTCCTCGAGAAGTGAGAATAATCGATCCGTCTACCCAGAGGTACAAACTGTACCCACTTTTCTATACTAATCACAAATTTTCATCCAATCAGATCAGTTATCACCTAGTGACTTTTAATTTCTCACTACGAAATTTAAATTCCCCGAATTGAGCGCGCGGGAAAATTTAAAATTTATTTGGCAGACTGGCGGCGCCTGCGCGTTGCCTGACTGACTCAAAGAGGTTACAAATTAATAAATAAAAGTTTTTTATTATGATCTAACCTCGACTTTGATTAATTTAAAATATAAAATAATAAAAAGAAACAATGAACTGTACAAGTGTTTTAAATTCTTTAAGAAGAACAATCAGTCCTTTGCTAACTTTACCCCCAGGAGTCGGAATTCAACAAACTAGGGTAATGACAATTATTATATTTGCCAGTACACATTTTCTTACTGATATAAATTCATAAATTTAAAATTATTACAGAACACATTTATATTGAAAAGACGTTATAAGCTTCCTATACTCGAGAAAGGTGGAAGAATAAAATTATGGAAAGGCCGATACTTTATTTATGAACTGGTAGAAAACACGGATGTTAGAAAAAAAGAAAACCTTGATGTCATCCTTACTTCTTTCGTGGAAGGTATAGGTGTTCGTGGAGACAGGTTGTCATTGCACCCTAAAATCGCGTACAACAAATTACTTTTGCCGGGGTTGGCAGTTTACGCTTCTCCGGAAAACATTAAAAAGTATGAGGAAGAAGTCGGAGCACCTACGCAGACATTCTCATCACCATGGGTGCCAAACACAATGAGGGTTCTCGATAAGACACTGCTGGAAGTTTTCATGTCAGCTGATAACCCCTGGACCCTTACTCCCGAGCACGTGAGATCGGCGTTTCGTGAAAAAAAAATTCATATGGGTAAAGACTGCGTCACACTGCCTGAGCGACCAATAAATGGACCGGATCTTGAGATGGAGAACAAAGAATTTTATGTTACCGTAACAATTAATCAAAGAGAAAAAGTTAATGTGAGATGTAGAATTAGATTCCGCAGCAATAATCCAAATAAAATTCTACCAGATCCTGAAGCTCATCTTAAAAAAACAGAACCGATATACCCAGAATTTAAATCTGTTTTAGAGGCAATGCCTGAACCTGATCATAAAAAACACCCCGACTCCATAACTCATACAATTCAGTAAATGTATATGTTCTTTTGTTAAAATAAAATAATTTTTAAAATTACTTTTTATTTTATTTTCTAAGTAAGGCATGAATGTATCGCTAAATATATCTTGGCACGAATTGGTACAATCAATAAACAGCTACAACTTCATTTGTAACAACCCACAGTTATGTTAATAATTTTTTGTTCATTTTAGTATTTAAATTAATTATTAAATTGTTAATAAGAACATGAACAAATGCCGGAAAATTTTCAAGATAAATATTTTGTATGGGACGATTTTCACGAAGGGCTTGCGGTACTTGGGTAAATAATATTTTTATTATAAATATATATACGATTTATTTATAATTAAATTAATGATGATATTTTAGGGCTAATGAGCAAGAAGATGAAAAAATAAAAAGCCGTCGAAGAAAAAAAAAACTAGTAGATAAATCAAAAATTTATTGTCCCCACGCATATTTAATTTTGAATTTCCTAGACATTTTAAATCCCAGTCAAAAAGTATTTAATTAATCAATTTTATTTTTTTAAAATTCATTTATATTTTGTATTAAATATTTAAATTTAAATTTAAGATAAAATACCGTAAGAATTACCTTCGTAAAGTTGCTCCGAATGAACCAGACGTCATAATACTCCAAGATATAAAAAATATCGTTTTATATTTGCTGACGACTCCAGTGAGTCTTCAGTTCATAAATTTTTTCCATCTGCGAGTCGTCGATCGTCTACTGCGAGCACTCATCGTCTACTTTCAATTCTACACCCAAACTTGGGAAGAGGAAATAATTAAAAAGCGCACTGCGATTACTAAGAAAGCACGATATCCTTTGGCAGGAGGTGTCAGACAGAAAAAAGCTGAGGAAATAAGTGCGCTGAGGAGTATCGTTGCTCGAGAGTACTGCGAGTTGTTGGTCGGATGTGAAGAAAGTGCTAAATATCATCATATGCTTGCTGGTTTGTCCATTGAATCTCAAGGAGAGAAAGATCTGAGGATATTTGAAGCGCTGATCCAAGTTGCCCATCGTGTTGTTTGGATTGCTCTGGAGAGAAAGTTCTACAATTTAATTGGTACTATATTTTTTTTTAAAATTACCACATGGGACACTGATTTTAAGATCAATCATGTGTAATTTATAGCAGAAGAACTCAACAGACTACTGAGAACTGACGCTTACAGTTCTGCTGACCGTAAAACTGGACGTGGAACCGACAAAGAGCTGGATGAAGAAGAAAAACTTATTCTTCATGGTCCTAAAATGTTGCCACGTAGAAAATTACTTATAAATTCACCATTAGCTTATCAATTACTCAATGAATTATGTGACTATCGACTTGTTTCTTTAGGTGATGCCTGAATATAAACATTAAAAAATTAATTAAACGTAGATTGTAATAAATGTGATGATTATTATTCACAGGGCTGATAAATTTTGAGTCAAAAGATCCTAGAGTCATTTATTTAAAGGATGCGTTACTTGCTGATGAAGAAAACTTACATGATTTGAGGATAAAAGTCGGTATTTTAGGACAGCCACGTGCTAATTATGACATTACACTAGTTCACATTGACAATGAAGATGCTTTGGACAAAGAAGAGTTGTGGGAACGACGGAGAAGTTCACTGTCCGATAAACGAAGAAAAAGTCTAGTAATTATGAATAATTTTATTTTTTTATGGACCCCATTGCTGGACCGGCTAATTTTTCTCTGATTTTAAGAACATGGAGCGAAAACCCAGAGAACTACCAGACTACGGAGATGATCCCGAGCTTCCTGATGTTTACGATCTAACAAAAGTACAGCAAATTGAAGGGAAGTATGACAAGTACCGCGAGGAATCGAGGAAGAAATGGATAAAACGGGAATTGAATCGTCAGTCTTACTCATCACAGTCGGACGCTATTTCTATTATCACTACTACGAATTAAACGTTAATTATAATTATTATTTTTCTTACAAAATGTATGGGATATATTGACATCATCATGAAATAGCTAAAAAAAAAAGATTGTACAATTTATAGTCGGGAGATCTTATATATGAACTGGCTACTAGGTGAGATAAATACAAAGAGAGCACTAGAAGGCGATGTAAAAAATATGCTTATTATAATTATTACTGCCTAGTTGATAATAATAATAATAGTTATTAATAATAATTAATAATTAATAATAATAATGACAATATTTTACAAGAGCATACACAAATAGGACGTCAACAAAATAGCAATTTGTAAAACGTCCCAATTACTAACTATTTATAACTCCGCAAAACTCCTACACGAGTTTGTTATTATTTATTAAACTTATCATTTGTTTTTTGTTTTGTTACCTTGTTTTTTATACAACTTAATTTTAAATCACCAAATGTACTGTTACAATTATTTTTTCTTTTTAAATCTACAATTTAAATAATTAACTAGCACATTTTAAAAGATATTGATGCCCAATATGGGTTGTACTAGCAAGTAATTTGTTTATTTTGCTTAACTATTTTTTTTTAATAAAAATTCACTTAAACAATTTCACTTATTATGAATGAAATATGTTTGTTTGCTTTGTTATTATGTTTAACGAATACGATCAGTCAACTTTTGGCTATAAAATTATCATTGTTCGTGTAAAATATACCTGATGTCTACTCAGGTGTTAACTACGCAGGTGATGTATTCACAATTAATTATTATTTTCAATGCTCCTTTTTTTCTACTATCAGTAACAATTTGTTCTTATTCATTTATTGATTTTTTTTGTTGATAAATTATTATTCAAATATAGTTTTTTTTTTTTTTTGTAAACAGTCGAACGCGAAAAATTCTACTATGAACGATAGTAAAAAGTTATTATTACCCATTCATTATGTTATTATTACGTAACTATAATTTACATACAATAAATTGGTAAAATTTTTTGTATTTTTTTTTATCGACCAGCAATATTTACAAAGCGACATTCAAACATATAGATGACAAAATCTCCATCGAAATTCAAAAATTTATCTAGTTTTACATTTACAAATCAATCGTTATTTTTTTTATTTTTTTTTATACTTATCATTTAATTATAAATTAATTGACGACGTTCCTTTGTCCTCATTAATTAAAAAAAAATCTCAACGATCTTAATTATTAATTATTTAATCTAATCAACTAAATGGTTTAATGACTATTACTGTTTTTAATTATTTATGATACACTATTGGAAAAAAAAAGTATAGAGAACCAATGACTTTTTTCTTTTACTCCTTAAAAGACTTTTGCCGTAATTATAAAAGTAATCACAGTGCATTTTTTGTTTTGCTTTCTTGTTTAAACTAAAATAACAATGTACAATAATATCGCAAAATATAATATTAATAATAATAGTAATTGGTGCTGTTTGTTTTTTTTTTTTTTTTTATACATCTACTTTGAATGTACGAAGAAATTCGTACGTTCTACGGCAAAAATAATAGATCATGTTTTTAAAAATAATTAACTTCATTTTTGTACACTCGCCAATTAACTTGATGAATTTTTTGTATTAAAACATCAGTAATCTGATGCTTAGTATTAATTTGTTTTGTTTTTTATGTTTCATTTGACCTAGTAGACGCTAGATTAATACATAAATATTATTATTACCTGTTTCGAGAGACAAAGACAGACTTTTAGATAAAAAAAATAAAACAAAGTGAGGTATAGATCCAAGCAATTCGTCGATCTAGCTACATCCCAATTAATATTAATAATAAGTCGTCATACAATTGTCGACAGATTAAAAACTCAGTTCTGTTCGGACGGAGGCTACGATGCGATATCAGACATCAACTGGGCAAGAAGAGCTGGCTCTAAAAGACCGTGTGATTGCTCTAAATTTCGTTCCAAAAGACCGTGACTTGATTCTAAATGTTCTAGATTACGTCCTAAAAGACCGTGTGTCTGTTCCATTCGTTCTAAATTACGTTCTAATAAACTACGAGTCTGTTCCATTTGTTCAAGACTTCGTACATCTTTGTCAACTTCTTCCAATGCACGTTCTAGTTCTTCAGCTTCTTCTTTTGATGGTTGTTCATATTCACCATTACGGCTTTCTGTAAATAAACAAATTAAATAAATAAAATAAAATAACAAAATAAATATATAATTTATATTATACTGACCTAAGAAAAGTTCATTAAGATCAACAGGTAGAGTATTGAGAACATTACCAAAGTCATGTTCATTTGGATCAAGAGCTGCAAATACTTCTTGATCTAATTCAACTCTCAGACCTGTATTTAGACCTGGACCAAGACCCAGTGAGCCAAGTCCCAATCCAAGATTAAGATTGTTAGTCATTGGATTCGTTGGTATATTTTGCGCAACAATATTCAATGTCTTTGTATTATTACATATATTATTATGCGGAGTGATTGTCGGTGCAATTATCGGACTGGGATGATGATTATCTATATGAATAGTCTCTTGCTGCTGCTGCTGTTGTTGATGCTGGTGTGGTTGTTGTTTTTGTTGACAATGTCGTATATTTACATTAGGCTTTATGTCAATGGGTTTAATAGAAGGTGGTCGTTTTCGTTTTTTCGGACGTGACTTACTACTGCTACTGGTACTCTTGGGTCTTGGAATGCTAGTGGGTGACGCTGGTTTTTTACGTGATTTTTTTGGTTTAGATTCCTGAGCTTTGCGATGATAATTATCACGCTTACGTGCGTGCTCTGGACACAAAGGTAACTCGTGAGCAACGTCGAATACAGGCACGCAGCACTGGGTATTGTCGCTAAATTTGGCAGTGCAGTGTTCAAATAATAGCTGATCAGCATTAAGCATTATGTGACGAGAACAATGACGCGTGCAGGGTAAAGATGTCAATTGACAGCCTTCAGCTAGACAGGGACCGCCTACTAGAAGATGCTCCGTTGTTTCTTTTTTATTAATACTCGCTGATGTTAAACGTCCATTTAACAATCTTTGACTTCTGCACGCAGCTTCCAACAGCCGTCGTGTTCTTTTGTGAAGAAGCGTCTCTGACTCTTTTCCGTCTTTGTGTAATTGAATTAAACGTCGACGTAGCTGTGACCTCAGCAAAGTCAACCTGGTGGCTCTTGGAACATTACTCGTATCACCAGAAAACCAGTGCCGCTGATAAACAGCCAGTTCATCGCTGCTGCTGTCACTGTCAGATATTTCATCTCCAGCACGTGGGTAGTAAAGCAGAGTATGGTCTCTGCTCAATCTTCTCGCAGGCTCTCTGATCGAATCTTCCTTGACACGTGATCCATGACCAATTCTCAATTCTACGTTCCTCAGACTGCTGTTATCTCCAACTAACCTCGTATTGTCCATAACAGATGCAACATTTTCGCTGGATCCAGCATTGTGTTCGACTTTTATCCTTTTTCTCGGACATTTTCCCTTAGATCCGTTGTTTTTACTTCCACTCATCCGCGAATTTTTCGTTGACTCAGCATTGTTATGTTTACCCGCACCGTGAAATGGCTCAGGTTCACTGAATATATAAGGATCAATGTCTTGACGTGCTTCTGTTTTTAGGAGAGCTTTAAGACGATCCGAAAACTTTAATTTATTGTCCATCTCAAAAGCCTCCTCGGCCGGGATCTTCATCGATGACAAGTTTGACTCCCAACTGTTCCACCTGCATTCTCAAAGTCTTACAAATCAACTTTTAACAAAACACCATTTTACTCCAGTCATGCTTATTACCAAGATCCCCATTATTTACTTTATATTTTTAATACTTAATGTAAAAAACAAAGAAAAAAATAATTTTGAATAAATCTTAATTAGGTACAACATGAAAAATATTTTAGCAACACTCGTACACACAAGTATTTAATTTAATTGACTGTACAAAAAAAATGAATTATCAATGTGATATATAAAATAATTAATGTTTACAATAAAAACAATAAATGACAGTTTATCCGGGTGATCAAGGCAATCAGCATGACTGAATAATTAAATCAAGGAAAATATAAATCCTTGCCTTGTGTATCCATTCATAATTAACAACCAAATAAACACGAAATCAAATTTTCATAATAATATTATTATAAAAATATATCAGAATTGAGATTCACGTGACGTAGTAATCATCAGATATTTATTTATCAGTAAAAGTTGACAAACACCAGCAAGGTGTATATAAACCATAGGTTTTGGTTATGTTTGCTCGACATCCAACCTCGAAAATCCAATCAATTCAAGCATGTATCATATCCATATAATTTACAAAATAATGTCACTTGGATAAATAAACTTATATTTACTATATTTGGCTGATATATTAAGCGTATCAATGTGTTTTATTATTTAAATCACTTTATTGTAAGTCAGCTATTCTGCTGAACCCTAAAAAGCACCAAGCACAGAGGTTGGGTTAATTGTTATTTTTTTTCTACTCCTTTTTTTTCAAATTTAATTTTGACGTACCACAAATAAATTTAAATAGTATTCAAATAAATAATAAATATATATTACTGTAATTTTGATATTATTGTCCTACTGATACAACGGATCACATTTAAAATTCGTTAATAAATTATTGATAATAATATTAAAAAGACATGTCAGTTGCTTAAACCAGCAAGATGGCGGCTGCTACACACAACAATACTACACACGCAAATATACAATCACATTAAATTGCATGTATACCATATACATATATATATTTGTACTTTCAACACATGTACACACATGTACGTCTTCTGTCTGTACATATATGATTTATAAATGTATGAACCAAATTAATACTTTTGTACCACGAACCGATGAACCATTTGAGACTTTGAGAGGATAAAAATTGAATGATCACGCAACTTACGGAATTAATTTACAGTTATTATTATTATTAATAAAAATTATTATTATTATTATTGTTATTGTTGTTCACAGTCTTGGAATGTTTATTATTGCTCGTACATTATTTGAGTAGAATAATAAAATTTAATGAAGATGAGGAGTAAAAAAATGATAAAGAAAAATAATAATTAGACTGGAGGTTAAAATACGTGTTGCAAAAGACACTTCCTTCGACGTATTCCCACGCTTGAATTAACTCCCACGAAATACCTGAAGCTAAAGTGTGTTCGTTTAATTTATATATTATATATGAGTATATCTTTAAAATAACTATAGACTATTATCTAACTAACACTTCCAGGTCTTGATGTTATTTAAACCACTTAGATCTTTATGAATTACACCAAACATTTATGACTTGTCAAGAAATATTTTATTCTTTAAATCACCAGCAATTTTTATCACTCAGATGATTCATATATTTATTTAAAAATATATCTTTTCTTTATTTTTATTTTTTAATTGTAATTATTGTCAATGAGTAATTTTTAAAACTCCCGTTTATTAAATTTGAATTTTTAACTTTCCCGCTCTTTTAAATTAAACATTTTTTAAATTATTGACACTGATAATTTGTTTATTTAAATGAAATATTTATTTATATATGATAAGACTTGATATTATTGATACTGATGATTTTATGTGTCATATATTTGAATTACGTGATATTTAAATAGTTATTAATTTTTATGGTTTATTTATTTATTTATAAATAAATGAGTATATAATTATAAAACTTATGTTTTACCCAAATATTATTGTCAAGGTTGTATTAAAATATATATTTTTAAAAAGTTATTATTATAAGTGTAATTATTTATATAATTTATAAATAAATAAATTTATATAAACATATCAATGAAGGCAATAATCAATCAGCTGATTTTGACAAGTAACCAAACATAACCTGAAAGTTATAAATTACATTAATGCAAAAATCAATGACCTCTTATTATCTTTTCAATAGCTTCTGATATTGATTATTTAAATAAACTTGTATGTACAGAGATTAGAAAAAAAAAAAGAAAAAATAAAGTTATTAATAAAATAAATGTTATAATTATTCAACACTTTTTCTTTATCAACTAACGAGTAACACTGAGGAAAGGTAGATAATAATTAAATAAGAGTCATAAGAATGTTACTGTGAATATTTATCTTCAACAAGACTCTAAACAACAAACTGTGTAAACAAGACACTGTTACAGGCTCAATTTCATGAGCATTTTACAAGTTTTTCAACCGTCCGACACTTGTCAACTTTTTTTTTTACTTCCATTTTAATTATTTATTATTTTTGTATATAATCAATTACTTTTTTACACACCAGATATTACACATGACCGAAATACTATTATATAATTTTTTTACAATTGATGTAATGACAATTACATGCTTTTATTATTATCAATATTATTATTATTATTATTATTATTATTATTATTACTATTATTTATTTATCTGGTGGGACTTCAGTCGTTAATCATATGATGGAAATACAAACAGAATAAATGATTTTTATCAGAGAAGCTCGTATTGAAAATAGATATTGGGTAATTTTTAAATTTATACGTCATCGAATATCTATTTTATCCGACAGTCAATAGTATTTTCAATAATCACTTCAATAAATGCTGCGTACTCACAAACACAATCATCAAATATACACATTTATTATTATTATTATTTTTAATATTAATATTGTTGTTGTTATACTAAATGTAAAACAAAATTTTATTAATTTACCAAGTTTTATTTTTTTTTTCTATCACTATTTGTGTCCACGATTTATAAATTTATATTTTCACAGCAATATTTCCACATGTTATTGCTCGTAACAAACTAAAATTTAATTTAATAATAAGAGTATCCTTATTCAAAGATTAATTAAATTTGATTTTTATAAATTTACCATCAACTCGCGGTGTCAATTTTATTGCATCGATGATACGTATTTACGAAATATAATAGATTAATTTTACAATCTAAATATTATTAAACATACTCGTAACTTTTTTTTTTTTTTATTTATTTATTAACTCTTTTTTTGTTATTTTTTTAGCCGGAAATATCCCGTTTCATTTTATAAAATAAAAAAATTATAAATCAACTGTAATAAACATTCATTTTCCCGCAATAAATCTATAGTACATTGACATCGAGGCACACTCTAAATTATTTTTAGTTTAAAACTGTTAATTTTTTTTTTCTTCACTCATTATTATCATTATTAATATTTAATATTTAATAAAAAAAAAAAAAATTAAGGGACGGTGACTTGACTTATAGATAAAAAACGCCAGAGGTGAGTGAACGAGGTGCCAAAGAGGATTAAAATGATCAAGTCTTGTAAAAAATTATTTACATTTTAAACGGTCGTTCTTCTTATAGGTTTTTGTCCTTTCACCACTGTCGGTTTATTCTTGATAATTCCCTTCTTGCGACGTGTCGTCTGAAACATCAATGCCGGCCCCCCCAAAATTTTAACTACGCTTGAAGATTATATTGTGTACTTTTATGTGATAAGAAACGATACGACAATAACGTTCAAAAAAATATATAAATTAAGTTTTGTTTTGGTTTCTTTTTTTAAAAAAAAACAAAGCAATAAATAAAGTAAATCAGATACAAACCTTTTTACTGTGGTACGAGCTCGATGATCGGGCAATCTTACGCTCCGATAATGGGATCCTGGGTCGATTGAACTCATTGGGCTTCTTCACCCTGAAAGAAATACATTATTTATTATTGTATAATACGATTTTACATGAGCGCTTTTTATAAAATTGACATTTATGGTGACAACAATATCACACCCTACAAGTTTCTGTTTATAAAATAAAAATGATGATTATTATTACCTGTAAATTCTGACGAGCCAGTGCTCAGTCGTGTAGGCTTCATCGAGATAAGTTAATTTAAAGTTTTTATTTCCTATTTCAGCGTGCCTCGTGCGATCAAAACCAGCGGGCATGCGGTAGTCCAGAGTCACTTCGCCAAAACGGTAGTAACTCAATTTGTACATAAGACAATTAAGAAGAGTCGGTGAACCTTCAGCGTCAACACGAAACTCTCCACGTTCAGTAAAGTAATCGCTCTCACGAATATCTTGAGGGTGTTCACCTTCGGCAATACGCACCATCCACAAAAATTTATTTATGTCGTCTCCTGAGTATCCAATCATTCCACCAAATATAACTAGAACATAGTCGACATCTAGTGATGTCATTATTTCGTAAGCCTTTGGTTCTGTTGAACTCATCGCTTTTCCTACCAGCGCAATGTGAGAATTGTTCCATGTGTTATTGTCTACGAGTGTTGTCCTGTAAGCAATAAAGTATTACTTAAACATCCGGTCTTTGTTATTGATCTATATAAATAAAAAAAATATTACAAACCTATTAGCCATTCCCGCTATTTGATATCCATAATCCCACCAGCTCATTACTCTGGCGTCGGTTGGAGTATTTTGTGCAAGCCAGTAATAAGCTTCACGGAAATCATCGAGTATGCTTCTGCCTCCGTCGTTGGTGTAAGAAGCGAGAACGATTGACGGACTGGAGTATGCATTGCTGGTGACCCAAGTACAGTGAACAGTGAACATCATCAAGAGCATCAGGACACCAATAACGACTCCATTGCGAAGATTTGAACCAAGTCCGTCGCCATTGCCTTTGGGTTTTTCATGTTTCATTCTCCTGAGTTTTCCCGCCTTGTCATAGAGCCCTCTTCCGGGACTCCGTTCTCCGTCAGTTTCACTTTCAGCCTCGCTACTGTCCACGTTATCTCTCTCCCCTGATTCACGGTCCTCGTCTTTCAGGTATAATTCCAAGAGTCCACTGAATGCGACTCCAGACAACATACACACTACTGGAGTCAACGTGAGCATCAGACGAACCATCACGCCGGCGAAATAAACGGCACTCAGGGCGTAGAGCACGACAAAGACACGCTCGTCGTTGATTCGCTTGATGCAGTACCACAGACCAACGGGGAAAGTTGACACGAGGATATGGAGATCGAAAAAGAAACTGAACCACGTTGTAGGTTGATGTTCAGAGACTGATGCTATGATGGGAATGTGAATTTTAGCGTATCCTGTATCCCAGAGACTGTAAAATCTTCCACTCCAGGGTGCTACCACACCGAGATATGTCAAAACAATCAGTCCCAGAAGAAGAATTCCCGCAAGTACAGCAACAACTCCTCCAAAGTATTTCATTTCAGATTTAGTGAGTATTGTCCGCAGGTATCTGATACAAATAAATTAAACTCATCAATATAATTTTGCAGATTAAACCGATTTTATGAATAATGTCTAGCGTACAAGAATTTAATTACCTCAGAGCTCCTACGAAAATGAGTAATGCAAAGACTCCACCGGCTGCCATGTGCTCAGACGTCCTAATGGGTTGAAATCCTACAAAGGGAATCTGCATACTAAGCAACAGTCCCAATATATAAAAGGTCGTGTAACTTACAAATAAACGATTGCTAAATCGGTTCATCAGCAGCAGCACGAATACGTGCAACGGTATTAAGTTAATAATAAAAACATAGCCACCCCAGGCGGAGACCATGTAGAAGTACGACAATGCCGTCATCGCAGCCCAGAATATAGATCCTTTTTTCACCGACTTAACCCATAAGTAGTAAGTAAATTGTAATGCAAATATTGCTATTCCCTCATTATCGTAACTACCAGCGACAGATCTGGATATATAACCGGGTACAATAGCAATGAAGCATGCTGCGAATAAACCAGCACCAGCACTCCACAGTTCTTTAGTCAAGAAATAGGTGGATATCGCGGTGAGTCCACTGAAAACTGGTGCCAAAAATACGCAGATGTCCCTTATGTGCACTGGAATGTTTAGAGAATGAAGGATGTAATGGATAGAGCCAGATGTTATCATCAGTCCTGGGTACACGGTTCCACCGACGATTCTACCCAGTGGATACCAAGCGCGGTCGTCGAACCAGTTCAGAAAATTATAGAACCCATGCTGTACCATGTATGCAGTTGCTCTGTAATTGAACCTGTTCATAAAAAAAGGCAATGATGAGTAATTTTAAATTACAATTCAAACAAAGACATGTGCTTTGATAATTTATTATATAATATATATGTATGTCTACTCATATTAATGGATAAAAAAGTGTGCGTGTTATCTTTACCATGGATCAAATTCATGAATGATAGACTCGAATCGTATAATCGCAAAGAGTCTCGAGGCGAATCCTGATATCCATGCCAACAATAATATTGTGAAGGTGATTAATGAACTGAGACCAGCAGCATTTGTCATCGTGGAGGATTTAATTTGTTTTGATGAGGACGAGGTCGACGACGACGACGACGGTGGTAATGACGGTTTTTTGTCAGGAAACATAACTTTTTTAACACCCGCTGAAGTTGCCTTGTTGGAATGCATGGTTTTACTTTAGGTAAAACGGGTTTTAATTATAAGGTTAATTAATTATAAACCTTATTACTTATCATTTGCTGTACGTATGAGAACTATTCATCACTGCTTACTGCATATCACACCACGAGAGGAGAGACACGTAGCAAACTTTATCACAACCTCACACAACACCCACCACCGATTCTCAGTCTGTCGCACCACCAGCTAGGCTAGGACACGTCAAAAGCCGGCTGCAGACCAGTCAATTCACTCAACCAAAGTCCCTAGCCTCTAGTTATTTTTTTTTTTCATATTGTTTTTCATGTCCGTCTGCAGATAAATACGCGGCAATATTTTATTGACATCAAAATGAATTTTAATGTCAATTAACGTTATTTTTTTTTTTATAATTACAGTAATTAGGAAGCAATGAAACACTTAAATATTAAAGACTTGGTAAACATTTTATTAATGGGTTTATAAATAATAAATATTTGCTTAAAAATTTATCAGCATCATTGTTATTAAAAACAATAAATCCATCACCTGCCAATCAACGTTTTTGGAGTTACTAAACGGATTTATCAACTACACCTGTTGGTAATTAATATTTAATACTAATTAATATCACCATCACGATCCAACAAAATGCCCCATCTTTTTGGACTTATATATATATATAAAAAATACTTATTCTTTTAGTTTTTACATACAATAGACAAGTTATACAAAATTTAAAAACAAAATCTAGGTAAATCTTTGAATTGTATCACGATCTTGTACCTTGTGCAGGCTATTTAAATTCTCCCACCACAGAGGCAACTTGTGGGTGAGGATCAACTCAAACCAGGGGGTAAGAGGCGAATGACAGTCGCGAATAAATTTATTTATATTTTGTTTTGACACCCAGTGGATTTCGCTGACTTCATCAGGATTTGGGTCTAGTGTCACTTTGTTTTTTTGCAAAAACAAGACATAGTCGATCTCGTGCTCGCCCCATATGCCGTCCCCCAGAGCATGGTAATGAATTCTCGTCAGATAATAAAATTCATTTAGATTTATTTCACTTGTTGGTATTCCAAGTTCATAAAATAGACGACGACGAGCTGCTTTGCGTACACCAATAGCGTCTATTTCTTCAGATTCACCAGGAATTTCAATCAATGGATGACTGCAGCAGGTGTTTGTGTAGTAACCGGGAAATGTTATCTGGTGAAATAAATAATTAGCGTAATTATTACTGTAAATAATTAAAATTTGTTTATTAATTTACCTTGTTCGCTGATCTTTTTTGTAGTAACAAATCACCTGAGCTGTTAAATAAAAAAACACTGAACGCTCGGTGAAGTAACACGTCTCCTTCAGCGTTTACTTTGTGACAATTTCTTTTGGACGCGTCACCAATTGGTTTATCAAACTCGTCAACCAAAATACAGCGCTCTTCCAAAGCAGCCTCTTGAAGTGGTGCCAATTTCGGGCTGGCATTTCGACCCGCAGACGATGTCAGCGTTCTTACCGCATTCCTTATTCCCGCTCCGATCTTCAACATTTTTTACTACTTGAATAAAAATTAATAGAAAAAATTTAACTTCTTATTCCAGTCGAGCTGTCACTTGACAGTTTAAAAAATTCAAAACTGCGTAAATAATTTAAATAACTATTTTTACTCCAAAGTGACGGCTCTTGTTCACCTCAATCTCCATATCAATACTGAATTCATTTCCGAATAAATAATCTGCAACAATAATTATTCAGTTTCGTAAAGTTTATGTTAACTAAACAAATAATTTCGCAATACTTTGTTAAAAATAAATGAACAATACAAAAAATTGAAAATATTTATATTAAATATTATTGCAATAATAAATACTTGGTATTACTGGAGGTAAGACTAAAATATTTCAAGTAAACATTAAAAACTCACATTCTCAAGGTCACTAGATCTATGTCAGGATCCTAAGAATTTATTGTCGAGTGAAAGTTGTTAATATATGTATGCATATATTTACAATATTCAAATTAACTGCAGCAGCTGTGATCAGTTTACTTTTATTTCAATGTTACGAGATAACAAAAACCACCAGACCAACCTAACCTAGTATAATAAATCAAATACGCGTTAAATAAATCCGATCATTAATTCACTCGTTATATTTTTTTTAATTTTATTTTATAATTAAATATATACTCATACTTACACACAATCAAATGAGGACATACACATACAATTAATTCAAACAAATTATAAATATATCTGATTTATTCCTGTCATCAAACCGTTTGAAATTCATCTCTTGGGAATTAAAATAATCATTTTTTAAAAACCGTAGTCAGTTTAATTTTCAAATTTAAATTCAATTGATCTTCAAATAAATTAACATAATTTCTCTCATTAATTTTAATTTACAAAATGTGAATGTATGGTATATATTTTGAAATTATTTTATCTAAAGCTGATTTTCCATTGTTAGATTAATTGATTCTCCACCAATCCCGTGAGTTTCAGGTCAGGCCAATCAGAGCCAAGCAACTTTTAAATTGTTTTTGTTTCAGTTCCTGAAGATGACAGTTGATGTCGCCAGCAGAGTGAAAAATAATTGCCGAGACCCAAAGAGGAGGATGTGTGTTATGTTTTCGCGTAATAACAGTGTCATATATATTCGCATATATATTAAATATCTTAAACTCGTCAGTGAAACATGAAAAACTGGAGGTTATGTAGTTGAAATTTTTTATTTTATGTTTGTGAATATTGCAAGATGAATATTATTTTTTTATAACAAATTAATCCATTTGACAGAGATACTGATGACCGTCATGGTAAGACAGCTCCAAAAGTTTGAATTTAAATAATTTTTTGACGTTTTTGATGATGAGCTAATTATTTATTGTTGTGTGTTGATAGCTGGTTGCTTAAAAAAGTTTTGATTTTAAAAAAAATGATACGTGACTGGAACTGGTGGAGATAGTTTCCATTATTGTTATTATTCAGGTATGCTGAGAGAAAAAGATGAGTCATATTTATGAATGTATGAATCACTTGTTTAATAAATGTGATTGTTAGATTATTGTCATAACTCTTTTAGGGGTAATATATTTTTATCAACAAGTTGATGATGACGACTATGTACGATGAGTTCTATGAGCAGAGCGCCTGGTGTTACTGGGTCGTTTCTGTTGCCACATTGTTGTCTTTTGTTGGATTTATTGTCGCTTGTATATGCAGCTGCAGACACGGTGAAAACAAGTATGAATAATTTTAAATAATTATTTATTATCTTTTGAATTAATAATATATTATAATTTATTTATAATTTAACATTTGTCTATTACGTTAGTCGTTAAATTTATAATACGTGTAATCCCTTTTATTATAAAATCGGATAACCATCAACGAAAATATATATTATTTCAACATAAATATGTAAAAACAGGAGCGAGTTTCTGGGCCTTCCCGGTATGGTAACAATCACCCATGCTGATAATGATGATTACGATGGGCAGCCAACATTTTCGGATATCACACCAGTTGTCACCCAAGACATTGTGGACGGTGGAAAAAGGTGCCAAGCCCATGATCTGGCATGGCAGCATGATCCCTTGTATGCCTGACGATTACCATCAATTAATAACTTTTCACATGACCCCTTTAATAACCTAATACTTTAATTCAATTACTGCTAATAAATATACATCTAATTACTCATTTTAAACTTTAATCTTCTGTGCTTCATGACATGGGTTCAGTTTTTACATCTACTAATTTTATTAATAATACTGGTCGACTAATTTCTTTATCTTGGAGAATAATCTCACAAACTGTCGCTGATACTATTCATTTTATTAATTACTCTAATTAATCATTTTTTATTAGTAAATTTATTTGTTATTTATTTGTCTATTTTTTTTTTGCGTAGGACGAGCGGTGCCAACAGAAGTCTACCGGACATACCCAAAGATCGTAACGTCGGGAATGATGAGAATGGAATCGGTTCGACGCCTCAAGATGTAATTTATGAAGCCACGGAAATAATGAATGACTCGTCTGAGTTGTATGCAACAGTGCGCGATAAAAATCCTAAGCGCGATAATGAACGCGGAACGCGTACGAGCTCACAAGAATCATCATCGCTGCAAGAAGATGACAGCGTGTCACCTTATGCGAGATTGAACACACTAAATTCGACGACAGATGAACATCCGTACGCACAAGTTCAGAGTGTCCAAAAGTCCGAAGTAAATCGTCAGAATAGTTTCAGAAATCCTAGTCAGATGACGGATAATGTCGCTTGCACATCGACCAGCCAGCCGACAAATCCAGTGGCACCTCCCAGAACACGGAGATCATCGTCACATAATTCATTGCTCAACACTGAGGTAACAACCTGTGACATTCAAGCGGCTAATGCTATTACTGGGGGCGTGCAAGCAAACCAAGACTTGCCTTATATGACTCCGCCATTATTGATGCCTTTACCGCGGCCTCCGCAGCCTCAACACAATGGACCACCTCAGCACTTTAGTGGGGATTCACAAGATTCTAATAAAGGATACACCAGTATCAGCGTACGCGAACCTCTGGCAAATATAATTGCTCAAACAAAAGCTGCGCATCAAAATCGACAGACTTCCCATAGACCTGTTCAAGACTCGCACTATGCTACGGTGTCTGATGATTCGGATGAAATGTATGCGGCGATTGATGAACAGGAAAAAATTTACACAAGTGGTAGTGAAACTTATGCACAAATTCAACCGATGATCTGTGAACAAAGTCGAGTTGTAGTACATGGAGAACCTCAATTGCTTCATCAACCGGCTCCGAGAATAATACCAGAGGAATCTGCCGTATTTTCTGCACCCCAGCCACCCAGTGTTGATAGTCTTCGGCACGTTGCACACGCACATTCCCGTCAGGCATCGTCTTCCAGTGCAACGAGTTCGATAGCTAATCCAGGATCCCCGAAACCTGAAAAACGACAGGCTAACTCGCCGTTACCACCACCTCCGCCGCCTTTACCTTCAGGTTCTACTGAAGGGAATACAGACGTGTATGCTTGTGTTGATAAACAACACAAGAAACCAGAGGATCATCAACCTCCGACCAGTCATTCGAGTCTCCTTCCCGGTAAATCTGTTGAAGACATGTACGCTAAAGTGCTGAAGAAGAAACGTGACTCTGAAGAAGAGTATTTGGGATCCAATGCGCCAGTAAACGACGCTCAGATTCCAGGAAAGAAACTTAATCTCGTAGAGATCAGTCGAGCCTCGTGGTCAAGTCACGATTCCGTTGAAATAAACAAACGAGAACCAGAGATACGGGTCTCAGTTCCTCCGGATATTCTTAATCTCGAGTCGGCTATTGAGTTCAGTGCAGTCGCGAGAAAATACGAATTAGATCGCGTGACTCCTGATCATGTATTCGAGCCTATGAATACACAGAGGACAATAAATTCAGTTAGTGAACCCAACGATCCTAATTACGAGATGCTACGGCCTCCGTACTCACGAACAGAGGACTCGAAATTACTGAGCTCTCAGCCGTCTACCAGCATGAGAAACGGTATCGACGTGCTGTCCTTTTACTCTGTACCTTTTAAGCATCGCCAGGTGAGCAATGCCAGCAGTGAGGACCCTGGCTACGAGAAAGTAAGACTTCGTCGGCGTATCGACATTGACGGAGACACCGACTCCGAGCCAAATTACGAGAGTATGCCTCATGATCACAGCGAGCCTAATTACGCGTCTGTTTGCCGTCCAGGTGACAGCGACACTGATCCAAATTACGAATCCGTGCACAACAGTGATCCTAATTACGAGAGTGTTAGATATATGAGTGTTACTAATAAAAAAAATTCCGACCCACCGTACGAACAAGTCAATTCATATCTCGAAACCCGATTGAATGTCGACGGGTATGAGAAAGTCAAGTCCAAGGAAATTGACGACCCGAACTATGAGAAAATTAATAACACGAGGGAAAGAGAAAGAGAAAGAGATAATTTTAAAAATACTGATACCGATGACGAACAGTACGTTCAAGTTTAAATTATTTATTTATCGGAGGATTATTATTATTATTGTAGTAAGGACGTCTTATAGTACAAGGAAATTAACTTTATAATTGATAATTTTTTACATTTATATATTATAATATAATATATTTAAAATATATATTAGAGTTAAAATGCGGGTCGATAAATCAAAGATTTATCAGTGATTCGTACTATGAATAACAAAATTATTTTTTTTTTACGTCTTTGCCATTAATGTTTATATTTGTCGACTAATTATTATTATTTCAAATATTGCGTTTAATTAACTGATTAATTTTTATGCTATGATTTAAATAACAAAACGCCGCAAATAATTGAAATACTAATCGGAAAAAAAATTTTAAATAGTTATGACGTATGTTAACTCAGATAAGACTGATAAAGACTTGAAGTGATAAATCATCAAGTGTACGATCAAGTTATTAACACAACGAACAGATTAATGATACTAAATCAATCATTGAAAAAATATATAAGACTTAAATTTATAAGATTCGTCTAAAAATGTTTATAAAGAAATTTTTAAAATAAACAGACCGACGATTAAAAATTTTTTCAATTTACTAAATTTTGTAAATATATATATTGATATTCTTTTATTTAAAATTTTATGTAAAACTTTTCGGTGTAGTATCATTTGATAATTAATAATTATTTATTTATTTTAATTCATTCCATTTAAATATTTTAAATATATAATTTTATATTTAAATCGTTGATTACTTTTTTTATAATGCGAAAAAAAAATTTATTTTTTTAAATTTTCATAATTGACTGCTCACTGAAGTTAAATATATGAGCTTATTATATTATATAATGATTATATATAAATATGAGGCCATATGGATGTCACCAGTGCAATCTCTACAACAAAAAAATTAGAGAATTTTTATAAAAAAATTATTTTGTGTAATTAAATAATTGATACTCGCGTATGTGTACAGAGACAAAATTTTTATATAAATTCATTTTGTACGTAAAAAATAATTGTGCATGTCATTTATATATTATTGTAATAAAATAATCATTTTAAATTCGTAGTTATTAATTTATTTATCATAAGTAATAAATATTTACTTACATTATTTATGTAGATGATGTCCAAAAAAATTACGTATATATTGTTAGTTATTAATAATAATAATAATAATATTAATGAGCGTCATTGCAAATTGTACTAATGACCGATCGAAAAAATCAGGGTCTTTTTTTTACGTCATATACCTTTTATATAATTATTAATTATAAATTGTAAAAAAAAATTATTACGTGGTACTTAGAAAGAAAATTCGAGTTTATAGGCATTTTTTTTCTTTTGTCGTTGGTACATTGCAATGACATTTCTACTAAAAATTACGATAGCATACGAGTCGTAGGTGAAAACCGGTTGTGAACATGGAGAGTACAGGTCATAAATCGTCTGCCGTAAATATATCAGCAATAATTATTTTCACCAATTATTTTTATTTAATTTTTACAAAATTGCGATAGATTGTAATTTCGCATGTTCATTTAATTTATTTTATCGTCCAATCAACGATTCATTTTATTTACTATTTTAATATATATATATATTTATATTTATATTTCACGGTCAAAATCATAAAGTTGGGAAGCACAAAATGTTATTAATAATGAGCTTCGCGGCAGCGATTCGCGATTCTATTTGAATTATCGCGCCACCATTCAATTACATCTTCCATACGTCTTATTTAATAACTCACGGAATATAATTTATACTTATATGTAATTAAATTTTTTTATATTCACCCACTCAACAAACACTTTCACTCTTACTCTTATAATGGCAAATAATTCATATTCATATGTGATATATCGATGAATTATTATTTGTTTTTATTAACCCTGTCTTTTTATTAGACATAATTGATTTTGAAATTAAATTTCGTTTTTGAAATAAGACAGCAATTTAAAATTTATTAATTATAAATAAATAAAAATTTAATTTCTATCTACTCAAGCTCTAGAAAATTTTTTTAAATTATTTTATTATTGCATTAATTTATTTACCACACACGCGCTTTCCATAAATCTCCAATAAAAATAATAATGAAAAAAATCCTAGCTCATGAGCAATTAATTACAAATTACGTTTATTTTAAAATTTTTTCACTCGATTACAAACTTAAATTTAATTTACATTTTTTTTCTCAACCACCAGCGCGTTATTTTGGAGAAAAAAATAAAAATATTTAAATAAATAAATAAATTTTTAAAATAATAATTTTATTATTACAAATTGTAGTACAATTCGAGTGAATACTTTTTTTCATTTAATCTCATACACACGAATATTTTTTTTTTTATCATTTTAATTTTTTCCTTTGACAGAAATTATAAAATAAATTTTTTTTATTTAATTTAAAAAACTATTATCAATATTTATAATTTGAATTTGCCAGACAAATCCATTGATTAATTAAAAAATAAATAATAATTAGACATTGGCAATTAAAATAATAGTTATTAAGTAAACTCTTATGAATAGATAATAAAACAGCGTACAATGATTTTAATGAAAGTGGTTGTTATTTATTTAATCGGGTATGATTATCACATTATATTTTTGTCATCCATTCATACTTACAGCAAAAAAGTAATTGAACACAGTCGTTCGATATCAATAAGTCTTACTTGACGTACTGCTTGCAGCTATTTATTAATACGTAGTTTTGTTAAATAATATATTATTTCGTTATATATATTTATTTCATTTACTTTATTAATTAGCATAATATTATTTTTTTTTAGTTACACTATAAAATGTGAAAATTTGCACTTAAGAAAAATGTTCAATGCGCAATGAGCAACGGATTTCAGCTTTTCTTTTTGTTATTTATCAATAACATCATTATCGTTATTATTTTTATTACAATTTTTATTTATTTATTTATTCATTGTATATTATAGTATTCGTTTTCTTTATATATCTGTCCATTTTTAAATAATCCGACGTATAATATATATATTTCAATCAAAAGTTTTCCAGTATTTTAATAATCCATGTATTTAATCTTCATTATTATTATTATTAATATTATTTATTTATTACACTTACAACGTCTATTTTTTATATTTATTTAACAAACGTCACACAAACTACTTTGCGGGACATTTATTTATACGAGTAATGTTTTTTTTCTCTGTTAACTTTTTTTGAAATTTTTTTCCCTCCTATTCAGTGCATTAATGTATGGTACGATTTATTTATTTATTTATTTATAGTTTAGAATATACTTTGGTATAGCTCCAATGGCAGCGATTAATGTGAAATATACATATATACTTGTGGGTATTATTATTATTACAGTAATTAGTACTGTTTTATTATTATATCATAATAATAAATATACTGCATTCTCTGCTATGTCTTTAGAATTTTTTTAAAAGATTTCCCATTGATTTTCTACAACTTTACACTCTCTTTACATTTTTCTTTCGATATTTAAAAAAAAAAAAAAAAACAAAATTAATAATTAAAATTTAGAAAAAAAATATATGAGCACAGTAATTTAATTATTATATATAAAATAATGTGTGTGAGTTGTTGTTACTCAAAATTACTCGATACAATAAAGCGTTTGATAAATGCCGGTGCTTTGTCTCAGTAATTTAAAAGCATTTTATTTTTTTTTTATTTTTATTTTTTTTAAATCTGTACAAAATTTAGATGTGCGTATTTCGTACGATACTACATCTGCTATACTACTCGTATCGCTTTTAAATATACTTTTTAAGTAACTTAATACTATTAGACATTCCGTAGCATTTATTTTAAGAAATCATCGAGCCACTTAAATAATACGAAAAATTAATTAACAGTAATAATAATAATAATAATAAATATATCAATTACTAATGACTGGCCGAACCCTATGAGTGGACCCTCATTGTCTATAAAAATTTTGGCAGACTAATAAAATTTAATTACTCTTATTTTTCCTTATTGTTTATCATATATTTGTTCTTCTATAAATTTTTTTTTATCAATAAAAGCGTTATCGTTTACCAATACGTTTACTCTCTTCAAATAGTATACAATTACAATAATTATCAACTAATGACAAGACAAATATTTATTTTAGACCCTTAACGTTAGACCAACACGTCTTATTTATTTATTTATTATTATATTATATATATATTTTAAAACTAAATACTCCAATTTAATAAAATGCCTGTTCAATCGGTTATTATTTTAATTTTTAATTTTTTTTCTTACAATAGCTCTTGGTCAACGCCATCCTCTATAATTTATTTATAATAACAATCGATGGCCATTCGATAATAAGATTTTACATATAATATATTTATATACAAAGGAATACATGTCAATTAATATTTGAATAACTTGCGCGCAACAACAGTATTTATTTTTTATCGTTCAATGTAAAATATAGAGCGTATTTATAACAGTAAAATGTATAAAAGGATTAAAAGAACGCGTCGTTTTAAATAATCAGCAGGTACCAGCCTACATACGTCTGTTGTTTAATTATTAATTGCGCGACAAAATTATTAAACGTTTTCCAATTATCGGCAATCAATATAATCAGCTCATACTTTCACCTCCCACATAAATATTTAAATCAATGAAGCAATGGAATGAATGCGGAGTGATCACGGATTTTAATTAAAACCGAATTCACTCCATCGTTCGGAGTTTCAATATTAAAATAAACTCCCTTCAGAGTAAATTTTACAAATTTCCGTCATCCACCCGCATTTACTCCGGATTGCATTCATTATAACAAAAAAATTATTTATTTAATTAATTTTCCCAATCCTGGTGTTCATATTTAATTACCAATGCCCACGCGAATTACAAACGTCATTAGTCATTAGATAAATTTATCTATCGCCTATTTATCCGTGTGGCGGATAAACGAGGACATACAATTCAAAAATAAATAAATGAAATCAATGTGACAGTATTCCTTTGATATGATGACAATAATTAATATCGATATTATTGTTATATGAATGGCTGTTGATGGCGCTGGATAATGAGCTGCCGAAATTATCGATTCGAGCAACCATGATAACAACAACATTAACAACAACAATTTTTTTATTACACTTTAGGCGCGATAGTACAGTCTGCGTTTCATTAGCACGTGGATTTAACCCACGTGCTTTTGGTGATGGTCGGGATTCATACCAACACTTACAGTAGTAACTATTATTATTGTTATGATAATAATGATAATAATAATAATAATGACAGTGACACCAAATTGTAACAGTAATTATGCACGATGGTCACGGTGTTTCTGGACTACTCGCGTCATCGTTACATACATGTTCAATTTCACTCTCACTTGGTGGACTTGGCTGTTCCATGTGATACTGATTATTGTAAGTATCTGGATGGCTATGACTGTGAGTACTTGGTGTACGATGGAAGACGGTGTGATGATGATAGCAGTAACGCATGTCCTCGATACGCTGTTGGAAGTCATCGATATTAACTTCTTCAGTTCGTCGCTTCATTTTACGATGACACAACAGACAAAGTGCAAATGCTATCAGTACAGCAGCCGCTGCACTGGCTGCTGGTATCGCGTAACTTACTGGAGGCACTGTTATTGCACCTGAAAAATTTTTAAATTACATGTTACTCATAATAATCATTACTTAAAAGTTATTCATTATGATTTATGATCAGTCATAAATTATTCGCGGACGTTCAGATGATCCGCGGGTCTTAATTGTAGGGACTAAATTTTTGTTATTAATTAGATAAAAAAAATTATAAATAAATTGTGCACAAGTTAAATAATCAGTGGAAGCAATAGTGGAAATTTAAAAATTGAAACATTTAGATTTTTGTCATGCATAAAATATATGTATATATATGTAGTTGATAAAGTCAAAAATAAGCAAAATCAATTGCACATTCATTAAATATTTATCATGCACTTGAGGTGTGTTATGTTAATTAAGTATTGATTATTACTTGCAATTTATATTTCAAATATTATTACCTATAGATTTATCTCGTCTGGGTAAATTAAAATGTACATATATATGTATTATATATGTGATATAATGATAATAAAATAATAAATTATTATTAGAGCTGACGAGATTTAGCGAACGTCCTCGAGATGATGCATAATTATTGTTATTATTATTATTATTATATATATTTATATTTTATTTACTGGTGAATTGTGTGAGCAGACTCACGTGATAAGGGAGTTCATAGCATGCCGGAACGTTGTAAGCCACGGCAAGGCCTCAGTTGGTCACGAACACAAAGCACAGAGATAGAAGAAGCATGTCAGAGACTCCAGACAATGCTAGTGCCAGTGGGGCTGATGCTGTACCTGTGAGACACCATACAACCGTTCACCCATCATCGTTCGCCCCGCAGATACAAAGTACAGATTGTACAAAGTCAAAGAGATAAACATAATTCTTTTCTTTATATATTTTCATTTCATTCCTACTTCTCATTACCGCTGAGAGTTCTGATCATCAAATTCAATCAACTCGTCTATCCGCCGGTTCATTTATATTCGGGTACGTTAGATATCATTAATTTTATTTTTGGTCCTGGTCATACATGCTTCGTGCAGTATCTCATCACCATACTCATCACCGTATATTTAATAATATTATTATCTTAATTAATAATTAATAGTTTAAGCGTAAAATGGAGACAGTACTTGAGAGGAAGTGTTGGTTCATTCACATTTAGAGAGATTATATTTATATCAAATACGATCAGTATATTGTATATATATAGATGTATTAGGATGACAGTTTTTTTGGCATTTTTTCTTTTTTGACGGTCACTTAAAAAAATTTTAGCTTGAAGTATTCAGATTCCTCTCGATTTTCTACTCAATAATTAATTTTCTGGAGGTCGCTGAAGAATTTTTGAACTTTTGATAATCGACGACGTGTCAAAAAAGAAAAAAAATATTGCCACTAATATAAATATATATATTTAATATGTGTACTGTACGAATCATGTATTCCAGAAGCACATGGCATGCGGTTAAGATTAAATAGAATGTAGTGATCACACACGATAAGAATATATGTATTCATATATATATATATAAAGAGGTATATAAGGCAGGTAAAAAAAATAGTAGACCGAGAGACTGCTTCTGTGATTACTCTATATCCATTTACGTATAGCTGACAATTAAAAGACGTGAGTAGATAAAGAGTTAAAGACATAATCAAAAGAGGGTTCAAAAAAATTATTGATTTATGACAGATAGAGCAAAGATATATAATAGTGATAATAGTTATGGTGGGATAGTTGAGTGAGCGATTAAAATTAATAGGGCGATAGAAAAGTTCATTGAGATGTATATAGATACGTATATAAATATATATGTTAGTGCTACTGTTATATTATTAATATTTTATATATTTATATATGTATCTATTGGTAATAGATCAGGATTTTAAAACTGATCTCACGGTTATCGGGACTCACAGTTCTCCTCGTCGCTCGTATCATCTGGACCGCAGTTGTCTACGTTATTACAACGTAATGTTTCTGCAATGCAGTAGTTGTTTCCACGACAATGGAACTCGTCTGGCTCACATTCGTTTGCTTTGTATACTTCAGTCCACACGGCACGAAAACCTTTTTGCCCTACCGACTTATCTGATGATATGAAGCTGAAATAAATAATATTTTTTTTTTGTTTATATATTAAATAATAAATATCAGATGTGTATTTAAATTTTAGTATGTACCTGAGTCGCATGTTGTGATCATGAGATAAATAATCATTCGGGCCTTCGGTAGTCTTGACGCCGCATAATTCAATTGGAGTTGCCATTGGGGACAACCACAATCGTAAAACAGCCGCAGGACATCCTCTGACTGTTATTTTATTTTATCATAAATATATGTATACATATTTTATTGTAAATACTTGAGGGTAAAAGTGGAAAACTTACCAGACTGTTCACCTTCGACGGAGAAATCTTCGAAGTAGATTAATATCTGATGATTCGGACGTACAGATATGAACCAATTGCAGGTTTTGCTGGCGAAATTTCGGAGAGGGCTGTCGTAATTATCAGGATGATTCGGTGTCATTATTACGCCGTACTCGAGACTGCTGATGTTGGAGCCACAATCTGAGAAATGTATTTTTTACATAAATAACTTGGAGTTATAAAATTGAGAATCCAAAGAAAACTTACCGCCGAATATAGATTTAGCGACTTCGAACATGTAGCGAGCTTTGAACCCACTGTAAACCAACTCCGCATCTGAATGTAGAATTACTTTGATACCAAGCGCGCCGAGATTCGACTCCACTGGACCAGGTGCCGAACTTCCGCAGTATCTTCCAATCAGTTTTTCTGTACTGTCTCGGTACATGTTATAGATTTCCAGCCAATCGTCCTGACAAATCTCTTCTCTGTTGATTTTAAAAGTAAAAAACATCTTTACAACTGAATGAACAAGTAAACAAATATAGAATATAATGAAGTAGTAATTAACCCATAGTATCCAGTAGTGAAGTTTAATGTTTTTGACCTAACTTTAAAGTGATCAAAAACAAGAGTTACTTGTTCGTTTGGAGTTGCCAAGAAGAGATAAGTGCAATTGGTATCGCTCGGATAATTGCTTGGATAACGTGGTGAATTGAATTCACCTTTCTTCCGTGAGGAACTCCGATAAGTGAATGTGCAACTGCCGTCCGGTGCAGCAGTACCCGGTATTTTGTATTCTGTTTCAAAGCTGTATCTATTGACAATTCAATTAAGAACCCATTCAATTGCTTCTAGTACATTAAAACTAACCAATACATCCATACATATATATATGTATAAATGAATTTTGTATTCCATTGATTATAGCGATCAATACACCGAGAACATAATGGAAATTACATCTCACCTTGCTTTGAAACCTCTTCCTTGTTTAAGTTCCCCGCTGCTGAATACCATGACGAGTCGCGGCCCGTCACTAACTACGTGGCTCGGATTTGTTTCGTTGCCACACAACTCGTAGTCAAATTTGTCATACGAGTCAGTGGCTTCTTGGCCTTTTAGATAGATTTTGAGATAACCGTCTGTGCATGCTGAGCTAAAATAATAATCGTAAATAATTAAAATCGACAGTTTCAATGTAAAAAAAATTTATTTGACAGTAATGAGTGACTTACTCTCCTTTTCCTTCGCCCTTACTGATGTCGAATGTAGAAAATTCAAGTCTCACGCGCTCTAAATGTTGGGCATCTTGCATACCATATATAAAATACCGACAGACAACTTTTGGAATATAAGGAAACGGATAATTTGGACTGACGACATGCCCCGAAGATTCTCTTGTGCTCAATATTTTTTGATCGCACTCGGATCCTCGTATGTGCATGCCCCCTGATTTGTTTATGAAATCTATAAATAAAATAATAATTGCCTAGACATTTAAAATTTAAAATATTCAATTAATTATTTATGACTCATGATATATATTGTAAAATAAACAATTATAAATTAGGTCAAGAGGTCAGAGTATATAATTACTATTTATTAATAATATATAAGGCTTTAAAAAAAATCCATACTGTACCTAATTTAACAAAGCTTTCAGAAAATTCAAATATTCCCTTGAACCCGCGGTTTTGTGTGTTCGCGGTTCGCTGTAGTGTTGAAAATAGAACTGTTAGATTTGACTGGGAAGAATATAGCACCAGGTTACGTTGCTGCCCGCAATAAGTTCCTATCACGGGAGCTGCTTCGTCCAATCCATCGTAGACTTTTACATAATCAAATGGGCAGCTAAATTCAAGTTAAAAAAAAAATAATCATTCAAAAAAATCATTTAAAAACTCGCGGATTTATTTTATTTATCGAGTATCTTACTGGGGACCTCCGTAGAAGAGATCGAAATCACGGAACTCGAGTCTAATCCTCTGGCCGCTGTTGCCGATGAATTGATAGGTGCAGTTAAGATCCTTGGGATAAGTGCCAGGATAAGTAGGCGACAGGATGGATCCAGTGCGCTTTATCGTTGAATTGACAACGAAAGAACAGGGTGTACTTGGCGCCGGTGTTCCGATCTCATACTCCGCTATTAAATTATTAATCACATGTTTATGTAGGAGATTATATATTTATGAGATAGGATATGTCGGTATCGATGTACTCAGTTGTTGTAAAATGGCTGGGTGATAAGTTAAGTCAAGTGTCATGTACATAAGTCGGGTGTAACTTACAGGCATTGATGAAGGCATAACGACCGCTGAATAGAGTTGGTAGAGTGATATTCTTGTCAGTGTAGAAACTAAGTGCGATCCCTCGGTAGAGAGATACTCGTCGTCTCGGTGGTATAGGACCGCAGTATCGACCACCGAAGGGTGTCTCTATCAGCTTGGTCGTGTTATCTGATCGTATCTGCGTGTATACATCCATGTACTCATGTACACACCTGAAAATATCGTGTTCCAGTTAGCCATTTATAAGTATATATTTAACAGATTTTTTTTTTCATGGTTTAGATAAGTACAGTATAGATTTTTTATAAATATTTAACGTGTGTTTATATAATATTGTAAATAAAAATTTATGTACATGCAGACACTACGACATCGATGTAAAACAAATCTATAAACAGTTTTCCAATTGTGCATTCAACGCTTGCTATTATATATGACTTTTACTCTTCCAATTTAGTTTCAAAACTCATTAATATTTAACTTTACATTTATCATTTTTTCTGTGCAGTGTTTCTGGTATCTCTTGGGGATGTCTTGTAGTTGGATTAGAGAGTTCGTTAAGAGTATGTGTAAATATATATGGGTAACAAAGTTAAGATAAGATGATAAGATAAGGTTTTGTATGAAGTAGAGATCGAGTCAGGAGATGAGTTATGCAGAGGATGATGGTGGTGGTGATGGCGGTGAAATGAAGAATTTAAATACTCACCCAGGCAATTCCCCAACGGCAGATCCACTAGAGTAATCCCAAGCAGCAAACACAAATTACACATCACGTAATTCATTACAAGTATTAAAAACACCATAAATTTAACATCTATCAACACATTTGCATTATTATATTTATATTTTAACAGGCAATTAATTTAAATTTTAATTTAATAAATTTTCATGGATTTTAAATTTAAATAAATAAAAATAAAGTTAAATTTAATTGAACTGTAAAATAAAATAACTGAAGCTTTTGAAGATAAATAAAATTGAAATTAAATTGGAAATGAAATAACTTTTTTTTTCTTTTGTAAATTGAAACACAAACTTTTTTCAAATTCAATTGCATCAAATACATGCGACATGGCTATTTTTGTTTTTATTAATTATTATTATTTTCTGTGTCAACTGACTCTGGTGGTGTGCCACGGAGACCAAATGTTGTGAAGATGACCTCGACACGTTGATGAGGTCCCGCGAGAAATGTGTAGACGCATTGTTGGGATTCACGTTTTGGATTTATCAAATGCGGAGCGTGAAAAGTCCCGTTTTCCGGGCTGCCTGGTACGCTGATGAATGTCTGGTCGCATCCTGGTTGTAAAACAATAAAACACTTGATCAGTAGTCGTTACCGCGCTAATTTAAATTTATATTACTAAAGTCTATTTAAAATATATGTATATATTATTAGTTTAGGACAACATACTTGATGTCTTGGCAGTGGTGAAAGGTCCCGGTGGTGGTGGAGATAGGGATGGTACGTAGTCTTGCTGTGGCAGTGGCACATCAATTACCTCGCGGGCTGTGTTCACAATCGTGCAGAACATCAAGGTCGTAAGTAGTAGTCGGGATCAGTTCACATAACAGTCGTGTGTGTATTTAAGTAGATAGAAGACACCAGTACAGGAAGATTTTTCCACCGCCACCGGGAACACACCACACACCATACATTATAATTTATCATTTTTTCAATTACATCTCAATTATTAATTCTAGTATAACGACAATGATAAAAGAGAACGAGTAATAAGATTTGGTCTTCTTTGCCCGAGTGTCAGTACTGACCTGTGATAGCACGTGGACAAAGTAACAGGAGGAAGATGATGGCAGGCGAAACGAAACTACTCCCAGAGGCATGCCACAGTACCGAAGCCATACTGTGTCCTAAAATAATTATAATTAATCACTAAGTTATTTAATTTAATATATTTAATGCAGTTTGGTTAGCATGCACTTTTATAGCTGATATATTTTATGCAACGATGACCTTATAACGTTAACAAGCTTTTCTTAACGTACTTTGACATTGTACTTGTATTTTGTTATTTAACTTTATTTTTTTTACTGCCGTTTATCTTACCATATCGTCAGTGTCTATTCCAGGCCCAGGAACCACGAGGAAACTTGATCCAAGAGATCATCTGGAATACATGAATCTTATTATTTGTGTGCTTTTAATTTATTCCTTAGCCTAGACTCACTGCGCCTAGACGATATGGAAATTATTCACCGAGCTACGGAGTACCCTTGGCCTTTTTTTATAATTTTACTTTTTTATTTACATTTTCGTCTAATTAAAAAAGATTCTAAGCTGCAATAAAACGTGACAAAGGGTTGGGTAAAGAAAATTAGGGTATGTAAAATAGTTAAAAGTGCAGAAAAAAAGTATTTGTGTGCGCAAGAATTTTTTTTTGCTATCAATTGAGAACTAAAATTTTCTTAGGATAAAATTTTTTCCGCCAAAAAATCCTTTTTTTTCTGTATTTATGCGTCAGCTAAGAAATAAATTTATTTTCAGAAACTAAACATTCGAGCTCGTAGATCCTAGGTCGGGGTGAATTATAGAGTACCAAAATTCACCACGCCCTCGAACAGTTTCCTCATATATATAAAACGAGTTATATATACATAGACATTAGATATATATACTGAGTTTTCCACTTCTTGTTATCTTATAGTCAAGTACAAACAAAGGAAATTGCTTTGAAAATATTAGCAACTTGATGATAAATTATTCATAAATTTTATCCAGATTATCTGGCAACTAAAATTTTTTCACAAAAAGGTACCGAGTTTATCATTTACAAAATATATACTTAGGGCTCTGCAAAAATATAATAGACTGGTTATTTTTACAACCCAATAAAACACAGAGAATAAAATACGATAGAGAAAATTATAAAAAAGTTTAAGTAAAGTTAAATAGATTGGATATAATAATTTCGCCACGCCCTGATTCCCAATATCATATCGTTCGATGAAACAAAATATATATGAGATAACATTAAAGCTGCCGGAGACCGGAGGCTAATAACATATATAACATTACTTGTTCTTCAAATATATATATATATATTGCCGTCGTTAAATCTTTTTCATTACAATCCGTCTACTCAGTGGTCTCGTGGGAACGGTTTCTTTTATTATTAGCGTCAGCATTTGATAGTTTGAGAAAAAAGTAAAAAAAGTACAAGGAGACAAAGGATAAAAAATAAATCTGTTTGAAAAATATACGAGTTAAGAATCTTGGACAGACGTCGGATGAAAACATGGCCGTTCCCATGGGATACGCTGGGATAGATTGGACGATCAGTCAGAGAATCTCAACTCCGGGAATGGAATAGAGAACAAGAAATTTAAAGACGGCTAATGTAAGTCAGGGTGGTTTTATAGTTTTCGGGTCCTGCTGACGTTCAGAGTATCAATAAACCGTAGAAAGAGATAGAACAAATACTATATATGTATATGTATTTGTGTGTTGAGTCAGTGAGTATGTCTATCTGAATTCTCTAGTTGTATGTGCACAAGGATCTGCAAAGGGCGGGGTGATAGGATACGAACCGCGCCCATGCGCTTGGCAAGGATGCCTTTGGATATTGGTCAATAGTTAAACATTTCTCAAAAACTTTTTATTATCTACACAAATGTCTCGTACTCTCTATCTAAAAGTAAATAAAAATATTTAAATAACCACTGCTCCAATAATTAATCTCACTAATTAAGAATTGATCACTCCAAAAAAAAAGTAAAAAATAAATAGACAACTTACCGTGATAGTGCTTTAGGCATTTTTATTATCAAGTATTGCCAGCGTTTAAAATAAATTGTTTGAAAAGTAACTCCTCGTGGTTGGTTGATCTTTATCCACCTGGATGTATCGCGTGGTTGTCTCGTGTCTCACGACTACGACCACCACATGATTTCGACTACTGTATCCTATTATTTATTTACTTTTTTTTACAGCTAACAATACTTTGCTTTGTCTCGAGTACCAATTGATGTTAAATAAAAGTCTAGGTAGCGGTCAGCGAAGGAAAACTAAAAAAAGTAAATGGAATAGTTAAAAAAAATAATTAATTGATGAAATGATAGTTCGTTGGGTTGCGCAAACTCGTTTCTTCTCACTTTATTAAGATATATATCACGTTTTATGGTCTCTTTCTCCAGGTATCGCTGCTACTGGTGATGTTTTCAACGACGGTAATGAACTGACCTCGTGTGATACATGATCATAATATTGTAATCCTTGGCATTGTCAAAACACCCAGCAGTCATTGTTTGTTTGTTTATTTATTTATTTATTTATTTAGAAAAATTAACTCCGAAACTGACATCTGATCTTCACTGTAAACACTGGATCACTGTCACTGATCGTTACTTTGTGGTAATTGATATTAAAAGGTAATTATAAATGGTGGTAATTATTATTTAAATGGGTGGTGTGTAATTTGTACAGGGTGTAATATAAAGGAGAGTAATTTAGTATATATATTGTTGGTAATATCCACTTCGCACGTACTGGAGTCTCTCTCCCTTGAATGCTGTGCTATCTCTTCCCAGCTTAAGTTGATGGTGTCTCTTGAACGCGCGGGCGCTCGACTACCCTCCACTACTTCTCTAGAGCACGTCTATGTCCTACACCCCCGATACGAGTATAATCCGAACCAGAGGTCGCTAAAAACGTGAGGGTGGATTTTGAATAAGAGTGGGGATTTAACCATCGGGAATGGGGTGCATGAACTAGGGTAGAATCTCGTGGTCCACAAAGATCTTTTATTTATCTATTGTTTTATTATATTTATATTTATATATACATATATAAATATAAATTTTATTTTACTCAGGAATAATAAATGAATTTTTTATTTTGTCTGCTGGGGTAAAAAAAATAACCGCGGATTTTAAAATGATTGGGTAAAATTTTAATAAAATCTTGTTGTTTTTTCTTTTTTGTTTACTTTTTACTTTTTTTTTAGGGAAAGAAAAAAAATGATCAGTGTTTAATAGTAAGTAGGGCAAAGATGCGCAGACGACGACGCGCCTCGCCACCACCCTTTAATTTCTCACCCTCGATACATATGCGCTCTGAACGCGCTACAGAGATTTTATACTAGCCACTTTGAAGAAGAAAATAAACGAAACGTACACAGCTAAAAAAATATATATAGATATATATATCGCTAGCTTTATTTTTATTTTGTATAGAAAGAAGATAAAGGGAAAACGTGAGACTAAAAAATACAAAAGACGGCGAGTTTTGGTGACACACCCTCGATAAATATTTTATTTAATATATTGAGGGCAATATTTAATTTATTTGTTAATAGTAAAATTAATACTTATGAATAATGGGTATGGCGGGGGTGTTTTTAATAAAATTCAATATATATTTTTAATTAAAAAAGGTAATTCACATACAACTGTTTATTGAGACATGTAGAATACATCTGGTTTCATACACAAAATCTTTGACACGTTTTTCTTTTTATTTTATTTTATAAATCAAGCTCCTAGCCCGGGACAAAAAAATAAAATGATGAAAGGGAACGATCGTTAACAATTGGTAGAATTATGTTAATTTTTTTTTATGTTAATAGTTTTTACTATCACGTAAGTCATTCACTTTTCGTCATTAGATTATTTTTTTTAAACTACTCACACTAAAATTAAAAGGCAACATTTTTTATTTTTAGTCACTTTAGATAAAATAATATAAGACTGCGGTAATTTTATAAAATCAAAGCAAAGCGATTGGTGTAGCTGATTAATGATAAAAAAAAACACAATGTAATTTAAAATAAAGTAATTATTGAATATTTTTAGTCTGCATGGATAATTTTTTATTTGACAAAAATAAAAAGTTTGCAGATTTAAATATAAAATAATCAGAAACTCATAAATAGAAATAATAATAATACATTTTAACCGTGACAATTTTTAAGTTTAATGTTAATAATAATATAATAATGATAATTATAATAAACGATTAAGAAAAAATAAAACATAAACACTAACAATATTTCATATGCTCCATATTCAAGAATTAAATCAAACATAAATTTCCTTTAATTTGTTTTACCATCTACACTCGTTAATGATTAACGCGTTTCTAATTATTTTCATCTAATTTATTTATTTAATTTTTTTTTTATTTTATTTTTTCCTAACTTTAGTTACCGCAATAGAAATAACATGACATTTGTTGACAAAAAATGCATATTTTCAAAGAATATAATATAATATATAATATATTTATACATAATTAAAAAAAAACACCTTTGCCTTTTTTTTCCTTAATCTTTCGTCCACTCTCTTACATCCTCGGGCAAAAGATATCATTATTATTATTTAAATACATGTTACAATCGTTCCTGCTCAACGACGCTATTGACATTTCAATAGAAATGTTAACTATCATGTAAAAAATAAATAAAAATTGTTTATCCATTATTTTACTTTTTTTTTTTATCACTTTTATAAAAAAAAGCCCGCGCGACTTGAAAGGGAAAGAAAGATAGGGAAAAAAAATTCCATCTTATTTTTATTATTACAATATTATTTTCTACTAATAATTATTTTATTTTATTTATTTATTTATTTATTATAATAGTATCCCAGCAGATGCGGTTTTAAATCGCGAGTAAATTATAGGACATTGGCCAAAAAAATAGAGAAAAATAATAAAAGTAGAAAAAATATATTAAAGGTATATAAAAGGGCGCGCAGTTCGTGGCCTCGTCAGTCTCACAGTGGTGCATTATCCTAAATGCGACCTTCAAACCCCTTTTTTTTTTTTTTTTATTTAATTCAGTCGCTCCGACATTCGCTGGTATTTATGGTGTTTATATTATATAGTATATAGTATATAAGAAAATACAATATTTAATATTACAGGTAAAGGGAGTCGGGGCTGGGAAAGGGTGGGGTATAATGTAGGTGATGTTCGCTCGGGGCTGTGGGGATCAGATTAAAAATTGAGAGTACAAATGGGAATGGGGTCAGAGTGTAGGTCATTGGGGATAAAAAGTTTTAGCGAAAAGGGTGGATATGTGATAACGGGCAGGAAACTGGAGTATGAGGATGAAGAGGGAGAGGATTGAGGAGAGTGCGAGTGTCAGAGCGACCGTGTGTCAGAGGGCTAGGGTCAATATATACCTAGATCAGTCTAAAGTCTCGTCACCGTGAACTGCCTCAGCCTCTGCCACTTGTGTGTGTCAGTGGTTTCCTTGCCCCCGCAAGTCGAACAATCTACATATATTTATTTATATATATATATCAATAATAATTTTGTTATTTTCTTCTCAAATCTATTTCAAATCTGCCTTTTACAATTCAACTATTTTTTTTTTATTTTTTCCTTCAAGTAAATTTCAAGATCAATTACAATTACAATTGCCTTAATGAACAATGACAAATTAATTTTTTTTACTTTGAATTTATTTATCCCTTATATGTTTTGGTTTTTTTCCTTAATTTACTGCATTAGGTATTTATTTTTTTTTTCTAATTTTATTTCATCGCTTTTTTTTTAATTAAATTTTTTTTACTATATTGTTTATACGGAAATATTTACCATGTCACAAAAACCCACTCGGTATTATTAGCAATAGCATTCTTATTTATTATTGTTAATATTAATATTATTATATCCTCAATATTATGCTTTTTATAAATAGTTAGGAAGGTAAAAATAGGAAAAAAAAATCATTATTCTTATATAGTTTTTTTTTGTTTTAGAATATGGAATTACTTTTTATTTTATAAATTTTTTAAATTTATTTCACGGTCTTTTGAATAAATGAGCAGGCTATATAATAATGATTTATTTTTTAAGGGTGGGGTGGGGATATGGTTTAATAATTATAATTAATTAAGTAATTAAAATAAAAAGAAAAAAAATTTTTTTTCACGACAATACAGATCTTGTACAATGATTATTGTTTAATACGAAGGCAAATAATAATTAATAAGGCAGGGATACATAAGGAATTTTAATTATTACTTTTTTTTAATATTTTTGCGGGGGATTATTAATTCAATCAATCATTAATATTATAAACTAGTTGCGATCTAACCCCCTTCCGTTAATTCTGATGATTATTAACTTCTAATATATAATAATAATATAATAATAATAATAATAATAATAATAAAAATAATAATAATAATAATAAAAAAGAAAACGGTAATCGCGGTCAGGGGTAAACAAGATTATAATTAAGTAAAACATGAATAAAAAGTAACAAAACATGCTCATAAATAAGAGGGTTTGCGAGCGATTGATTATTATTATTATTTTAAATCTTTTTTATCCAGACATTTATCGGATTATAATAAAATGCATCAATTAATATTTAAACTCACGATGCAAATCCCATTTACATTTACGTCTTTGTTATATTATCCATGAATATTATATGTAATCAAAGTTAGTTTAGTAGCCAATATTGTTTAATGATTATTTAATTAATTATTATTATGATTTATTCTTATTATGTTTTTTTTTTTTGTATTTTTTCTATTTTTTACTTTTTCATTTCGATTTAAAATCTTTACTCGGGTAAATCAGTTTTACTTTCATATTTGTGCTGCATATACAAATCCTTTATCTGATTGTTTTAATCCGATGGTGTTATTTTGGGGACACAAGACCAGTGAAAAGAGGGGCTGGGGGTCGTCGGTTTTACTACTAAGATCTTTTTCATTTTTTTTTATGTGTAAATTGATAGTAAGTTAATATTATTATTATTATTGTTCTGATAATAGTTATCATAAATTTTTCGTAAAGTAAAAATTAACAGGACTATAGATTGTCTGTTGTTTCAACTCCGTTTGCATTATTTGTTATTATGTTTATCTTTTTTTTATTGTTATTGTATTTTTAAAGACTCGGAAATTAACTTCTCAGCGGGTGCGTGTGTCTGCGTTATTAATCCATTCAATTTTTTTTAATTACTTTATAATCTGCTGTCTTTTTCAAGTCCAATTAGTTCAGATTATTGTTAGTTAATAATTGTTGTCATCATCATATTTTTTTTCCATTAGCATTTGCATACATTTTTAAGTTATTTTTTTTGTTTTTAAATCATTTCGTTTGTAATTGTTATTTATTTTTATTTCTTTTCGTAAATCTCCAGAACAAGGGGGATGTTTTAGGCTCCAGGGACAGGGACCAACTTACAACCCGCACTTACAACTCTTACTAATTAACTAACAGGCTAACAATAACAACGAGTCTCAACACTCAAAAAAGTCGTGCGCTTGTATGTGTTTTTTTTTTTTTTTCGTTTTTTTTTTAATATTTTTTTTTCTTTTTTTCTTTTATATGAATTTATCTTTACTCTCATGCATAATCCCGTATATGCTTTAAGCAATACCTAAATTATTAATTTTTTTTTCTTTTTTTTTTATCAATCTGTAACTATCATTATCAATTCGGTTTCCAGTCGATTTCGAATTATAACAAATTCGAGACGCAATAGTCACGTCATTATTATTATAATAAGTTTTTTTTTTTATAATTTTTAATTTTTTTTTATGTTTTTAAAAACACCTCGACCTCGGATTTGATCCAATTTACATGAGGGAGGTGTTTGACTTAATATTTTTTTCTTTAACTTTAAATCACATCTCGTAGAAAAATGCGTTAAATAATTATTTTAATAATAGTAATTATTATAAATTTATAGCGAAATGATCTAAAAAATTTTTATAATAGTATTCACTCTTTGAGTGGAAATACTTATTTCATTGAAATTGATTATTAAAAATGTACAATTTTCATTTTTTCTATATAAATTTGTCATAAGACAATTTTTTTTTCTTTTTTTTTTTTTTTCTTCTAACTTTAGTCTCAACTTGTGAGCAATAGTTTTTATCTCTTACTCAAACTCGAATTGATCACATTCGCGTATGAATCGCGATACAATATTATTATTATTATCATTTAATAAAATAAGAAAAAAAAAAAAAAAAAAAAAATAGAAGAAAAAAAATGAAACAAAACGTAAAAGGACATTTAATCAGCGTAAAAAAACAATGACTAACTCGTTGTATACATCACAAGTTAGTCATTGTTTTTTTTTTAACGCGAAAAACTTTCCTGAACCTTAATATAATAATAATAGTTTCACTGACTGTACACATTATAGACCAACAATAGGAGGTCTAATGGCACCTGAAGGTGCTTTCTCTCTCAATCTTTTACAATAACGCATACATGCACACTCAGGGGGATGCACTTTAGATTTTTTCTTTTTATAATATCTTATTTCTAGACGCGCTTTTGACTAACCACATACATTTTTAACAATTTTATTTTTATCAGTGGTCATTATAACGTCAGCTCACTCGCATACATCCATTCTTATAAATTTTAACGTACTCTCTTTCACGCTCATTCCTAACGCTTTTATCAATTTAAAAACCCGCCCCTATCCTTGCAGTGAGTAGTCTTTTCTCTTAATAATCCAATAAAAAACAAACAAACAAACAAAACGTTATTTTCTTTTTTTTTTTTCGAAAGACATTTGCTGCTACAACCACAGGCTATCACGCATTTAAAATTTTTTTTTTTTAATAACCGCTTCTAACTTAAATACGAACCATCACAAGCCAAAAATTATCAACATCGCTTTTATATCACTTTTTTTTTTTCTTATAAAGAAGAAATTTTGTTCCGAATTTTTTTAATTTTTTTCAACTATAATAATTTTTTTTTTAATAAACTTTAAGCATATTTGCGCGTTCTTAAACATTCTAAAATCACTCTCTCGCTTGGCAGTAAACAATGTGACAATGCAGTAGTGGTTACCTTACGATTAAGATATTACAATTAAATATTATCAATATAATAATAATAGTACGGGGTGGGTGGGTGGTCACTCCGATGTAATAATAGTCCCAGTGGCACATCACTGTACAATTAAAATCACAACAACTTTGCGCGCGGCGGACGACGGTGGTATGTGAGTGTGTGGCATAAATATATTATTTATATTAATGACGTGTTTTACTTTTAAATGAATCTACTATTCTTTATTTTATTTTTCCATTTTTTAATTCAATTCGGCAAATTTTATAGACTTTTTTTTTTCATTAGATACGACCTCGCGCGCATTTACAATTTTTTTTTTTAATAATCTAATATTACAATTTATTATTTTTAATTAAATATATTCACTTGACGACGTATGAGAATCTAAAAAGTTTTACAATTACAAATATAATCGCGAGATAAGAAGCAGTATCTTGACGGATTGGTGTTATACATTTTTTTTTTTAATTTAATTCGCATAATTTAAAAATTTCAACTAAAAATCTTTCTCTCTCGCCCACTAACAACGGATCATTCTTTTCATTCTCTCTCTCCTTCAAAAGTCTCGCGGCCCTGACGACGAGCGAGAGGAAAGCTCGCGATCGAGCTTCGGATATTTTAATTTATAATTAATATTATTAAGTTGCTTATGACAGAGCGTGTAGTTACGTCCGTCATATTTTTATTATTCATTTTTCTAAATATTATAATGTTACTTTGTATCTCTTTTTTTTGCCTTATGAATTTTTTTGCACGTGGTCATTGAGGCCCATTTGAAACGCCCGGTGGCGTAAAAACGTCCGTAATATTTTTTTGTTCCATGAAATTATTATTTAGATTAAAATATATATGTATATTTATGTATATATATATATTTAATTTTTTTAGTAATATATATAAATCAGTATATTTCAATTCGATTGCGTGAATAGTTAACATTGTAAAATAACCGGCGAAAGTTAGCTCCACGAATTGTATGAGTCCTGATACCATTCGTGATCGTCACCAGTCGCGGCGCCTGTTGCTCCGGGTCTATCAGTAAAACCTACGCCACCACTACCACCACCACCACCACCACCGCCACCGCCACCGTTTACACTCGCCAATCCGTACGTATTGCCCAGTGGTTGTTGGGCGAGGGGCTGGTTTCCCCAGCTGCTCTGGAAGCGACGTTTAGATTCCCCCTGGTTCTGGTGACCCCCGTCAAACTTTCGTTTACCTGCTGTATTCACAAAAAAAAAAAAAAAACAAATATATGAATATATATATTAAAAAACATGTTTCGTGAGAACGTGCGTTCTGACAACTAAAGACTAGTATAAAGAAAATTTTTTTTTAAATTACAAAAAAAAAAAAATTCTTTTTAACATTCGCCAATCTTTGAATTCTCTTAAATTCGTGTTCACAGATTTAACATGAAACTGGTTACTTTGTCATTAAAATAAGACAAGTAACGGGTTACAGAATATGAGAACAAGTTGGAAATTATTTTGAATTAAAATTACAGACTAATTACTTGATCGTTTTCTTGGCTCGCAGTCGGAATTCTGGATCTGGAGGTTTGTATTTTGAAAGGGAAGGAGAATGAATGTATAATAAGGCGTGGAAGCGGATAGCATTTTTAATGATAATGAAATTATGAGGTAACTGTTTAGCCAAGAGTGTAATTGAGCTTATAAGTATGTAAAAACTAATAATATAAAAATGATTAAATTGCTTGAGATACAGACCATCCTCACCTGGTAAACTTCCCTTGGCGCGGACCCCCCCACGAGCGGCTGGCCGCTGGGCCCCACGGGCCCCTGATGTTGCGGGGTTGCGTCCCCCCCTGACTTGGCCACGGGCTTGGGGGCCACCGACTACTCGGCCACGGGCCACCTGTCCACGGCCACGACCAGCCTATCCAAACAACACACCCAATGTTACCCCATCTGCAGCTCATTTTATATTACAACACCTCTCCACAATTATTTTAAATATATACTAAATACTAAATACTCTCAATTTTATAATTATCATATATTCAATTTTAAAAATAATATTTCTCCGACTTAGTCTTACGCTGTCTTTAAATGCTCTCTCAGTATCGTTATAGATTTTATTTATTTATTTAAATGAAGAACCTTGAGCTTTCTAACGCATTTTGTTCTTCGACTTTTAAATAATAATTATTAATTTACAAAATGGCACGAAATTAATTATTTATTATTGTTAATTACATCCTGACGATTATTTATTAATGGACTTAGGAAGTTTTAGTTATAATTGCGCGACCCATAAGCACATTTACATTATTTATGGAGAAAAAAAAACAAAAAATAATAACAATAATAATAATAGAATAGATAGCAGCGGTGCGGAGAATTTGGCGACAGTACATAAGTCAAATAATAAAAATAAAAATACGTAATATTAATAATTAATTTTTTTAATAAAAGCGATTAGCGATTAGCGGTAATTAGCAATTTAAAACAAAAAAAAATATTACTAACCGAATGTTGCAATTTCAATCGATTGTAAATTTTTTTTTTAATTATTTGGTTTTTTTTTATTTTGCATACAGCAGGATTAGTGGGTTATCCAACACACACAACATGTGTCAAAAGCGTACATTGGCGAAGGGTTTTTAAGCAACTACTGCACTGCTAGCTAAAACAAAAGTCTAGTTATAAATAATAAAACAAAAAAAAAATAAGCGGCAGTTAAGCAAAATTTATTTGTCACTCTGTGCGCAATAAGCATTAGTTATTTATATATATTACTGCTGAAGCAAGCGAGAGAGCGTGGCTGTGTAATTTGCTTTGCAATTTATTGTTATCATCGTTGATATTTATTTCCTATATTACAATAATGCACAAGTTTCACTCCTTTCTCATTCCCTTTCTCCATAACACCTGGTTGTACCTAATTTTGTTAATACATAGAAAAAAAATAAAATAAAATAAAAATTATTAATTTATAAAATAATAAAAAGTTAATTTAAGAAAATATTCGTTAATAATGTTGAAGGATAATTAAGATGAATCTCCAAGGATCAAGCCAAGGTCTTCAGGCTAAACTGGATAAAAATTACGAACGACTTTTCCTGAGTAAATTTACAGGCAGACAAAAATAAAAAAAAATATTATAATAAAGTTTGTTTGAAGATACTCGTTGAAAGTTACTTTGCTTTACTTTTAAAATAGCGACTTATTAATGAAGAAAAGAAAAAAAAATAGTGTATATTCTCAGGAAAAGTTTTTCATTTTCTGTGAGTTGAATAAGAAAGACAAATAACACGATGGGATACTGCCAAAGGGCAGCTTCCTTCTTGACGTCCATCAGGGATTACCTGAAACTTGAGACGGAGAAGAAGGAGGAGAGACAGAGGCTGAAGAAAGAGTTTGTTATTAAGTGCATCATATCCGAGCCACGAGACGCTCTTTGCTGTCGTGCGAATACTTGATGATTTTTTTGTTTAATTTTTTTTTTTTACAAAAGCATAAGAGACAGACTTGAACGGGATTTATATTTTAGTAAAGATTAAAAGCGATTTTATTTTTAGTTAATGCTTGCGTTGGAAACTCATTTTTTTGTTGATGTACTTTGGGAATTAAATGGCGTCATAAAGGATTTGTTGTTAATAACTATGGATTTAAATTTGTTAGATACAAAGCGTTACTTTGGAGACCACAAACGCACACAGGAAAGTGGAAAATTTCTGCTAGTATCCCAACACACATGAAAAGGCTCCGTTATTTTTTCTTTCTTGTTTAAAAAAATCTAAGCTGAGTAATTTATCCGGCTTCTTTGATTTTTAATTTATTTTTATTTCTCTCGTTGAATTTTTTTTTTGGTCTCCTTTTTTAAATTTTCGTTTTTTCTTTCTTGTTTATTTAACTTATATATTTTTTTCCTTCTCTGTGTTGTTTATTTTTTTGTAGTTGTTTCAAAGGTTTTAAAGCTTTTCCCGGGCGAAATTTTGAAATGGGTCTAGCATGGCTCAGATATGATTCACGCAAGCAATTTGAAAGTGGCAGTGTATTCGGGGGGTTTATTTATATTATTATTTATAAATAATCCTTGAAAAAATTATTAAAATTACAAATATATACATCAATATAAATATATATGTATATAATTGTGAATTTTATATAAAGTTAGTCGATCAAGTAAAAGTTCAAGTAGAATAAAAAGGACATTAATTTAAACTTGTGTCATTCTTGAGTCCTTATTGTTCACAGCCTCACAACTCTTTGCATAAAATTAATTTAAAAAAAATTGCAATTTATTTACATGTGCGTGAATTAATTTATGATAAAAAAAATAAACACAAGGCAAGTGAAGTAGCGAGTGAATTAAAAAGTAGCCATAGAAATTTCATTAAAATTTAAATTAATAGTATTTATATTTTTGTGTGCATGTGTGTAATTATTTGACAAATAAATTACACGTGAAATAATTAATAAATATAAGAAAAATAATTGAAACATATCACAATCCCTTGCGTTCTGTGTTAGTGGATTGCACGAAGCGAGCAACAAATCGTATTAATTAGCAATTGTTAAGTTTTTTTTTTCTTCTTTTTAAACGCGATAATGAAGAAAAGTAATGAGATAAAAAAAAACAGGCGTGAGTTTGTTAAAGTTATAATGAAATAGAAATAAGAAAGTGAAGTTTAAATAGTTGTTAAAAGTAAATGTGGACGCAATTATAAAAGAGTATGGAAGAGTAATTAGGATTCCGCGAACACTGTGCCACGATCAAACTACCGCTGAAGTAAATTTAAAGTTAATAAATATCTCGAAGAACAATAAATTTATAAATAAAAATAATAATTAAAATTTTGGTTTGTTTTTTTTTTGTTTTGATAAAACTTGTTAAAAAAGGCGACCCACCGGTTGAGGCTGCCTGCCCCTCCCTCTGGCAGGCGGCGGAGGCGGCGCATAATCGAAATAGTAATCTTCGTATCGATAATAGTCATCGTAATATGGATCACTGTAGCCACCTCGATAATCCCCATAACCGTAATAGTCGTAATCATAATCTATAAAAACACACATTACAAATAGACCCAAATTTAGCCACGACAGAATTATAAATTTCCAATTTCAACAAGAGAAAGAAAAAAAAAGGAGATTTTAATAATTAAATGCTCAAATAATTTATTACAGTTGATCGTTACTGTTGTAACGATAACTCTAATATTTTTTTTTTTTGGACTTATTCATGTAATCATAAAAAAAATTTGCATGCCGGGAAAAAATGTTATTCAAATTATTATATTATTAATATGCTTGTCAAGTCAATGAAGGAAAAATAAGAATTAAAAAGTTATTTTTTTACTGCAAGTTAAAGTTAAAAAAAAAGAAACGAGAGATTTTTTTTTACAAAAGAATAATAATTTTTTTTGTTTGCAATGAGTAGAGTTCTATATTTATGTTAATGTTCTGCAAACGTTACGACTTTTAATAGAATCGGGTTGTCTTGATACTCAAGACGAGTTGAAAATGTCTCTAGATACCTGAGTACTTGCAAATTTCTTTGTACCAAAAGTTGAGTACTAAGTAATTGAACAGAAAATTTAATTTTCAAAGACATAAACTCCTTAAAAAAAAAAAAACGTTTGCGCAACTTGAAAATAAATTAGAACTCACGCAACATCGAACAAAAAAATTCATCTAAATGAAAATTCTTAAGTTTAAAAAAAATATTTATATGTTTAATGGAAAACCTTGCGACAATTATCCTGCCACCATTGTTATTTTAAATGCAAGTTAAACGAAAAAGGAGGTATGATTATTAAATAATAAAAACTAGTTGATAACTACAGTCTTTGAATCTTTGGTATAGAAGAAGAACAAAATATTGAGAGAAAAAAAATGATAATTAAATTTTTACAAAGATTTTAAAAAGAAAAATAATAATAACTATCTACAGCGTTGCATTCGTCATTCAAAATTTTGCCGCTTACCTATTTCCTTGAGAGCTGTAAAACAGTTTTGTTGAATTGGTTGTCGAATTATATTCAATTATCATTATAAGAATATATAACAAAAAAATTACACACGCTTATGTAAAAAAATTCAATTAGATTATAACAGTATCTACAATAATTATAATTATAATTAAAATAATAACAATAATAAAAACGATAACAAAAAATATTCACACTAAATTAACTCAAGGATTAATTACTACCAGGTCACCAATAAAATTTGAAAAAAAAAAATAATAAATAAATAAAACGTATTTGTAAAAATCATAAAACAAAAATAATAAATTTGAATTGTTAACATGCATTTAATTTTATGCTTTGTAATTTATGTGATTGATGATTTGAAATATTAAAAGTCAAGTGTAATGTGTAACAAGGTGTTCCTTCAAGTGTCTAATGGTTTTAAAAATTTTAATCTTCAATGTCAACTATAAATTTTCTACTGAAATTTATGACAAATTTACAGAGTATGATAATGTATTAAAGTGCTTTCACAGTAATGAGAAAGAGATGTAATAGTGTAATGGATTAAAAAAAATATAATATAGCCAGGATTCATAAATTATGTTTATCCTAGTCTTTAAAATTATCTCCAGTTTATTCACACTTAAAAAAATTAAAAGGATAAAAATAAAACTGAAAAAAAAATGTAATAAAATATATATAATTGAAAAAAAAAAATTTTTAAATAATAATGTTGCCTGTCATGCGCGAAAGCCAAAGGTTTGTAGTGAAAAAAGTGAAGATCCCAAGAGCATGCGGGACTTTTTTTTTTTCTTAAAAAAAGTTAAATTTATAACTTTGTAAAAATATTTTGTTAAAATTATAAAATTGCTGAGCTCTTATTAATAGAAATTTGTTAAAAAATCATAAGATTATTTATCTTTCATAACCATTTGCGAGCAATTAATTTAACGATAAACAAAATAAAAATAAACTCTGAAATCATTAAAAAATAAATATGTATAAAATTGAACGATTTTTTTTTTATATAAAATGGAGATATGTAATAATAATAAATCAATGATGATTAACCGATACGAGAGTTTGGCAAAAATAAACCGTAAAAAAAAAGTAACTAAAAATTATCAATTTTTTTTGTTGTTTTTAAAATAAAAATTTAATTTAAAAAATAAACTGATTGAGATTGAATTTATTAATAACGAAAACTGCGAATTAAAGAAATGCGGTTACTCACTGTAATCACCGCGACCCATTGGTGGTCTCATGCTGCCCGAAGAGCCTCGGGGACCGCCACTTTGTCCAGTTCCTCGTACTGGCATTGGTCCGCTGATCATACTGGGATGCGATGGGGAGCCTCTGTGTTTTATAAACAATAAATTTCCATTTATTAATTATTGATTTCCAAAGATACACAAAATAAATAATCTAAAGCTAAAAATAAAATATTATTTACCCTCCACGGCCTTGCAACATTTGCATCATTCTTCTTTCCCGAGCTCGTAACATATCTTCTTTTTTCTTTTTATCAAATGGCGGTTTTGCCAATGCTACTTCTATGTGAGAGCCACATATTTCCTTACCATTAAGTTCCCGCATAGCCTAAGATTTAAAAAAAAAATAAAACATATATAGTATATATTTAATAAATATTAAAAATAAAAATTCATACCTTCACTGCATTATCTCTATCTTCGAAATGTACAAATGCGTAGTCCTTGATCTTCTTTACCCTGTCGATTTTACCGTACTGCTCGAAACATTCTTTCAATTTTTCTTCAGAACAATCTTGCGTCAGGTTCCTTACGTACAGCACTCTTACCTATTGATATATAATAAAATATATTATTTTTATTGAACAAATTATAATTTTAATCAAGATATTAAATATCAGCAGCCACATACTTTAGCCATAGTTTGTTCATCCGGTTCCTCTTGAGGATCAGCCCAGTCAACTATAATATCACAGCCCCAGACCTTGATACGACCTGTGCTGAGTCTTCTTTTCGCCAGAGAAGCTGCTTTATGGGATTCATATTCCAAAAAACAGAATCCCCTATTCTTCTTTTTGTCATCCGGCGAGCTGTAGATAATCACCTCGGTCAAGCCGGCTACAGTTTGGAAAATCATAAAACAATATGTAAACGACGTATCCAATTTTGTTTAAAAATTTAAAAAAAAATAAAGAAAAAAAATGCTTTGGTCGTTTTCTTTAATTTTGTCACGATCCCGCCGGCAAATATGAAACGCGAGTAGATTTAATTATAAATTGTTTTTTTTTTTCTACGAAACTAGAAAATTAATATCTCATTGTTTGAAAGTAAATTAATTAAAAAATTTTTCGCGAGTTCGCGTATTAAATTAATTTTAAAAAAAACTTTCCAATAAAACTGACTCGGATAAATTGAAATGAAATTTAAAAAAATATATATTTATATTCAAGTTGTATTTAAATTTAAATTTACTTTAGATTGTTCGTACATAAATAAACAAGTTTACGTTTCTTTTTTTATTTTTTCAATCACTATCAACAATTCGTAGGCACACACGAGGCCGCAGAATAGCCATGAGCTTGAAGCAAGAACGACTCAAACTTTATTCGTCAGCTGGATAAATTATTCATAAAAGTTGCAGACTCAGTGAAAATCATGTTTGCAAATCGAGAAAATAAAAATATAAATTTTTTTTTAGTTAAAAAAAAAAAAGTAAAAGAGTATCACATGCATTGTTGTTCAGTCGTTCGTGCTTCCTTTTATCTCGTCTCTATACTGCGACATTTATTTTTATTTATATTTTTTATATTCACCTCTCCTTCCTCTCAGTTTAAAAGCTAAAGTTTGAATCTGTACTTAGTACTTTTGTTACTATTATTTATAAAATTTATAAAACTAGTATTTATTTATGAAAATGAAATTTATTTAATACAATAAAGTGCAACGATTTTATGTTCTACGACTACTGACATCCGAGTGAAGAGTAATAATAAAAATGATGCAAATATAAGCTTCCACCAAGAGAACAAAAAACTAGTAATAATAATAAATAAAAAGAGGGTATAGAATAAAATATAATCCCCGGTATAATTTACGGCGTAATGTCTGTCGTAGCAATAAAAAATAACATTCTCGGCATTACCCAAAGCTTTTTCTATACAAAATGCACCCAAATCATTTTTCCAATCCTCATTTTATTCTACCAGCAAATATTTGCTTCATTTATTTTATTATCAATATTTATTTTTTTTTTTTTTTTAAATAAACACACAGTGCACACTCCATTGTGAGAGACCAGAAATAAGATATTCATTAAGTAAATAAAAATAAAAATAAATAAAAGTGTTTACATAATGACGGCCTCTCTGTGTCCAGACTCGGAGAGTTCTCATGCATCCTAATTAATTTTTTTTTTAACTCTTCGATTCAAACCGTTTAATTATAAGTAATAAAAAAATAAATAAATAAAAGACACACTCCCAAGCAAATATAATTTAAGTAACACAGTCTGTGATAAATGATAAAAAGGTGTGATGAGAAAAGAATAGAAATGTTTTTACACAGAAAAAAAGGATTTCTTAGTGCAAGAAATTTTTATTTGTCCTAAAAAAATTTTTACTTGCCTCAAGAAATTTTTCGAATTATAAATTGAAAATTTTAAATTTCTCGGAGCGAGGATAAATTTTTTTAGAGCAAGAAAAACTTTTTTGAACCAAGAAAACTTTTCTTGTCCTAAGAAAATTTTTGTTTTCAATTTATAACACAAAAAATTTATTGCGCCAAGAGATCTTTTTTTCTGTGTAGAAAATTAAAGTCGAAAAATAAAGTAATAATGTAATAGTTAATGTTGTCAATATTTCTGCCATTCGTAGTTTTAGTTTTAAAAAAAGTTAGTTATCTGGGTACAGTAATGATTAAATAAGTTGTAAAAGGGTAAATGCTTATTCTCACTCGCGCTGACTCATTACTTTATTAAAGTGTATTTGTTGATTGGTTATTAACAATTTATTTATAGTTTTGAGTGAATATTTAATGGAAAAGTTAGAAAGCTTTGTTGTGGACGAGAAATAGCTGTGTAGTATATTAGATATAAATAAGTAGTAAATGAAAATAATTAATAAAATAAATAGTTAATTTATGGATAAATTATAAGGGCTGCGTAATTGGTTGCCTGGAGCCCTTGTTTCTAACTGGATTTTGTTAATAATAAATAATATTAAAAAAAAAATATGTAAATAAATAAATAAGCCCAATCGAAACCAAGGTCCAAGGCGAGTCTCTCTCTTTCACTTTTGTCACTTACTCTTAAATACTCGATCATCCTCCCTAGTTCAAATTTATTCATTTTCGTTCATTTTTTTTTTATTAATCATCATTACTACTCACATCCACTCTCACAAATCTCACACCAGTCGCTTATGTCCTTTCGCGCACTCTTTCATTACTTAAAAAAAAAAGATAAACTTTTTCGCTCCGGTAAAACTCTGCCTGCAGATTTAAGGGCAATTTTCAACTTACGTGCGTGCTTTGTAAACTCTTCGAACAAGTCATCTCGGTCTCGATTCTTTGGAATATTTCCCACAAACAAGCGGTGATTGTTATAAGATACGGTAACACCAATCTTTTTGCCTTTCCGAATCTCATAATCATTCAGCTGTAAGAATAATGTGGAAGGAGAGTGCCAATTAAGCTTACTCTTTTTAAACTGATTCACGCCTTGTTATTGGCTGACTCGAGCGTGTTTTTGTTTCTCATATATTTTTTTTTTTAAACATTTTATATATTTTTTTAGAAATAAATAAACAGGGTGGAAGGGTAGAATAACGCGTCAAGTGAACCTTCGAGGATTATTTTCGTTTTGTTCATTTATATATACAAATATATAAATTAATGAGTTTGTCAGAGATGGAGTGAGTTGTTAAGAGGCTTTTTGGGAAAGATTGGTAAGTCCGCGAAGAATTAGAGTGATGGATTTTAGGAGTAAAAAAAATTCAAAAAAAAAAATAATACATACATACATACAAATATATATATAATTATTTATGTGTATATATAATATATATAATGGGGATTATAGAGATTAGTTGAATGTGTCCTCAAACTGACTGTGGATGTGAGAGCAGTTTAATTTTTATTAAAGTTAATTAATTTATTTATTTATGATAATTGAGAACGTATGGAGGTGGTGGGTGGTGGGAGTGCCTGTCCGTTTGTTAGCGAGCCACACGCCCCAGCGGTCCACACAGGTCTCCCGTACCCCCATGCTCGGGGCTTAAGTCATCAATAATATTTTCAAAATTTTTTTCAAGCCAATTATTATTATTTTTAAAAAGAAATGGCTGTAGCTCACGGACAATTGTCAATCGATTTACAGTAAATTTTAATTTTAAAAAAATATATAAATAAATAAGTAAAAAAAAAAATAATAAATAAATTTAGAAAAAAATAACCGGCGCCCATATCTTGGAATTTAATTACCTAATTATGATTATTATTTTTTGATAATTGCTCTTGATGCGTTTGTCTCAAAGAACGGCAGGGAAAAAGAAGGAAATTGGCAGAATAGTTGAGTAACAATGACAGTCGTAGGTAAGATAAAAAGAGAAAGACAGTGAGAGCATAAATAAACTAGTAGTAGCAGTACAGTAGTGAGAAGTAGTAACAGATAACAAGAGTAGAACTTGATAGAAAAGAAAAGATGATACAGTGAATAGCGCAAGTAGTGACAGTCGTGACCGACAAAAAAACAGTAGTAATAGTAATTATGGTAAGACAATTTTATATATATATATATATAATATTAAAAATAATATATATGTGAGAGAAGCAGTAGTAGTAGTAGTAAGTAGTAGAAAAATAGCAGTGATAACGCCGATATAGTCCGGCCGACCGCATTTTTATGAAATAAAAAAAAATAATGTGATAATAATATAAATATGTATACAAAGAGTAGACATAATAGAGACGTAATACTTTATAAAGCAAATAACTCATAACTCAACCTATATATTTATAAGAGGAAAAGAAGACTTGGACCAGAGAGGTGTTACTGTTCACTAATAAACCGAGAGGCAAGGAGGCTGACTAAGAATCGAAGGTGTCACAATTCAATAATATAAATATAATAATAATAATAATAATTATAATAATAATAATAATAATAATAATAAAATGCGATCACGTGATCGTGTAAAGGCTCTCGAAAGATTTGTCTTTGTTCCATACCATCTACAACCACTACTTAAAAGCTACCACTCTTATAGTACAAAAAAATAAAAAAAATGAATAAAAATAATAAACAAAAAATAATAAATAAAAAAAAAAAAAAAAAAAAAACAGGTAGACAGGTAGGTATAGGTAAGAGGTGTAGGTAGGTACACACGCCTCGAATTCACTTTACCTGTTAAATTACCAAATTCCTCCAAGATCTCCTCTTTGCCTTTTGACTTTGGTATGTTCCCGACGAAAAGTCGTAGATTAGGAACGCTAATGTTTACTTTCAGACTCTTGCCGGGTTTTATTTCGTAATTATCGAGCTGTGGGATGAAGAAAAACAAACACATGCCTAATTTTGTTCCAATGATATTCGTAATAATGCGTTAAAATAATAAAAAGAAAACAAAACGGTGCGAATTTTATTCGCGATTAATTTAGGAAAAAAAAAACATTTATATATATAATTTATAAAATAAATAGAAATAAATAAAATTTTTCTTTTGTCGAAATAAAAAATTTCGATTGTCAATTGGCATGACCCAGGCTCATATTTATTAATAACTTTTTTTTTCTTTTTTAATGGAATTATTATTTTTGATGAGCCGGGTGACGACACGTGGCATGCGATTTGGTTGCTCGATTCTTCACTCTATAGCAAACCGGCGTTTACGCGCAACATCCCTGTAAACAAATTTTTGTGCCTTCGCGGTTTTTTTTATTTTCGTCACTGTCCAAATTGCGAACCAATTAGATTTTTACCCTTAACCAATTTATGATTTTTTTTTCATTCAGCCGTTATAGCTCTTTCCCTTTTATTAATTATTTTTTCTCTTTCTTAAACTTTAATATTTTTTTTGGATTTTGATTATTTCTCTTAATCGGTCAGGAAGGTTCTCCACTCCCAATTTTGCCCACTGAGCAAAGAGGAGAGCTGGAAAAAGAAACTCATCCACAGGACATTTGATTAATAACATCTGTCACTGTTATCACGTATCTTGGGAGTTATTGGAAGTTGTCACTAAGTGTAATTCAAACATGAATGAATGTTTAAAAGGGAAAATATGAATGGACATGTTGTATTATATCCATATGCATCAATATATATATATTTAATGCATATGCATACTGTACACACTGATAATTAAAATAAATTATATATGTGTATGTGGCGTTATTGTGCGGACTTAATTTTTTTTTGATCTGTGGGTCCATGAACGTTGATACTTGAACTCTGCCAAGAGAATTTAAGTAAAGATTAAATCTTTATCTGTCAATATTTATTTATTATACACAAACGAACATGGAGCCACGTGATATCTGCATTCTTTTGATGTTATTAACAAAAGAAATTAAAAAAACATTTAAATGATATAATTTATTCAAGGAATTGATAAATAAATTCATCTCAAAAGAATGCAAATAATATCAATATTAATTTTGAATTATTATAAATTCTTTTGTACAAAAGAAATTAATTGAAGGATATCCAATTGGTCCGTTATGGCAATTTGTTAACTACAGGATAACGAAAGTTTGATAAAATGTTATGGATGAAACGTTATAAACTAAAATCTATATTAAAAATTAATTTAAAAAAAAAATATTAAAAAAAAAAAGATAAGTAAAATGAAGGATCTTGCTGACGTAGGAAATAATGAACATACCTCTCTGACAGCTTGTTGTGCGGCTTCTCGGTTTGTAAATGTAATAAAAGCATATCCTCTGTTGGTACCAGACATGGGATCCATCATAAGCCTCAAATCCCATATTTTACCGCATTTTTCGAACAAAGGAATTAATTCGTCTTCGTACATGTCTTTAGGTATCTTCCCACAAAATACCTGGATAATAATCATAAATATTATCAATTACGCGCTAATCTGGTATGATTGATAATAAAATGTATAATCGATAATGATAATTTACCTCACAACCGTTTCCTGGAGTCGGGCCCTCCCAATTTGGAGGCGGGCCGCCGTATTTTCGTTGTCCAGTGGTCACATCGAGTGGATATCCGGTTCTCTCGAGTATCATCTGTAACAATGAAAAAAAAAATAAAGTAAAATAAAACCCTCGTGAAATATCTAAATGATGTACAATAAAAGCTATGACTCATAAATAATTGCTGGAGAAAATGATAAAAATAATAGTGAAAGTAAATAAAACCCACTTTAATTTTGTCTTCATCCGGAGCTTTGGGCGTTGTACTAGTGCCCGTTCCCTGGCCTGCCCTGCTTTTTTGTCTGTAGGTCTTCATAACTCCACAAAGATACGCCGATTTGTTGGACACATGTTCCAAATTAGATTCCAAAAATTGCGTGAGAACATTTAACGCTCCGTCAACAGGAAATTCCCTCAGGGCATCCAGGGCTCTCTCGTCGAGATCAACATGGGCGAGTTTACCAGTTTTGTAAATTTCGTCTAATTTAGCAGCCACTTTTTCATCGAGTCCATACTGTATCAGTTTAGCATAATCCTCCGTTCTTTCGACGTACTCCATTTCCTCCTTGGACTGCTTTTCTTCCATTTTGAGTTCCCCATTTCCCTCGGCCATAGCTATTACAAAAACAACAACAATAACACAACATTAAACAACAAAAATTATTATTCATTCTTATAATTAATCATATCTCTACTCTCTAAACATAAATAATATATATATACATATTTTATCTTAATTGCTATATTATCATTATCAAGTGTAATTTATAGATATGCATAATAAAAATATACACATATATATTTATATCTGTATATATATATGATAAAAAAAAATAATGCCAAATATATACTAGTCTGTTACGATTTAAAAAGTTGTCGGATGACAATCCGTATCTACTAGCGTGTCTTACTACACCCGCACAAAGACCGCGACTACTTAAATTTAAAACTACTAAATTTCTCAACGAAAAAAGTTAAAATTTAAAGCTGCTTTTTAAGGTTATGTACGCTTTATTCTTTTGTAATCTGAACGTCAATAGTAAATCGACGGACTTCAAGACCAAGTGCATCTTTTGCACTGTTCATACAACTCACACGCATACACACACGCGACGACGAGACCAAACGCGCATAAAAAAAAAAGAAGATGAATAAAGAAAAATTATTTTCTACACACGCTTGACATTTTTACAATCTACGGATTTAAATTATAAATAATAATTATTTAAAAATTATAACCTGATTACGGTACTCCAAAAATAACTTTTTTAAAAACTATAATGGATAATAATATATTAATAGGAAAAAAATCCGAGTACCCCGTCGACGCACAGAGGATCCGTCTGAGAGATCGCAGACTTCCTTTCTTTTTCTCTCTTTTTTATCTCTCCCTCGCTTCTCCTTCCCAAAGCGAAATGTACGAAAAGAAATAAAACAAAAAAGAAAAAAAAGTCATGCGAGCGTCACTTTTCCCGCGCTCGCGCCTCGAAAGTGGGGAAAAAAAAAATTCAGTTCAAACGCCGCGTAGACGGGAAAACTTGGACACACACGAGTTTGCCGGCCGCGAATTCACACGCTAGATATATATACATACATATATATATTATACACGTTGATAACACCACGTATATTTAACTTTAACTACAATAATTATGGTCGCTAAAAAAAGTCAACAAGATCAAAAATTACACTAGATTCAGCACAACGTTTTTTTAAAAACTGCCGGGTAACGAAACGGAGTAGATCTGGAATAAAAAATAACAATGAAATAAAACAAAGAAACACAAATCACGTCGTCGATGTGTAAATGAAGTAATAAATATAAAAATTAAAATCTATGAAAAGTAAATTACTTGTAAGGAGGATTCACTTATCGCGAAATGTTTAAGATAAAGCAGCAGCAACCGGTGAAATGAAGCCACAACTCGGCGTGGTCTCTCGCCGTACATTCACAAGTAACGTATGTGTACTCGTCAGCTTAGGAATGCAATTGCACCGTGTGCACTCTGATCCGTTGGCTCGTTGGTTCGTTTCACCTGCCTCGCCGCGCGAGCGCGTCCCCGCGAATTTCTTCGGTCCGGCAGTTCCGTAAGTCCGTTCTCTAGTCTGATACTCTGACTTAGATATTTATTATTTTCTTTTTTTTTTTTTTCTTACTTTTTATTAATTCCCTTTACATCTCATTCGCCTATGACTACAACTACGTCTATCTCGGTCTTTATCTCTCTATTCGGTTCTATCTGTCGCGGTCGTTGGTTTTAAAACCGGCAATACCGGGTGTGTAAATAAAAATAACATTTACTATTTACCTCCGTAGAATATAATTGCACAATAAAATAAATAAAAAAAAATGAAAAAAAAAGAATTTATTTATGAATTTTTCTACACTCCTCTTTCCGTCTTCTGTGCGGGGAAATGGCGACAGAGGAGAAGAGAAGAATGGCAAACGTTGTATATTATATGTATGTTGAAGCCGTGTTATTTGTATGTGGACATATATGTGTGAATGTATGTACACATATTATGTAGGTATATATAGGTAGAGTGAAGACGGGGACGGGAGAGACGTCAAAACGTGATCGCGAAACTTATGCACGGGGTCCACAAAACGACGCGCAAAGAGATACGCTCGAACCCAGAGGTCCCTACAGTCGATTCTACTTTACAGCAGCAGCAGCAACAGCAGCAGCCGTCGTCGTCGTCGTCGTCGTCGCCGTAGCCGCCGCCACTGCTGGTTGGCCATTTTCATGTTAGTCTGGCTGACTCGTCAAGCACGGCTTCTCATTGGCCCGTGCGAAAACCCCAAGAAGAGTGCAAAAGTAAAAGAAAAAAATAATAATAATAATAAAATAAAAATAAAATGAAATGAAAGAGAAAAAGAGGAGGAAGGAAGAAATAAAAAATAAAAATAAAAAAACGCAAGAAGAATACGAAGCGCGCCGAGCCAACGAATATGACTGAGCAGGAGGGAGCGAGAATAAAAAAGAGAAAGAGAAAGAGACGAGTGTATGGAGTAGATTAACAGGCGCGCAACACATGCAGTCTGGGGCTCTTTGCGAACAACGAACTGGGGGCCCCGTCGTCCGATGCACTCGAGGCCAAATTTCTTAGTGTATTGCATGCCGCGGTTTAAAACTTCTCCCTTTGCCGCGCGTCTCTCCCTCTGGTCACCCTCTAGCCCCAACCAAAGCTTCGTATTCGAGGTTTTATGCACTTATTTATTTATTTCTTTCTTTCTTACTACTGCTACTACTACTAACAGCCGAGTTTTAAAATTCGTTAACTCCCGCCCGTATGTGTGCGTGCGTATTCACTCTATGTAATGTACGTACACATGTATGTATGACCACGTATGTGTCGGTGGAATTATTTAAAGCCACGCTGCTGTACTGATAACCGCGTGAGAACGAATACATGCTATTCTACAAACAATCTTTTTTACTTACATTCAAACCAATTTTTATTTTAAATGCTACAAACTTTATTTTTACTTTTATCTCGGATCATTATCCTTCTCATGATACTTCAATTTTTTTCAAGCTCGCCATCAAATGTTATTGGAGCGAAAATTAAATATAATTGCGAGTAGAGGTAAAGCGAGTTCGATTTTTCGATCGTTCCCGGAATAGTTTAAAAAAAAATTGTCCGTAGATTTATACCCAGAGTTGATTATTTATTTATTTATTAATTTTCTTTTTGATTTTATGAGAATATTTGCAGGAAAATGAAGCAAAAATAGCATGAGATTTAATTCTTAGAAAGTGAAAGTAGTTATGGTATGGATTGTTGAGTATCGCAAGGCGAGCAAGAGTGTAGTGTCGTAGTCTGGGATTAAGTAGTAGTAGTAGCTGTAGTGATAGGGCAAGTAGAAATAGTAGTAGTTGTTGTCGTAGTCGGTCGGTCGTAGTCATCGCCGTCTGTAAAATATATAAGTATATGTATGTATGTATAGTACGCGAATACGAATGTAAGTTTAGAGCGTGCGTCGATAAACAAGAGAGTAGTCTGTAAGTAGAAAAGGACTTGCGGCCAGACGGCGAGCGAGAGAACGCGAACTCGAACGAGAAACGGACGATTACTCACTTGCTCACTCGCTCTTACGTTAACCAGCCCACCAACTCGCTCTTTCGTTCCCCGTCGTGTCGCTGACCGGACGTATTTGCACATAACCTTGCGAAAATTGCAGACGTCGGGAGGAACCGACAGTAAGAGAGAGAAAGACTGTAAGATTGAGAGAGATGATGCTACTCAACGATAAGGATAAACGAATTTACCAGACGGGCCTCGCCGCTTCTAAAATTAATGGCGAAGAATTTGCGCGCGCAAATAAAATATATATATGTATATATGTGTGTATGTATGTATGGATAAGTATGTAGATATATATGTATATGCACTTTGTATCACACAAGTGAAAGTATTTATTAATTGATATACCTGATTAATTATGATTTTTTTATAAATTTAATATTTCAAAATTGATAAAAAAATTTTCTTTCCAGTTTTTTAAAATTATTTTTGTTATTTGATTTTTGGCGGAGCAGAGCACCCAAATCAACACACTGCAATGCACGTTGATGATAGTCACGAAATTTCAAGTATTATCCGCTGTGTGCGGTACATATTAACACGTTCGACGAGCCACAGTACTTTAATTGATAATTGAGAACAAAAAAAAAATAAATAAATAAGTAACACTTGAGATAATTTTAAAAAAACTCTTGTCCTCAAAACTTTTGTCCCGATAACTTTTTGCGTCACGAGTCACCAAAAATAATAAAAATTAACAAAAAAAAAAAAAAAAAACACTTTGTATGTTGATAAATCCAGTGGTTGAATAATAATTCACTGGCACGTCGATGGTTTAAATTTTACCAAACAAAAAAAACAAACGGTTAAATTTTTTGTCTTTTACTTGAGAGTTTGTGATGAACAATAACGATGATTAATTTTCGAAGATAAGTTGATTTTAAAATCCTCTTGTACGTGTGTGGCGTCCAAATGATGAGTAATAATATTTTTTTATATTATTTATATTTTATATCCAGGCACTTTGAAAACGTACTGATTGTTGATATATATTGCAGTGTATATATATATGATATATAAGTGTGGCACAAAGTCCAGGGCACAGCAGTGGTGTTTTTTGGGTAATAATCCTGCTCTCTCGTGTGGTGCCTACATAGCCGTGTGATGCATAAATTGGACTGTCGCCGAGAGAGCGGTGCAACGATGCAAGCCCCCGCGAAACGAAACCAGTTTGCCCGCTTGGGCTGCCACGGTGAGGCAAGGAGTTGCGCCCCAATCCAATCCGATTCAACCGCTGGTTCTCTTTCGCGGTATATACGACGAGCCCCGCCTTTACCAGGGCCGTGCCAATTTCTTATTCGCACCTTTGTACCGCGAAAAATTCATTAAGACCAACCTCCTTTCCCTTCCAGAAATTTTCAGTACCTAGTAACTTGAAAAAGTTTGCCCAAAATCTCTTTACCAAAAGCTGCAAACCACAAAAATAAATTTTAACGCGAAAACTCGCGGTTTTTTAAAAATTTTTGAAACAGATACTCCGGCTACTTCAGTGGCGGCAGCGTACTAAAATTTTTAAATCTACACATGCTTATAACTTTGTAATTCAAATCCGCCAGCTAATTTCACAAATTGAATGCTAAATAAATATTTTAAATCCTCGATAAAAATGAGAGGATGAAAAATTAACAAAAATTATCAGGTGGAAAAAAAAAAAATAAAACAAAGATCCGAAGAATTTCCGAGACGGTCTACTCTTTTTTTTTTATTTGTTTTTTTTGTTTAGTTGCCTCATAGACGTGTGTACAATTCGCAGACGCCTGACCTCGAGAATAAAAGAACCGCGTGCTCATAGTCTAACTTATCCGCGTGTTGTCGACGTCTTAAACGTCGTCCTCGTAGTCGTCGTCACTGGTTTGCTTGTATTTAGTCGGTTAGTTCATTCTCTCTGTTCATTTTTATTTCATTACATTGTTCTAGACGCACGCATCCGCTTCGCATCTCAGCGGGGTTCGTACCAAGCTAAATCACCTCACCACCGTTCTCTTATTTCGTCCACCTTAAAATAATAATAATTATTATTATAGAAAGAATTATAATAATAACAACCAACCAACAGCTAAAAACATGGAATCAGGTTTACGGTTTACACATATTACGGAAATCCGTATTTCGTGCCAGCCGGTAAACGTAAGACAACGTGCAGAGGGTGTTAATATGATCTAGGGCGAGCAGACGGGCATGCAAAGGTATACATTTATATATACATATATATGTACATACATGATGTACGTTGTTAAGGAGGAAAGCCGATTGATAGACAGACTTAAGACGAGAGAAATACGTACTGTACGTGTACATGTAAGTATGCATATCCATATATGTATATATATATATATATATAAATATAGTAGGTATAGAAAGTAAGAGAAGCCGTAAGTAGTTACAGCCGGCGCATCTGCTTTGGCAGTGTTTAGTGTAAGGACACAGTCCTCGCGAAACGATACGGCCCTGGCTCTGGCCGTGAGTCTCGTCTGGCCAAGTAGTATAAGAGTGTGTGCACCCGCGTCCCTTACCTCGCGAAATGAGAGCGAGGTAAGGGACAAGCGAAATAACAAGGACAGATGTAGCTTTGCAACAGAGAGGGGTAAAGTCCCAGCCCAGGGAATCGAGAGAAGAGGAGAAAAGGAATCGAGGAGAAAAAGAATACATATATGTTGTGGATATAAGGAAGAAGAGAGCCAGACGACGTCGAGTGTGGAGAGGAAGGGTGCAAGTGGCGATGATGACGAGCAAGACGACCAAGTGAACGAGACGACGACGGCGACGACGACGACGACGGTGGCGCGAACATGCTGCAGAAACCTGTTCTTGTCTTTTCTGCTTTCCTCATGATTATTATCGCTGATCGAATAACTCCTTCGCTACGAAGCTACGATGCGTTTTTTCGGCAAATGCTCGATGTTTTATTTTAGAAGCTGTAGTGCTGACGCTTTTTAGCTTTACATTTAAATTAACCAGCTTGTACGTTATTGTATTTGTATGTCTGCTGCATATGTATATTTCAATTGTATTTTTATTTTTCTATTTTTGATTTTTTATTTTGTTGGAGACTATACAAATCCAGATTAGATTATTCGCACGCTCACTTTGTTGGAACGGGCGAGGCGTACACTCTCGGCACAATGCACTTTTATTTTTTTAATATTTTTTGCCCACCAAAACCAAGTGCATTGTCGTGGGAGGCTGAAATTCAAACGGCCCCCAACGCTTGAGGCTGTTCGATGCACTCTTCCACTGCTGCTTCATTTCGTCTCATTCTTTTTTTCTCTCTCACTCACTCACTCGTTTTCTCATTCTCTGGTCCGTTGTTCGCCCGCGTCCTTTTGCAAACTTTTTTTAATTTTACTTTTTCTGGCGATGGTCAAAGCTCTGCTCGATCATTCGGTTGAATCTCTTTTGTCCTACTAAATCGTTTGATCATACAGGTTACAAGTTATTCGATAGAAGAACTAGGTTACTGCGATGCACATCTGTGCATCAATTTTACTATTTTATTTTATTCTCTTCAGCTTTTAATACAAAAAAAATTTTTTTTAATGCCATACAACAAACCAATTACTTGCATCCTTACTTTTTTTATTAACACCGCAATAGATTTCGCGGTGAGTAATTTCATATTATTTTAAAAATGATTTTAGGTAAAGAAAGCCTTTGGGAAATGATGCTCTCACAAAAATCGCTAAAAAATTGGCAACAGGTGTCAGCTAAGAGGGCACATACATAAAGAATTTAAAAGATCCAACGCGCTTCCGGCGGTAGGAGGGTTAAGTCCCCGAAGCGGGGGGCTGCTGTACAACCTCTACATGATAAAGAAACGCGGAGTACAGCTGTCCCCCGTATCCTCGAAAAAACTCGTCTGAATTTTATACGCGATGCAACTTACTGCGTTTCGTGTTACGCGTATGTACTCTTTACTCTCTTTATCCTTATCCTTATTTCTCCCTTACATATATTACTCTCAAAAAAATAATTCCCTTCGTCTGATGCACACACACTACACGTCCATGTGCTAAATCATGGGAATATATTTTAACAAATACAATACTTGTGTTCTTTTGTTTTATAAATTTATTTTTTCCTCAAAATAAACCTACTAATTATTATTATTATTATTATTATTATTATTTTTTTTTTTAATTAAATACAAATAGAGAGTAATTAAAATTAGCGAAGCGCACATACGAATATTGCCGTGTAATTATTTAAAAGAGGAAAAAAAGTGTAAGTTGATTACCCACATTTGTACGAACTGACAGTAGATTACAGAGGCGCCGTTAATCTCTTTGAGAGGCCATCGACATCAAGAAAATATCTTTATAAAATATAACATGTACTTCTATTCATAAGACGATCAACGATCAACTCGACTATTCATTGCAAAATATACATACATGCGTTAAAACTTTTTTTTTTATTCAAAAAATGTCTTTTTTGTAAACTTATATTGCAGTATATTTAACCGTAATTCTATTTTATTATTAAATGAAATTGAATTTGACATACTTGTCGTGCATGTCCAATAGATAAAAGCTAGAATGATATATACATAAATGCGGTAAGTACAAAAGTTTAGCAAAAGAGAATTCTCATACATGATATTCTTTGTGTTTAATTAAAATATATTTTAAATAAAAAAAATTTATAAAGATAGAATTCAGTAAATAGCCAAGTTTAAAATATATACAACAAAAGCCCAAGAAAAATCGGATTATATTTGAGCAAATGCACAAGAATAATATCTTAATGTCTGTCCACCTCCCAAGAGCTCTGTGCCATCTGCACTTGTTTCCCACGTAAATATATCACAACCCCTGATGATATAGAAAAGACACAGAAGCTAAGAGACAGTACACAGCATCACACATACTTTCATAAATTTATATATATATACATTACATATGTACATACGATACACATATACATCTATAATAAAATACTCTCAGGACTTTTCTCAGGATACAGTGGGTTGTAGGCAACCCTGGAATAATAAACAGTAGCATTAGTGAAGCTGGATAGACCCCCAGCAACTCGTCTCATCTTTATATATATATATCTTTTTTTTTTTTGCGTCACTTGACCGCTCTCGCACGTCCACGTCATTTCTCCCTCGTGGAGGACATCAAGAACTCGTCTGCTGAGAAAATTCTTCACTTCTGTTTTGTATGTTATTTTATTTTTTATTCCTTTTGGTTTCTTGTCTCGTTCACCACCTCTTCCAGTCTGTAATGTAATGTACAGTAAACAGGGTGAGAGTGTAGAAGCCGTGAACCTGATGTACGCCCGAAGGACAAAGGTCTTCTGCACCTCCTTTTCCGCACAGACCAAGGGTGAAATGGTTGGACAGTGGTCGCTGTGTACACAAGAGCAAAAGAAAGACATGGACAGACACTCTGTGAGATAGAAAGAGACATAAAGGTCAGATGAAGGGTGTAGTGTTGTATCCATAGGGGGTCGTTAGACCAGGGCGCTATCCTCATTAGCATTACAATCGTCTTCTAAATGTTATGTCCTCCCGTATTAAGTCACCGCGACTCTTTACTTTTTTTCCTCGTTTCTTGCATTTACTCTCTGTCCAGTCTCGATGGGAACCTTGCTCCTTACTCATCATCAGCATCATCCTAGTCATCTTCTTATAGTCTACAACCCTCTGGCAGATATATCTGCGGTTTGCTATGAACACGCATATGAGTACACAAATGACGGTACATATATATGTATACATAAAACTAGTTCAAAAGATTTTTACAACGGGGCGTCGACCTTTTTTCGTTTCCTGTGTCTACTAATGTCTATAAGTATACACAATCTATTGTTAATTTTACTTTTTTATTATTTATAAAATATTATAAATTCAATTCAAAAACAAACAGGTTTTCATAATAAATTATACCATTAATTATATATGCAATAGCAGTAATAATAATAATATAATATAATATAACGAAAATGTATTTTTCTAAAATTATATTTTTTAATAATTCCCCCTCATGTCTGGCGGGAAAATAAAAAGTCAAGCTGCGCGGCATTATTCTTAAGGTTATGTCTTCCAGCAGCTGCGCAATACTCTAAGTACATTTTTATTTTTTTTTTCTGCCACAATGTACTCATACTTATTTACTATTCATTAAATAAATATACATCAATAATATGTATCTATAAATTTCCTAATTACAATCTATCAGAATAATTAAATTTTTAAACGATGACACATGCCCGCTTACTTTTTTAAATTTCGGGTGGGGCATTATCGACTCGTCATTCGATTACTCGATTCTCTATACCTCCGTCAACCAAACTTTATTATTATTATCAAAATTTATAACAATAATTATTTTGGTAAATTTAAAACAATTACTGTTTTAAATAAATTGCCGCCATTTTAAAAAAATTTTAATTTTAATTTCAGGATCTCGTGGAAGATGAAAAATAATAAAAACTGAGTGGGAGTTAGGACGAACGGACTGTAATTACGTCACAGCCACTTGGCACTGGAATGATTCAATCGAGTAGGAATCATCAGGGCGTGTGTTATTTTGTGCGTCCACATCTACGTACTATCAACCAACAACGGACGCTAGTTTTAAATATCATCAAGTGTAGGTTGTTAGCGCGATAATAATTCATTGTTAATCAGCTCTAGTGGAAATGGTGCAAGAAAAATAATGAGATGTGTAATTAATCAAGTGGTTTAAATAATTAACGGGCAGAGAAAGTGCCTGAAGAAGGACAATTATTATTTGAATTATAATTGTTATAGTAAACAAAAGACAATGGGGCGTTTAGCTTTGACGGTGATCTACATTGTGGGTTTTATGAAGCTGGGCGTAGTCGGTCAGTTTGGATGGCATCCTCTGGACAGTTTTGATGAAATAAAAGGAAAAATAGACCAGGTCAACATGGATAATTGTGAAATAAAACGTCTAAATGACTTATTTTTGCCAGCCGCAGTAGTGTCCCATCTTCCTGACATCAAAGACATAAATATCAACCCAGTATTTCCTAATAGAACTGGTCTGCTGTACATACACAATCTAGCAATCAGTCGTGCTTATTTTTGGAGTTACAGTTTACAGTCACGATTTATCAGACCAGCTATCAATGACACTTATGATCCTGGAATGATGTACTACTTCTTATCATCAGTTGCTGATGTCTCTTCAAATCCTCATGTAAATGCTTCGGCTACTTATTTCGCGCCGAATACATCCTACACACCCAGTTACCGAGGATTCTTTAACAAAACATTGCCGAGGTTCGCACCACGAGCTATCAGAGCTGATGATTTTAATGATCCCGTTCACTTGGAAAGAATATCCACGAGAAATACTTTTCTTGCTAATGATCTTGGCGCTTTTCCACCTGACAGTCCCAGTCTTGATTACACCGACGAGCAATATCGCATTAACAAATGGTATTTATTTTATTTTATTAATTATTTAATTTGTAATTAACTTGTTAATAATTATCCCAGGTATACAGCTTGGCTGCCAGATACTAATCCGCAGAAGAGACACGACACCAAGACAACTTACCAAGTGGAAATAAGATATGCGAACAATACGAATGAGACTTTTTCATTTCACGGTCCACCAGGTAAATTTTTAAACAATAATATTTGTGTCTGATAATTAAAAGTAATTATTATTTATTTGAATATTATTTTAAATTAAACGTTGGATTATTGAGCACAAAGGAAAACGTTTTGAATTTACGCTAAGAATATTCCCAGACATATTAGTGACGGTCGAGTGTGTTGAGAATAATTTATTGAATGAAAAAAAATTTTCCCAGGTGCTGATGAAAATCCGGGTCCAGTAAAATGGACAGAGCCTTATTTTGATTGTCGTCGTTCGAACCGTTGGCTGGTGGCTGCAGTAGTACCCATTGCAGATATTTACCCCCGTCATACGGGTTTCCGGCACATTGAATATCCAACGTAAGTATCAATTTTTAATTATTTTTTTAGGGACTAGTTACTCGTACTTATTATATCAATACATTTATACGTAAAAAATATATATATAAAGCACCAGATGTTCGTTGGTCCGGGTGTCCAGTCTCAGTGCTAGTTCGCAAGACCCCAATTCGTAACGAAATATTTTTATTGCTCCGCGAATGTCGCTTGTGTACATGGCACCGTATATACATATATATATTGATCATCCTTAATGAATTCACGGTGAAAGAAGAGGTCGCAGGGGGGCCTGGTGTACTCTTCTCTGATGTATTTGTGTCGGACCCCAATGAAATTACGGTCCCTGTCAAACAGGTACGACAGACCGGGTTCTAGGATAATCGTAAGGAACGAGAGAGTCGGGGTGATAATATTGAGAAAGATAAAAAAATTTATAATGTCAATGGGAATAATATGACTATGTGGATTAAATGTTAGAAAGGATTAAGATTTAAATGACGATAGGATTGAATGCCATCGATTGTGTTATACTCGCGACTCAATCTCTTTTAGCTCAAGAGCGGTCAAGTTAAGGCCACTTGACAAAACCGACATTCAAAAAAAATACTTATATCATTTTTTTAACCAGTTTTTTTAAAAAGTTATATCATTCGTTTTTACATTTAAAGATACACTGCCGTGTCCGTAATTGAAATGGAGTTGGAGAGAATTGACATCAATCAATGTCCCCCAGGTCCAGGTAATAGTGGTCCAAACTATTTTGCCGATACTGCGAGGTGTAAAAAAGAGACAACTGAGGTAAGTTTTATTAAGTAATGAATAATTATATTTTTATATTAATAATTGAATTATTTTTAGTGCGAACCGTTGCATGGATGGGGTAGTGGCAGACGGGGAGCATATCAATGCCGATGTCTACCTGGATATCGACTGCCTACACAAGTCCGAAGACCACATTTGGGAGAAATTATTGAACGTGCCACAGAAGAACAATATCGCAATGGATTTGATTGCGTAAAAATTGGATGTAAGTTCAAATTTAATTGTTTTTTATTTAAATTTATATTTATTTACATTATTTCTGAAGATCGACAAGTAATGCCAGTCAAGTGGAACAAAGCGCCTAAGCATCTACGAGATAAATATTTAGAATTGTATCCAGAATACTCAAATTATTCTAATTTCTCAAGTGGCGCTGACGCCTTTGAAACTCAAAAAATCAACGTCCACAATGCGATTGCTTTTATGAAAAGCGTTAATGGGAAGAATTGTGCCTCGTATGTATTAATTACTTTTATTATTATTTGTTTTAACAAGCAATTATTTTATTGATTAATTTTTCTAGGTTCACTAATGCAGAGTTGCAACTCCATGGAGATGTCGGTTACGGTAGCTCAGAATTTTTCGAAAATCAAGCACGAATGGGAACACGCTTGGCGAACTTCATCAGTGCTTTCCTTCAGATAAGTAATCCTGACGAAGTTTACTCAGGAAAGCGAGTGCCCGACCGAGCATTGACCGAAGACCAGATGATGGGTGAGACTTTGGCTCTGCTTCTTGGAGACACAAAAATTTGGTCTGCTGGAACTTATTGGGAGCGGAATAAATTTACGAATAGAACTTTCTTCGCACCCTACGCCTACAAGCCGGTTCGGAACACGAGGAAATATTTCATCGAGGATCTCGCTCGACTAAACGAAACCGGTAAAAAAAAAATAAAGAGAAATATCCTAGTCCTGTTGCTAATTTATATTTAAATTTAAAATAATTCAATAAAATTAAATTCCAGATGAGATTTACACCAACAAGAAGTGGTTCAAGTTCCTACAGCAGCGATGGGCGACAAACTTTGACGAACTTGAGAAATATTATTTGAAACTCAACATCCGTTTCAACGAGACAGGCGAGCACAGCAAGAAATACGAGCAGTACCCGACATATTACAGGTGAGAAAAGGAAACGAAACAAATGTTATAAATAAAAGAAAACAATAAAATCTAAATCCTTTCTCATCCAAGCATCATCTTGGATATTACGAATCACAAAATATAACAGTGAATACGTATAAAGGGATTATGGTTACTGAGTAAGGGGATAGCTTTTAAAAATTTTTTTTTTATGTAATATATTTTAATGCTCTGGAACGGGCGGGTTGTCTCGTCTGGTTTAGGGCGGCAAACCTGAATCATGGTCACTGGACAACTCCGTACTTTGATTGTAACGGTAAGGTGAATAAATGGGTAATTACCTATGCATCCCCATTTTTCGGCTGGGACAGCTTGAGGAACAAACTGGAATTCAAGTGAGTATTAACGTTTGTTCATATATATAAGTGTGAATATCATGTATATACATATATAAACACAATACGCGTAGTATTTGCTGATGTAAAAGTAAATTGAGTGTGAGATAGTTCACCAGGAGCAAGTCCACGGGGGATATATTTTATATATTTTAATAAAAAAAATAATAATAATTCAGATGATGATATTTAATACTAAAAACATTTTACAGGGGTGCCGTTGCTGTTACGATGAACTTGATGGAAATGGACATCAACCAGTGCGACGATAAATTTTATGTGCCCAATGCATTCAAGGGCACCCACAAATGTGACAGAAAAACATCATATGTAAGAACTTTTTTTTTTCTTGAATAATAATAATTTTATTTCTAGTATTTGTAATTATTAAATAATTTTATATTTTTCTAGTGCGTGCCAATATTCGGAAGAGGTTTTGAAACTGGCGGGTACAAGTGCGAATGCAAACAAGGATTCGAGTACCCGATGGAAGATCACACCACTTATATCGATGGTCAGATAATGGAAGCGGAGTTTCAAAACATTATCGAAGACAGAGAAACGAGGATAAATCTGTTCAAATGTAGATTGGCTGGTGCGAATGGGATACAGGCGAGTTACATGCTGATTCTCCTCATTGTCTTTTTCTCCATTTTACGCTTCACACGGAGATAAATCAACGTAGTAACAAATCGATAAACCGTCCGCAAAGATTTATTCATTTTAAAAATTAGATATATGTTATTTTTTATCAATAGGTTTAAGAATCACGCAAATCACTCGATCGTTGTAATTTAAATATTTAATTGTTTTTGTGTCTCAGAGCACAGTACTCAATTTATTTGTATTAATAATCATGATACTGGAAGTAGTAGTCATCAAAAAATTTTATTAATGTCAATGAACAAAATACTGACTAGCAAACATTTTTTTTTGACAACTTTGTAATTAAAAAAAAATAAAACTGTCAGATGTCGGCTACTTTCAGTATCAGTAATTATCCGTCCATATAAATTCTCTTTTATATATTTATATATATATTATATAGGGATCAAATGTTTTTTGTAAATACTATACAAATTTTTTAAGTATTAATCGTCCGTAAGATTTTTTTATAAAAATATATGCCGTTTTTCTAAAAATATTTTTTATATTTAGAATTAATTTTACAATCGTTAGAATCTCAAAAATTTTTTTAATTGTTAATAATAATAATAAATAAATTAATCCGTCCATTTTAAAACTAACAAAGTGCCTTTTTATAAAGCAAATAACAAAACGTGCTTTGCGCCATTTTAAAATTTTATAAATGTATTTTAAAGTTACACTAATTGTGTTCATAATTTCTTTTGTAGGAATAAAATAAATATTTTATTCAAGGATTTAAAAAATGGAAGTTGTCTGAGCCCAAGAATTTTCTTACAAACGTTTTGTTTGTATTGATGTTTTAAATAAGTAAAAGTTTTATACTCATAATGTATTTACTCAAAAAAATATGTATTTAATATTAAGACTTACTGATTAATGAAACGTCTGAATGATTTTCCATAATCCAAAGACTTAATTTCCCTTCGTAACGAAAAATCCAAAGCAATTTGATTTATCAACCAAAATCTTTTAGTGTCCTCGAAAAATATGTTATCCGATCTGACAGTAATTTGTTTAAAAACAAAAATAATCGCCGTTACCGCGACTGTAATTGTTTCGCTAACGCCAACTGCGGCTCGTAAAAAATATAATTTACCCGCAAATTTTGCGGTTCCGAATCTCTAATTTCGATTACATATTTTATGTAAAATAAAAGTGATACAAAAATTATGTAACTTAATGAAAATATGCAGCAATAAATTAAAATATATGAAAACATTAATTTTTTTTTGTAAATCCAAAAAATAAATTTAAAATACTGATAATTTTTAATAAAAATTTTCTAATAAAACAAAATAAAATCAGAGGTCAAGTACTCAATTGCCAGCCCCTACCAGTATCCACTTCCGCTTAATAAATAATAAAATTTTTAAAATATAATTTTTCAAGGAACTGAGCTTTGGATAATTTCTTATTCCTGAGATCAATTAAATTAATATTTAATTATTTATATAAATAATAAAAAGTTCATTTGATTTGATATTTTTTTTTCGATATTTACATAGAGTTTAAATAAATATACATAATATAATTATTTAAAAAATTTCTAACAGATCTGGAGCAATAATTTACACTGACAATGTAAATATAATAAATATTTAAAGCTTCCAGTTTAAAGTAATCAGTTATCTTGTGACTTTTTATCGTCTAAATAATGATATTTTATAAATCTGAATCCTTGTGTGAGTTGCGCGCCTTCGTTTGTAAAATGGCAAGCAAAAAGTAGTAGATTTCTTGGTTGGACTTTCAATGAAAATCGCATAAACATCGCCGAGTAAAGACACAGAGCTGTAATTTTATTATTTATTTAATTACTATTTATCGAGTATGTAAATATATGAAAATCCATGCAAGTCATTGCTGACATTTAACATTTAAATAAACAAATAAAAACTAACCAATAGTCATTTTCCCACTGATAAACTTGGGATCACGCTGAATATCAGCGATTGCTGCTATCGGGATACCCCAATTAGCTATTGGACCCCAGAAGTGTGTACTGAAATTCAAGTTGAGTAATAAGTTATTTAATAAATCCCAGTACTTGTATTTAATTATTTACCTCATTAAATAATCACGGGTCTCCTTACTCGCAAGTGATTTCATTATTTTATTCATCTTTAATTATTTCTAATGACTTTTTATTTATTAATTGAGTAAGAAATCAACCCGTCACTTTAATGATTGGCAGTACACTGAATTATATTTAATATTCGATTTAATTTTATAACTTTTATTGTTCGTTTAATTGTTATGCATGTATGTAAATACTAAACACTGGTATATAAATTTTTATACATATATATGAATATATATATGAGGTTACTGGCCCTACTCCTCTATGCTTTGTGGTTTTCTATCTTTGTCATTAGCTCGGTTTCTTTTACTCTGCAGAATATGTAGTCGTGTATATATGTATATATATATTTATATATGACACGAATCGCCTGCACTAGCGCAATAGTTTAAAATGATCACGTGGAGTTTTATTTACCGGGAAAATTATAAATTTAAAACTAGTTTTACTGTGTACTTTTAATTATAAAATTTGAATTTTTAAAAAATTTAAATTACGCGGCAAAAGCAGATATTTGAAAATTTTGTTTTATTTTAAAAACAAAATAAATATTAATGAGAAAAAAATTACGTGATGTTTAAAACTTTGTCCAAAATTATTTTTTAAAAATATATATACATATATATGCCAGTTTAGACATTTGAAAAATTAATTTGTAGAATACGCAGTGACAATTTTTAAATTGCGTTTGAAAATTATTTTTTTAAACTCTTTCATTAATTAAAAAAAAGTATTAAATGTCAAAATATGGAGCAGTGGCCACACCTGGACTGCTCTACATACAAGAGATAAATTTTCAAAAACTCAAAGCAAACTGGTCTCTGTTTAAAAAAAAATTGAAATTAAAAAACAAATTTTTAAATATTATTTAAATATTTTATTATTATTTATAAGGATTAATAATTTAATTATGAAAATAAATTATAATTTAAATTGTTAGTTTTATAATAATAAAATAAAAATAAGGATACAATATTAAATAATAATAATTATAATAATAGTAATAATAATAATAATAATAGTAGTAGTAATAATAATAAGACTTGTATTAAGCATATTAAAGATAATTTTAATTTAGAACACACATTCAAAAATATTTACATAATATTTTCGTATATATATTAAACCGCCTTAATAAACTAGTTTATATTTCATGGTTTTCTCGTTTTATAAAATAATTACATAGGGGCCGGGGAAAAATAATGATAATAATAATAAGGAAAAGGTAAAAAGGGGAAAAAATATAATAAATGATATTACAAAATGTACAAGATTTAAATTTCAATTTTTCTATACATAATTTAATCGCAGGGATACTTTATATATATCTATATTTATTTATATATTTATATGCATATATATAATATAACTAAACAGATCTTATTTTTTTAAATTTATTTATATTATTTTTTTACTCATTACTCTTAAATTTTCAATTAATTTATTTATTTTTAAATCGAGCGTGACTTTGTCTGAGCTGACGTTTTCCTCAAAAACTTGTTTTGTTAAAAAAAGTTTATAAAATAAAAATTAATACGACTATCAATTCAATTTAAAATTAATTAACTAATAAATTGATCTACAATCGTACCCTCCTGATAACATTTTATTTTTTTACAGTAAAAATTAATAAAAGAAAAAAAAATGATAAAATAATTTTTAAACTTGACCTCTAGATAAAATGGAAATAAATAAAAAAAATATAAAATTTCCACGTTGCACAAATTTTAAACAGAATCTTTTTTTGTAAATTCCTTTGGTATGAATTATTGATAAAAAAAAAATTAAAACAAATATATAAATACAACATTTGTATATATAAATTAAATTCACCAAAATTTTGATAATTATTCAAACAATTTAAATCAAGCCATCGGAAAATTATTTTTAAAAAATTTAATATCCATATAAAATGTCCCGAAAATATTTTACCTATTAATGTAATTTAAAATTATGAGTGTCAATGAAGCAGAGATCAAACAAATTTAAAATTATAAATAAACAGAGTAAATAATTTTAAAAATGCACTTATTAATTTTTTAAAAATTTTATTTTATCAATTTTTTACTGTATTTATTAATAATTTTAAATTTATCTGATGTCTGCTACATTTACACTCATTTAAAATTGTATATTTGTGGTATTAATTCCAAAAGGACATATTTTTATTCGCCCTTTTAGCTTTAAGGATCTTCCTAAAGCCAAAGAGACGTTTGATTTTTTTTTGCCAATCGTTTAGTAAATTTATTTTAGAGCCAAAAATAAAAATTTGAAAGTCTAAAGGGCGCATGATTTAAATTTTTATTGAGTTTTGAGTTTCAAAACGTCATAAAAAAAAAATATACGTTTTTTTGGCTCTAGGAAGCTCCCTAACATCAAAAGGGCAAATAAAAATGTCCCTTTGTAATTAGTAACGCGATTAATTATTATTACAATAAAAGAAAAATACTAAGTTGTTTTTTTTTAATAATTAGTATAGATTAAAGCAAGTGATTAATAATTAAAAATAAAAATATAATAATAAAGGCACTCTTAGCTCCGCTTATGCACCGGGTTACCGATATATTACACACAATCTAATTTAAATTATTTAAACCATTACGTCTGTACATGTACATGGTACATACATTGCAATTTATTTATTTTTCTACAAACTATATATCCATTATTTTTATTATTTATCAATTCGGTTTATTGTACGATTCTAAGTAAAATATATATATTTATATATATATAAAAAAAAAGCCACACTATATCACGTCATTAGTCGAGTTCGTATTTATATTTTTAACAAACAATTAATTAAGGCCACTTAAAACTTTTATAAAGTTTATCCAGCCATATTTATTTATATATTTTGTTAAATGTAAAGGCACATTAATAATTAATTATTATTAATTACGAATCACTATAATTCGTACTCGTAATTTCGCGATTTGTACATATTGTAAAAAATATATCTATATATATTTATGTTTACTTTCGTTGTTTAAAACATATTTTTTTTAGGAAGCTATTATTGCTTCGCGTTTTAATTGCAAATTTTTTAAAAATTTATATTGCAAATAATTGCCGCTGACTTTTAACCGAATGTCAATTCACTGGGCAGTTTTTAAATTATTATGATAATAGATAATTATTTATAATAATAATAATAATAATTACAATAGTGATATTGAGTTTAAATTTTTATGGTGGTGATTTTAAAAATGAATTATTATTACGAGTCGCGTAAGTTTTAATAAGCATCAGAAATTACGCAATGAACACATTACTAATTATTGTTATTGTTATTAAATCATTTAAATAATTATTAGACATATTAAATATTTATGATAAATTTTAAATTAGTAGATGTTTGAGCTAAAATTTTTAAGAAATTACAATTGTTATGGGGAATTTTAATCCTCGGCACTACTTGTACTTGTTCAAATTTTTTTTTTAATTATATTTTATTATTAAAGCAGAGGATTCTACAGTTTCCTTGGCGCCGCCAAATAAACGCGAATTCTTCTAAAACGACGAAGACTTTTTTTTAAATAGCTGTAACTTTTTCAAAAAACGAACTAATTCAGAAATTTTTTTTCAAAATCTTCATCTTTAAATTTAGTTTTCGGAGAAAAATACAAAAAAATGAAGATATTAAAATCCATGAAATTTTTAACTTTTTTTTACAAATCACATTTTCTCGAAAACTAAACGAGATATCGAAAAATTTTTTTCTTGAAAACGTGTTATTTTGTCGAGTCATTCGGCGGCGCCACGGAAACTATAATCCCCTTAAAACGTAATAATAAATTTATTTAAACTGTTTTTGGACTCACTAATATTTTTTAGAAATAATTGTGAATGAAAAATTATCTGCGCATTCACCATTACATTATTACAAGTAAACTAAAATAATAATTTTTTTTTTTGATATCGTATAACAAAAGTATTGTTTGATATCGGCAATATCACAGTACTCGCAGAAACACACAAAACGCGCACTTTTATTTTTATTTTCGCCGTAGAAACCAGTCTATACGATTAAATAAAAAAAAAAAACTTTTTTTTTATCAATCCCACAATAAAAAATATATGTGTGTGTTTACTTTATTATTTATAATTTGTTTTAAACCACTAACCCGCGATAATACGGCCGTATAATTACCTAATTAAAATAATTATTTCTTTTAATTAACGGTAATTGTATAAAACAATTCTCCGGACATTGTTCAGCAATCGAGTTAAGCCTTGATGACTCCTCGGGGTAAACTAATTATCGTGCTTTGACTAAGTCAAGTAAATCACGAAGGTACGAACAAGACAATTGTCGAGAGTATTTTTAAAAGAATAATTAATAATTAATAATTAATAATAATAACAACAAGGACAACAACGCTTAATAAATATAATACACAGTAGTAATTTGTACCTACAAAGATGTGGATGTTGGTAGTGTTGTTGTAGTACAGGTAGAAATAGTTAGTACAGGCGTTGTGTGTCTAAATAAAACGAATAGTAAACTTTTAGTCCAGACACAAGCAGGCTTATGGCCTAATGTCATACATAGACCGGGCCCTGGTTGTCATTGTCGTCCAAACTTATTCGACTAGGATAAGGTGCGCCACCGCCGTCGTCAAAAAACCGACGAAATGTGAACTCGAAGAACCCGTGAAAGGGTTTCCCGTTGTCCAGCAGCTCGTCCGATTTATTAGAATCCGAAGTCTCAGAGTTCCTCAGCTTATCTGGATCCACGGGGTCAAAGTTGCTTGTGTCGGTCGGATATTGTATGCGCGGTATGTGCGGCGCGACCTGACGACGCAGGCCCTTCTCGAAGTCAATGCTCTCAAAGAAGGGATGACTCTTCACCTCATCCGCATTCTTACCGAGTCGACGGTCCGCACCCACACACAGCTTCAGGATTAAATCCATGCCTTCCGGCGAGAGATTAGCTTGCTTCGGTATGTGTAGTGTTGTTTCCCAATTTATAACCTATCGTCATATATATAACATACATATATATACATATTTCTCTTTAATATTATTTTAATTTAATGCTTGTTTTATTTTTTTTTTAAATTCATTTAGTTGATAATTAAAATGCACTGACCTTGTACTGTGTTTCGGCAGGGGTATTGGCAAGAAATGGTGGAGAACCGACGAGCATCTCATACAAAATTACACCGACACTCCACCAGTCACATAATTGAGTGTAACCAGTACGCTGCAATACTTCCGGGGCGATATAATTTGGCGTCCCGACTAGAGAATGTGCTAGACAACGTTGATGTTCGCGGTGTCGTCGTCGCTCAAGAGGTTTCAATTGAATGCAACGACACTCGTTGTTCCAGTCATCAGCTGGGTCCATTGAATCCTGCTTACCATGACCTATTACAAAATATACATGTATATGTAGCTATAAATAATAAATAAGTGATGGCAATGAGGCGAGTTTGCCAATAGTAAATGTCGAAATTCTCACCATTTTGCTGGTAATACTTTGAATTGTGGGTCCAGCGGAATCCCGTGCACAGCCCAAAGTCCGTGAGTTTAATGTGCCCATCGCGATCAATAAGAATATTATCCGGTTTTATATCGCGATGAATAAATCCCATTTTATGGACACTTTCAACGGCACATGTTAGCTCGGCGATGTAAAACCTTGCCAGTGGCTCTTTGAAAATACCAAATTTTATTAGCAGCGACATCAAGTCACCACCTGGTATGTAATCCATTACAAAATAAAGATTATCCTTGTCTTGAAATGAATAATAAAGTTTTACGACCCACTCATTGTCAGCCTCCGCTAGTATATCTCGTTCGGCTTTGACGTGAGCCACTTGATTACGATTCAGTACGTCGGCTTTTCTCAATGTTTTCATCGCGTAAAATTGATTTGTATCTAATTTTCTAACAAGTGTCACTTCACCAAATGCACCAACACCAATAGGTTTTATTTTAGTAAACATACTTTTGTCCATTTTAGCCCGCTTCAATCTGATGTAATTTGACTCTTTTTGCGACAGCATTTTTCTCATCTGACACTGGGCCTCGGCACTTAGTCCTATTTTAGCCATTTCCGTTTCCAGCTGCAGCCTCCTGTATATCCGTTGCTTGTGAGACTTGATTACGTTCTCCACGTGCTGCTCCATGAAAAATTTAAACGCTTGAGGAGAGTAATTTCTCACTTTACAATCTCTGCGCTCTTCTTCTTTTTCTTTGCTCATGTGCTTGCGTTCAGGTATAGGCGACTGGTGTTTTATCTTGTAGGGGGATGTGGGACCACCGCCACCCTTGGCAGCGCAATTGTCCGGCGAGGGCGGGTGATTATTGCTGTTCCTGGCAGAGACAGAAGTAGAAGCCGTCGGTGGAAGCGGAGGTGATTCTGTGTGGTGCTGCTGGCAACCGTCAACAGGTGAGTACTTTCTTTGAAGAGGCGGATGATGTGCTACGGGCGAAGAACGTGGCGCACTGGTACTTTCAACGGTGGCCATCGGGTCTTCTGTTGGAGTACCGTAGGGCGGAGGTGGTAGAGGATGATGCATACTGCGTTGAGCCGCGAGAGCTTGCATGGTCGTCGCGTAACTCGGTGGTTCAGTTGTCGGGACACCCAGACCTATCGTTGAAGGTGTAGCGGCAGCCGAGGGATTATTGACCGGAGGATAAGCCGGCGGTGGAGGTTGTTGAGGTTGCTGTTGTTGTTGCTGCTGTTTCTGCTGAATGGATGTAGCGTACGAGGGAGGTGGTGGAGGCGGTGTATTACTCGTGGAGATGGGCTGAGGCGAGGTAGGTGCTATGGCGGTCTGAAGAACTGGTTTTTGGACCTGAGTACTTTTAACAGACTGCATTATTATGGGAGGCTGAGTTTTCGCCTGCCTCGCACCCCATGCTTGAAGAGGTGTCGGTCGAGCCATTGATCCTTGAGTACTGGGTGGCACCGTCGAGACGGTTATTGGACTTGGTGAACCAGCAGACGTTGGCCCTGAATAGATACCCGATGAGGGACTTTTTCGGTAGTCCTGCTGCGACTGAGTTGGACTCTGGCGATTCTGCATCGACGCACTGTAAGAAGGCGGCTGTACTGTGCCCGCTGTCGAAGACGGAACAATTGGGTATGGCGGTGGCGGTTCGACCTGAGTACTTGAGCTGTTATTGCTTGATTGATAAATGCTTAAAGCTTGCATCTGCTGAGACAGCTGTTGTTGAACTTGCGGTCCGTTTTGTACGATCATGGGCTGTCGCCCATTTGAGGAATTACTGGAGCTCGCAACGGGACTGGTACCACGTTGGGGAGGATTTACAGATCCTGAGGCTGGATTTGAGGTCCCCGGAGCAGCTGCTGGCGCTCTCGTTGGGACAACAGGCGCCGGGGACATTCGTTTGAGCATTTGTTGCATATTTGTAGGCACAGTTGGTTGACTGTAAGGCGCATGAGGCGGTGGGGGTGGTGGTGGAGTTGAGCTGCATCTCGGTGGTGGTGGTGGAGGTGTTTCTCGCTCAACAAAACTACTTGGCGAGTACTGACGACTCAGCTGTGGATGCGGACTCAATTCTGTCAATCGCGGGCTGTCTGATCGCGAGCTTCCCGCTCCGCTGTCCAATGCTGGACTACCTCGCTGAAGACTCAACTCTCGCTCAAGACTTGGCTTTCTTATTAGTTTTGTATTAAGCTTTTGTAAACCATTTAATGTATCACCTTGAGCTTGTTTCAAAAATTCAATTGCTGCATCTGGACGCCAGCCCGTCATCTTCAAGGCTCGCAGACTAATGTCCTGTTGAAAAAAACCATATATTTATCCAAAAACTCCCAGAAAAAAAAATTAATTAATAATCAGCTAATAGTTACCTCTGGATAACCCATGGCTGATATTTGTCCGACGATCTGCTGACGTTGTTCAGGTTTATCAAGAGATCCAGAAGCACCAGACAGACCACTTAGACCGGATGCCGAACTGACACCACTGGTCGTCGAGAGAGTGGAGATTGTACTCGCGGCACTAGAACCTACTTCCCCCGTACCTCCGATATTTGCGAAAGGAAGCAGAGAATTGCGTATCTCAGCTAGAGCTTTTTGATGGTATCCAGAGCCGCGAGTGCTTGACTTGCTGACAGCAGATGGATTCATAGTGGCCCATGCTAGGCCCTCTGGGACCTAGCTCCAATCCAACAGCAGCATTAACCTACTGACCGTTACAACATAAATTAAAATAAAAATACCACCACTTTTAAAATCACCAACTAAATACTTACAGAACAATAAATATTCTATACTAGTGATCCAGAGTCAAATGTTTTGAAGACATGTCTGTTTATTTAAATAACTTTTGTTCCCCTTGTAAATATTACAATTGTCATTTAAACAGCTTCAACACAATATATATTATTTATCCATCAGCAATATAATAAATTCCATTGACATCAAATATAAATATATAATATTTCTATTATTATTTCTACTAGTATAAATAAATGGAAAGACTTTAAAAGTAATCCATAATCCAACAGATTAGTTTGATAATGATAATTGACTTGGTGTCTGTGAACATAAATGTAGATTCGAGTGGATTAAATCCTTGTGTAATGAGTCAGACCATAACAAAAGCATGAGTAAATGTTAAATGTCCAAAACTCTAGCACACACACAATAGATAATAACAACAACACAAATAAAATTGAGTATACGTACAAGTAAAATCACTGGTGGTTTACTGATGTGTCCTTCGTAAAACTGCAGCACTTTTTCGGAGTATTATCGAGGAATGCAATTCACAAATCTAACCTATTAGACATTTTAATTGGATCGGACAATGACAAATTGGCACACATGACATATTGAATAATGTCCGAATTTGATAAAACTTGTATGTATATATTCATAAAAAATTAGTATATAAATAATAATGAGTTTTGGTTGTTAAATAGATGAAATATAACCGTTGTTATTTTATTTTGTAAAACTGTGTACTAATCTGTGTCCCTTTAAAGCAGAGAAGAAGAAGGCGATGCCAGAGCAGAGTGTATGGGACCCGAGCATATCAACTTTTCACAGTAACACAGCCGGAAATTAATATTATATTTATTCTTGTGATATATATCTATTGTTATTTAAGTTAAAATATATGTTAATGTTAACGAGGATCCACTCTTGTAATTATACCCGTGACAACAAAGAACGATACGGCCGTAAATTACTAGAGTAACTGGCAGCCATTTTGAAGTGCCACATTCCTCTGCACCACCGACTTCGACTTCGACTTGGACTTGGACTTGACACACTCTTTTTCGTTATTTAACTCTCTGGCAATTCGACACATTAATTATTTATAGTTATTCAAATAATTAATTATCATTCGTTCGTAATCAATCATCAGCTGTCATCAATAATCATCAGTTACTCATTATTGGATTTTATTAAACTTAATGTATTTAATAATCATTTCATTATATTTTATTTAAATATACTGGAGGTGGTGATAATTATTTTTGTCGACTACTAATTGGAGTAAATTATTTTTTTAATTAGTAGTTTTTTTTTATTAATTATTGCAAGCGAGTATTTAAATAAAATAATAAATAAAATTAGAGTTTGATTTTAAAAAATTTTAAATAAGTGATTCCTATTTGATCGATTGATGAAAAGTTAAATATTTACATCGAAATAAATTTATTATTCAAACTATTAATTATTAATATGAGGTATACAAGGCAAAAAGTACATACTAATACTGACAAAATTTGTTGATTTTAATTATTTTTTTTCTTTTGACAAATAAAATATGTAATTATTTTCCTCTCAATAACGTAGGAATAATTATCATTACATTTTTCTATTTGTATTTTAATATTATTGTATTCCGTATTCAAATTTGAACCCGAAATTATTTTGTACAAGATAATAATAATAGTAATAATAATAATAATAATAAAGCTTGTGAGAGTCTATTTAAAAATGACGCAGTAAATAAAAAAGCGTCTTGAGGAAATAGTAATTCGAGAATATCCAAGAATTACGGAATTCAAATTTTTAAAATTAAATAATCCAGCTCGTGTTAATTTAAATGAGCTGTTGTTATTTAATTGGTTATTATTTTTTTCCAGGTTTTAAATTTTTCCTTGGCGGCGCGCCCCATCTCAGCGCCGTGCTGTCGACTGTCAATCTTGGCCTTTTGAATTGTGAACTTTTTATGTGTTCCTCAACTAATTTTGGTGTTACACAAATTACGTGTTGTCCTTTCCAGTATTTTACCATGTTCATACTTTGCAGAGTTGATATTATGTCTGTCTGTGATATACTTGTCATTTGACTACAATTTAAATTTTTTTATTAAAATAAATTATAATTAAAATAATAAATAATTTTTTTCTCACCTCCGGGCGAAAAGCGTCAACTTTCGTCCCGCTGTGCAAAACGAAGTTGCTGCTTTCCGCCTCCGTCGAGGAGAAAAATAGTATACACTACTTGGGAAGTAAATAAAAAAGCCTCAGATCACACGTTTGTTGACCTCGGCTAACAATTACATGCGATCTGAGACATTTCTTACTTTACTTCCCTAGTTGTGTAATATACTATTAAAATGAAATTTACCTGAGATCTTTGATACTTAAAGTTCCTCTGAAATCGCGTAATATTTCTAAAAGAATCCAACTCCAGTAACTGCGATATGACAATTTGCCGAGATCACTCAATGGTTTTTCCGGACTACCAACAGTTTGTTCGATTCTACTTAATTCGTAACTAAATGCTATTAAAAGTTTTCCGTAGCCTTGTCTTTGAAACGGCGGTAAAGTTAAAATACACGCGACATTATTACCATCTGGTGACTCTTTTTCCTGATAAATCATTAAAAAAATTAATTAGTTACCTATAAATAATATATGAGCTAATAAATAAAACCAGTAATAATTACTTTTGAAAAATATCCAACTAAATGAGCTCCGTGTTTATCAACTTCGCACAGGATATAAAAAAGAAACGGCTCGACATCAAAATACAAAGTTTTGTGGTCTAAAAATAATTTAGCAAGAAGACAAAGATTTTGACAATAGACTTTGTGTTCTCTGCCATCAACTTCCCAAATACTCAGAGTCCCTTTACGATATATTTCTTTGCCGACTGGTTGTCTGTGTGTGCACTCACTCTGCAATAGTAATTATCAATTAATTTAACTGGTGACAACTCCGAGTGGATAAAAACTAATCAATAATTACCATGTGATAGCGATAAGTTTTTTCTAGTCTCATATATTTTAGACAGTATTCGCAAATCCATAGTTTTGGTTGCTTGCCATATTCTTCTGGATAAGGACTAAAATACCAGGTATCAATTTCATATTTTCCTGAAGATAAACTTTTAAAATAGTGAGCTTATTGTATTTTTAATAAAAATATGTTGTAGTATATATATATTTATGCACATACCAATTTGAATTTTGTCAATATATTTAACTTTAGTGATAGCCTCATGTTCTTTTTCCAGTGCCGCTGTCGTGGGATCCATCTCCGCGTAAGTCTGAGAATAATAAATAAAAGAAATAAATAAATACCGAGAATAATCGCAGCTGAGGATGACTAATTATCTAATAACTTTAATTAAATTATAATTATCACTATCAGCAATTTACCTTTTGTATGTGATTGATTTCGTCATGCCTTCTTTTCTGATTTCTCGTGATCTTTCTGTCAGATGAGTCAGCCAACAAATCACTCGCGGGATTGTGCTCACTAGTTTTCCAACTGCTGTCACTCATATCAAATCTACTGGACATTATCCTGTCTCTTGGCACCCATTCGTCCAGTCTTCTGTTGTATCCTTCATAATGTACATAATATTCGTAATGAGATTCCACTTCATTGTACCGGCTCTGAATTACTTCTGCTGGGTCTGTTAAAAAAAAAAAAAATTATTTACTATCATTGACAAGTTTTACGAAAAAAAAAAATAAATATTTCCCGCGCATTTTTTACTGTCCAGGTCATTGAAGTTGTCGAGGAAAAATAATTGATTTGAAATAAAAAAAATTTGAATTATTTCAAATTTTTGAAATGAAAAAAAAATAAAATAAATGAGATGAGTAATGCAAGAGACAGACAGTTAAAAATAAACAGTAGCTACAGGCAATAACAAAGAACATTCTGGAGAGTGGAGTAATTAGATGATGGTGTCATGAAAGCGTGATAACAAACGTGTTACTCACGCCAAGAGTCATCGGATCTCCGTACGAGATAGTGTTCGCCAACGTCCAAACGCACTTCCTCGGAGCTGTCAGCATCATCACCAGATTCTTTTCCACCATTTGTTATTGTATTTTCACGTTTTTCTTGCTTCACCATTATTTCCTTAGCACTACCAACGGTACTGTCCTTGCCTCGTTGCTCCATATCCGCCATCTTGGATTAAAATATAACGCGCCAGTTAATTATTTTCCTATAGAGGGTGCTAATGTGCCGTTTGAAAATAATTCATTTTACCGGCAGAGAAATTTTATATTTGCGCAGGCGCGGGAAGTTTGACAAGATGGCGGCGCAGTTTTATTTTCATTTCGTCCGTCGCGCGCTGTGTGTTTGTTCGAAATAATAGCAGTTTATAACAAAAACTCGAAGTAAGATGTGACAATACAGTGATAATTAATGAGTGTGAATGTAGCAGACATCAGACAAATTTAAAATTATAAATAAATCGAGTAAATAATTAATAAAATGAAATTTAAAAAAAATGCTCATTTAAAAAATTTAAAAATTGATAAGTGCAATTTTTATAAATATTTTTTTTTAATTGTCTACCCTATTTATTTATAATTTTAAGTTTGTCTGATGTCTGCTACATTCACACTCGTGATAATTAATGTTTGTTGTAATTATTGAATAATTATGGAAGTTTTATTAAATTTAAAAAGTTTGTGACCTAGTTCAAATACAATCCAAGCTATAGTTGATGAATATTTTGAATCTCATCACCCTAGCTCTCGATTTGTGAATTTTTAAAAACTTGTAATTGATGAGTTCAAATAATTAATTTTTAGCTTAAATAATTGAGTAATTAATTTAGTAATTAGTTGATAGAGTCAATGATTGTGGTGTGTGAATTTATTCCTGATCTTGAAGCTGTTTATTATTAATCACCGCAGGGTAATTTAAAAATTAATAGTCAATTGTTTAATTAAAAATATATTTTTTAAAAAATATAATTAATTTATTTTTCTTATTTTGTTTCAGTAAATACGAAATAAGATGGAAGTCTTCTAGAAATTTCTTCAACCGGTAAGTCTAGAAATGCATGTTTTAAATTTTTTTTTGTCTGATGCTTGCATGATCCTGAAGTTAGCCGACAATTAAAAATTTTCAGATTTTTTTTTTCAACAAATAAATTACAAAAAAAAAAAATCTAAAAATTTGCACATGTAGAAAATTTAAAAAACTACATGTGCAATTTTTTGAAATATTTTTTTTTTATTATTTATCGTTTCAAATAAATTTCAAAAATTATTAGACGTCAGCTAACTTCAGTATCATATGCTTGCAATTATTTTTACAAGTAATTTGAATTAAAAATTATTTTTTTAAAATGGAATGAAAAAAAACAGAAATTTTTGTATTCCAAATTCATTTATTAATATAATTTAAATTTTAAATAAAAACAATAGAGAAATATTTAATAAATTCGAAAAATAAACAATTACCAATCACTAGATAACTATTAAAAATAATAATTAAATGCCATAACTTATGTACAAATATATAGCTCACATATAATCGTGATATAAAAAGCAACAAAAACATTACAATAATATTAATGGATAAAGTGCTATCGTTCAAAAATAATACAACCTAATCATGATTCCACACTTTGATGGATCCATGCTTCAGATAGAGGATACATAATAACTGATGGATACTGTCTGTCTAAATGATATTTAAAATCAAAAATTTAATTTTGTGCATTTTGATTTATGGTTTCTCGTAATATATAATCAGGAGCTTATTTTCTCTCCCAATGGCGGAGGTCGGAAGTTGTAGTCCATGCGTCTTTGATGCTGCTCATACAATCTTCTTTCCCGCTCACGTCGTCTTTGCTCCCGTATTTCTTCCGTTGGGTCGCCAAACTCTTCAGTAGTTTCTTCTTCCCATCCAGTCGCATTCTCATCCCATGTTTCAAGTTCGTTCTGACAATTACAACAAATATAATAATTAAATTCATTAATATCTGACAGCAAAATAAAGTAATTAATTACTTACAGTCGGTACTCTCTCAGACGCAATAGCAAATTTAGATAAATTCATACTAGTTTCTTCAGTCTTTGGATCTCTAAGAATTATTTTCTTTTGCTTAGTAATCTTTGGTGTCATGTCCTGGAATAAATTAATACATTTATTATTTTTTCTGTCATTTATATATAAAATAATAAATTCAATTGATGACAATTGCAGAAATCCAACAATTTTTAGGTTTTTTCGAACGAATAAATTTCTGCTACAAAAATATTTTTAAAAAAAACTTTGATAGTTTCTTAAAATTACCAAAAGTTAATTTTTGAACTTCCCGGTATTGAAAATTTTCTAAAAAAAGGAAGTTATTGGTTTCGGTTCAAATCTCAACGTTTTGAGGCCTAGGAAGATATTCTCACTATTTCAGATTGGACGTCCGGTCGTGTGTGTGTGTAAACTTTTTTAAACTGACGACATCTTTGTAACAAATCGATTGATCGGTTGAAACAAATTTTTTTTCATTTGCTTCTATCTGCTAGCGTTTTTCCAGAAGACGCCTGATTTCCCCCGAGGCTTCCAAACTTCCCTCGGACGCCTAAATTTTGATCAGGATCGTCGTCTAAGAAATTCTGTAGAAATTTTATAGAAAATCTAGACTCAGCTCCCTGAGTTCGAAAACAGCGAGAAGTTTTGGGATTTGCCCGCAAAGTCAACCGTTTTTCAGATTTTTTTTTAATTCGCTTGTTTAGAAAAATACGAAAAATTGTCAGATGTCTGTTTTGCTTTGATGTCATATTTGATTATTTACCTGGAAGAAATCGACTTGAGTTTCCTCATTTGGTTCAGGAACTTTAGCAATTTGTTGACGATATTGTTCTATTTTACTTTGAACAGAATTGCATGGTTTATTTGACACAACAACAACAGGATTTTCATCCCATTGTTCCCAATTTTCTTGTTCCTTAAAAAATAAAAATATTAATGATGATAAATTTTTAAGTTGAGGAAAAAAAATTGGAGTGACAGAGTGAGTACGGCGACGTACCACTTTGTTGTTAACAGAATTAGGTATAACTCCGACAGCTGACAGTGGAATAGAATCACATGAGGATCTTCTTCTTCGTCTTAGACAACATAAGGCACGTCTAAAAATACTCAGTAAAAATACAAAAAGTGCTTTGAGCCGATTAAATAAAAATTCCATTGCCATCACTCCGGATTACATGCACGGTATCCAATCTGTCCTAACCTCTCTTGAGATACTCCGACACTTTGACGTGGACAAATAACTGAATACGTCAACAATAAACTGGCATTTAAATTTAAACTGGGTAAAATAATAGGGCAAATAATAAATAACTGCTAACTTTTAAATAACTCTTATTTCCATTACATTCTTGAAAAAAACTAAAGACTTTTTGTTTTTGATGTCAATTTAAATCGATCGTTTTCGTTCGACATTCGACATTCGAGTTTTACTTTCGATTTTTTTTTTTTTTATCTCGATGAAAGATATCGATTGTCGAGATAATATTCTCGTTATTAATTATTAATTATGAATAACAAGTTTTTGTTTTCTATCAATTTTCTATGGTTTTTCTATCGATTTTCTATGACAGCAAAAAGTTTTTAGTTTATATCAATTTTCTATGGGTTTTCTATCGATTTTCTATGACAGCAAGAAGTTTTTAGTTTATATCAATTTTCTATGGGTTTTCTATCGATTTTCTATGACAGCAAAAAGTTTTTAGTTTATATCAATTTTCTATGGGTTTTCTATCGATTTTCTATGACAGCAAAAAGTTTTTAGTTTATATCAATTTTCTATGGGTTTTCTATCGATTTTCTATGACAGCAAAAAGTTTTTAGTTTATATCAATTTTCTATGGGTTTTCTATCGATTTTCTATGACAGCAACAAGTTTTTGTTTTCTATCAATTTTCTATAGGTTTTCTATCGATTTTCTATGACAGCAACAAGTTTTTGTTTTCTATCAATTTTCTATGGGTTTTCTATCGATTTTCTATGACAGCAACAAGTTTTTAGTTTATATCAATTTTCTATGGGTTTTCTATCGATTTTCTATGACAGCAAAAAGTTTTTAGTTTATATCAATTTTCTATGGGTTTTCTATCGATTTTCTATGACAGCAAAAAGTTTTTAGTTTATATCAATTTTCTATGGGTTTTCTATCGATTTTCTATGACAGCAACAAGTTTTTGTTTTCTATCAATTTTCTATAGGTTTTCTATCGATTTTCTATGACAGCAACAAGTTTTTGTTTTCTATCAATTTTCTATGGGTTTTCTATCGATTTTCTATGACAGCAACAAGTTTTTGTTTTCTATCAATTTTCTATGGGTTTTCTATCGATTTTCTATGACAGCAACAAGTTTTTGTTTTCTATCAATTTTCTACGGGTTTTCTATCGATTTTCTATGACATAGATAAATTTGAACTGTCAAATAGAAAATAAAATCATGAATTTAATAAACGAATAAAATTCAAATTTAATAAAAAATAATTTTGGTTTTTTTGGGAAAATCTGGAATTTCATATTAGAGTCAATATTTTATTAATTATTACAAAATTAAAATTTTTGAGTCATTCTGAAAAAAAATTAAATGCGAACTAATCGGAAATTGAGTACTTTTTATTAAACGGAGTGGAAATTTTCAAAAAAGGGATTTAGGAAATTAATTGCCATGCAAAATTTTATCGTAAAAAAAGGGAAACTTATTTTCAAATTCAACAATTATTAATTTTTAGGTGCGATATCGCAAATTCTGCTTCAAAAATTCAACGCGAGTCGTAAGTTCCACTTTTCAGGCCGAATAATTTTTTTGAATGTTTGGAAAATTTTAAATTTTTAAGTTTTACGTCACATTCAATCAGATTTTTCATCAAAACTAATTTTATAAATCTCCTTTTAACAAAAGCTTATTCAATCTTATAAAAATACCAAATTTCCGATTGATTCCCATTCACTTTCTGTTAGAATTACTCGGAAATTTAGTATTTTCATAGAACCCAATGAAAATCTTGAATCACAATTCAATTTCAAAGATAAATTTAACATTTTATTATTCCTATGGTTTGCTTTATTATTTTATTAAAACATCATTTCATTTCTACATTGAAGTTATTCATCTAAAAATAATTAATTAAATCTTGACAACGGATTATTTATAAAATTCAGGTTTTATTGATAAATCTAAAAATAATTTTATGTGCGAACGCATTCGTAACGTTTGGTAGAGCGATTAAATTCGCATTTTTGATATCGATTGCACGTACTTCCCCCGCAATTGACGTCATTACCTCCAGAGCCTTTGTATCCCCCATCGTAACCAGTTCCCACTGGACTCGGTGATGTACAAGACTTTGAATTACATTTATTGGGACAGCATTTTTCATTAAATCCACATTGGTAGTCACTCATACAAGTCGGCATGCATCTCGTTACTCGGTTTTGCAGTGGACAGTATCCACTTTTAACTAAAATCATGTATCTATATATCATTTCAAATAAATTATCAATTATCAAAATCAATCCACGAAACAATCACACTACTAAAAATAACTTTCATAATAATCAATTAATTTTAAAAAACAAACACTTGACTTAGACCTTGGTTCAATTATTTTAAATTGATACCGTACTATTTTTAAAAAATACTTATACTTTTGAATTATACTTACACGAGCCTTGCGCGTTTATTATTCCAACACATGTCAAGCAAAAGAAAATAATTATTTTTACTGAAAGAAATTTCATTGAAATAAATAATTATTTAGTTTTCAAAATACATTTTATTTAAATTTATAATTGCAATTAATGATCCTGAAGTTAGCAGACAAATAACAATTTTCAAATATTTTTTTCAACAAATCATTTGCTAAAAAAAAAAAACCAAAAATATGCATGTATAGAAAATTCAAAAATAATTAGATGTCGGCTAACTTCAATATCATTTGCAATTAATGTAACAATAAATTTTATAAACAATTACAAGACTTACCGTCCATGACAATGGCAAAGATTCAAATGAAAGCTGGTACTTTAGAGTCTAATCCCGGAATCACTTATTCAATAATAATCAGACTCGTCAGAATAAAAATATTTTTTAATACTGATAATACTTAATACAATAATTCCGTACTTGTTTCAACTACAAACGCTATTTATATTTTTCAACTGAATATATTTTTTAAAAAAATCACTTGAAAGTTATCACGATACTCGATCGTGACTCATGAAACTCCGAATAATTTGTATGATTATCCAGCAATTTTTTATTGTGAATTGTACTTTTGATAGAGTATATATATTTATATTTATATTATATGTATATATTTAAGTAAAGGTGTGTGTTGATAACAGGCGGAAAAAATTTAATCCTGCTCTTGACCGCGATAACAAGTTTATTATGAATGTCTGTTGACTCACTCCACTACTTGCACGATCATTATTTGCATCTGTGTTATTACTTTCAGTTGTTAGATTAACACTCTACCTAAGTGGAAACACTTATCCTACATATATATCAAATGCACTTGTATATATAATTTTTTATTCCCAGAAGTTCGTTTATCCTCTACATACTTCTACATATTTATTTTTACTATGAAATTTTTAAACTAAAAAAAAATACAAACATTTACTCCATTAATTAACTTTATTAATTAAAAGTAAATATTTAGTTTACATTTTACAGACTAGTTTTTAATTTAACGAATATTTTATGAAGAAAATTTTTCTTCACACGTCTTCTTAGTTGATGGATTTGGTATTATTATTATTATTTATCAATTTCTATCGTTACGTAGAAATGGATTGTTTGCATAAGCTCCGGACATGTCATCATCATGAATATCATTGTCATTAGCACGTGGGTCAGGTGAAATTTCAACCGATTCAGTGACGTCGATATCTGGTTTCTGACATGCCAAGGCACCGCAACGATTTTTGCAGCATTTCTTAGTACCCTGACAATCGCTGTCTATTGTGCAAGTCGGCGAACAAACCCATCGACCAGTAGGAGTTGCTGGACATAGTCCTGGTTTTTCTGATAAAAATTAAGAAAAAAAATTATATATAAATTAGGATAAGCCTTCAAATCATTCCCCCTATTTTTGACGCAAAGAATCAAAATTTGTCCCAAATTTTTTCTTCTCGTTCTTCTCCATGGCAAATTTATGATATAAATTTTAAATTTTATTTGCTCGGAAAATGTGGACCCGTAATTCTACACAGAAAAAAATAATTTCTTGGCGCAAGAAATTTTTTGTATTATAAATTGAAAACAAACATTTTCTTCAGACAAGAAAAAATTTCTCGGTTCAAAAAATTATTTCTTGCTCTAAAAAAATTTATTCTCGTTTCAAGAAATTTTGAGTTTTCAATTTATGATTCAAAAAATTTCTTGAGGCAAGTAAAAATTTTTTTGGGACAAATAAAAATTTCTTGCACTAAGAAATCCTTTTTTTCTGTGTAAAGATTCGCTTAAATGATAGGATTAAACGGAATAGTTAAACTCATGAAGAGAAGTAGATTGAAAATTAGTTACCTGTCTCTTTGGATCTCATGGTAACAGGTCTTGAGCAAATTAATCCACCGCAGCTTGTCGGACAGCATTTGCCAACTCCTTGGCAGTGTGCATCGACAAAGCAGGCTTTAGAACAAATTTGCACAGGTAATGGCGGTGGACAGGATCCGGGTTTGTCTTCGTAAAAGTTAAATTGTGAATAAACACTGGCTATCGCTGATAGCATTAGTAATGCTTTGTAAATAACTTTACCCATCTTCGCTCAACATTCACTCTCCACAAACTACTTTTAATCATCTGTAGAATTACTCCTTATATACTCCTTATTTACTTGGTTGTTTCCCCTCCACATGGCCCGTTTAATAAAAGGCTAATAAATTTTAATCGGAAACCCAGAATCTCATTTTTTATTTACCCTCAATTATATTTTTAATTGAAGGCCTTAAATTTTATCAACACTCAAAACATTCACGGAAGTTGCGGTCAACATTTTTCTCATGCTCATTACGTCCAATTAATTTTATATTTTCGTTGCGTAACTTAAACTCTATTAATTATAAATACTCGTCTAATTTAGGAAAATTTAAATAAAACATTGAATAATTATGAGTACAGTTAATTAGTTTATTTTGTATACAATAAATACGTACACGTTTGCTCATGCGTTTAAAAAATTACAAATACGAGGATATAATTATTAAAAGTTATTATGATACCGTCGTATAAAAAAAATTCACATTGATTTACTATTTAAACAATTTGATATATATATGCTACAGGAATTAATATAGATAAATATATAGTAAAAAAAGTATAAAGATATTAGACGTAAAAAATTGCTGTCAATTGCTGTAGTGACCTCGATCTTCGATTAATTCCGTAAATATTTTTTTCAATCAGAAATAACAGTCTTGTTAAATGAAATCCCATAAAATACTTAACATTTTTAAAATCTAATAGCTTATATTTAAATATATCTATATATATATTGGATATAAAATATTAATAAAGTTAATAACATTTAACATAATTTGATTTTATATATTTTGGCTTGTAAATTATCATTTTTATCTATTGGTCATATATATATTTGGTATAATATAATAACAATTATTGCGTGTTAATTAAATGCCGGATTAATTGACTAATTTGAAGGCACGTCTATTTTTTAGATGGAGCTGCAACAAAAAAATTGTTATTGTCATTAATATTTATTTATTTATATGAAAAAAATATATATGTATACATATATTTGTCCTTGGGTTCGTAAACTAATTATAGAAAAATAAATAATTAAAAAAAGTGACGTCAGTTTAAGACGGTCAGTTCCATGAACTACGAAGGTCATGAATAAGTAGAAAATCCCCGTTTAAAAAACGAGTATGTAAATGCAATCAATTGTCTGCAGTACATCTGTTTTAAGTGACGTTCATTGTTTGTTTAAATATTTAAAAAGTTTAATAGTTTGAGTCTTGTGTAAATCATCTTTTAAAAAATGTGCATTTTTTCTTGGTATTGAAAATAAATATTTCCATTGTGTAGAAGTCCCGCTTTATAACAAGAATAGTATAAAGCAAGGTGGAGTGAAGGAGAGTTTAAAATGATAAAAAGTATTAAAAGTGGTTGGTAAATATGGAAAAAAAATGTTGGATCCATTTCCTGTGAAAAAATAAACATGTTTATTTTGTACCTCGAGGTGGAACTGGAGGCGCCGGTGGCTTTTTCGGGATAACGCCGACGACTCTTGGGTCTTGATCACACGGTTGAATATTCATGTAATCGTGCAGTACGGGTGCATCGACAACATCGATGTCCAAGGGTAAACTTTCAACGTGATTTGACTGTATATGAGTGTCTTGATGATTTACGGTCTCGTCTTCTGGATTTTTGTGATCTTTACTATTTATTACCTTGTTAAGAACCTCACCACTAACTTCTGATGCCTCAACATCAGAGTTAACGTTGGTTTTTTTATTATCACAGGAATTGTTAACGTCACTGTTTACGAGGACGTTTTGGAGATCATTTGAATTTACAGTCGGTGTGATGTTTATGTAATCGAGCGGTATGTGCGTGGGTGGAGATGGTGGCGGTGATGGTATCGATAGTTGATTTATATCTTTTATTTCTTTTTGACACTCGTTATTTTCATTTAATTCGCCGTGCGATTGCTCTTCGGGGATACTCATTGATGGGCTGAATGAGTGGTCGCACGGTGAACTGGGCGTTTTTGGTTCGACGGCTGATCCATCTGCATTAAAAGCTGGACAGACAGAATAAAATACATTTAATACTTAATATTAGGAAATTTAAAAAATAGTAACTTACAATGAATCGGTAGACCTGACACTGGGAACGCGATGTAATACTCGTTAGATGGTGTAGGATGTCTTCGATGTTCATCGATGCAATTTGTTGATGATCTTGGTGACGGAGTGTAACGTAGTGGTGAATATCTACCAGTGAATGGTTTAGGTGCTGGTGGAATTTCGTATGTCATCATACCGCCTTTGTCTTCTCTTGAATTTCTGAGCTAAAAATGAATGAATAAATGAATAAATTATGAATAAAATTATCAAATTAACTAATTTGCAATACATACGCGGCGGTCTTCTGTGTCGGAATGAGTTCCGCTGTCACCTAGACTAGTTCCACTACACCCACTGATAACACTCATTCGTCCGGAAGAGGAAGAGCTAGAGACGCTGTGTAGACTGAGGCTGCTGATAGGCCGACGGTCACTGAGAGTTCCATTAGATTTATTATCGGTCTTGCTGTGTGTCGATGCAGTATCGTCATCCTGGCTACTGGCACTAGAGGACTCCTTGGAATCTTTTTTACTCTTTGTAAAAAGTTTTTTAAACCTATCAAAGGGTGTCGGAGCTTTCATCTCGTCTTTCATCTTTTTCTGTATCCTCTCATACTCGTCTCGCATCGAAGCCAACTGTCTCTGTTTATCCTTGAAGCTCTGCTGGACGTCATTGCGGTTTCGCCAGTTCTCCACAAGCCTCTCAACCTCAGAAATAGTAAATACGTTATTTTTAAAGTCATTTATTATCTCAAGAAGTTCATCTTGAGGTCCAGATGGCTCTCGAGATTTAGTTCCAGGATACGATGTTGATCGATTTAAGCTTCCTCCCAAATTAGGCAAGTGAGAGTTCATAAAGTCTTCGCGACTTATCGGAAAATCTTTGCGTAATGACTGCGACATTGTTGGCTTCAATGCCATCAGCGGTGCAGTGATCGGTGCGCTAGTTAATTTAGGGCCTGAAATAAATGAAATAAAAATAATTTAATTTATAATGATTATTTACAAATATATTTAAAGCATGTTATCACCGGCGTGATATAAATCTCACCGGCGGGATGCATTTTCAAATATCCCTGAAGTGGTAGACTCAGACCATTAGCTTCGAAGTTTACTGTTGACTGTGTTGATGTCGACGTTGGTGGTGGAGTAAATAAAGGTCCAAGTACAGGTGTTGGTGGTGGCACAATCGAGTAATTCATCTCGCAGAGATTGGGCGAGGTCGTAGGATTCGGCGGTGGCAGTTGCGGTGGCGTACACGAAATAGAAGCTGAAGTAATGACTGGCCGAGCTGCCGGCGGCACTAAATAAGCTTCGCTGATTGGTCGTGGTTGACAATAGTCCTCTTTATCGTGCTCTGTGTCCAGACTATTTAATTGCACTGGCGCACTTTCATTATCTGAAATACATATTTTTAATTAACAGTAATTAAAGTTCATTTGTTTCTTTAATAACAAACTACCACTAATTATAATCACTCACTTGCTTCAGTACCGGATGTATTTTCACTTATTACTTTTAGATAGCTGTACATATTTGTGAACTCATTCATTTGCTGTATTGATTAGTAGTATCCGGAACATGCAACATAAAAATAATAATAATTGTTAGCTTTGATAATTATGTTACTAGATTAACCTTAATTTTAAACCAACTCCATCAAGATAACAATTTGTTTATTAGTTAATTAATTAATTAGGGGAGGGTGAAGCGAAACGGGGTAGGGGGGAGAGCAATTGCTTTTATTTATGATAAAAACTATTAAAAAAATTTCTTTCTTATGTAAATTACTAAGAAAATTTAATTTAATCAAATTTATTTAATTTCCAGAAATTTTTTTTTCGTCTTTTTTAGGGGATGTCCCATTTTGCCCATAAAAAAATTAAAATTTTTTCTATTCACTTGGAATATCATTAAAAAAAAGATTTAACGTTTTTGAGTCCCCGAAAATTTAGTATTTCCTCAAGTCCCTGTCTTACCCTTCCCCTAATTAATTAATAATATTTTTCTAAGTACCATGTAACCACGAAGCTGATGGGCTAATTTAGTATGCCCGGCTTGCTCAGCGAGCTCCGCTGGCGTTAGTTCGGATACGTTTTTCAAGTCACATGCGATTTCGCCGCCAGGGCAATCAAGCAATTGCCAGGCAAGTTTTTCTAGACCAAAACGTGCGGCGAAATGTAGTAATGTCGGATATTCTTCTTGGCCTAAAAAAAAAACGAACCTTTAGCTTCTATAAATCACTTGGCTAAAAAAATTTTAAATAAAAATCGGTAATTTAAAATTATACTCACTTATAGTATTTTTTTGTAACGGCGCAGAACCACTGGGCGTTGCCAAAAGATTGAAACGCGGTGGGACATTTTTTTGGAATGCATGAACCATCCAGTTGTCAAGTTGCTCTCTGTCTCCTGAGCCAAATCCAAATGTCTGTAAATTAATTATTTAATTGAAATTAATTATCAGGAGCGTGTGGTTTAATGAAGTTAAAGATGATTAAGTAATCAAAGTTACCTGGCACATAAACTCCAAAGGATTATCGTGCGCCCGTAGAATTTGATCCAACTCTCTGAGTCTGCTTTCGCACTTGACTTGACGTACTCCCTGAGGCATTCCATTAACGATTACCCTCACACCGACAAGCATCGACACTTCCAGACATCTCTCTGGTATGGAAAACTGTAGAGTATACGGATTACGTTTTTTCACTTGAGTTATTTCTGTACCCTCGCCGCAGCGATCCACGATGACATTGAAAGAGTCTTCTGGTCTCAGAGGATCATTCAAAATAGCCAGCACTCTACTTTGTCCCTATAAAACAAATTGTGTTTACGTTTATAAATAATTTAAAGAGGCATAAATTACTCGAGATTATTGTAGTAAACTGTCCGTACCATTTTAACTTTTTTTGGATGAATGGAGAAGGTCGTTTTGTCACTCTTCAAAGCGGCCGATGGCGCGGATCCCAAAATAGAGACTGCTGCGCCTAAAAATTCGCCGACAAATGTCTCATCCTGATCCTTAACGAAAAATTTTCGCCATTGTGAGTAAGTAATGAGGGCAGTCTTTTGGCTTTCAGTCAAATGTCCGTCGTGGACACCCAGCATCATTGCTAATACACGCTCGGGTGCCAATTGTTTGGCTAAAGTCGATGCCTGCTCCGGTTTATTTGAGGCTCTTTCCAGTAAAATGGGACACACGACGATTATTTGTAACCGTGCTTTCGATATTTTTTCATGGACCGTTGATGAAATAGCCGTTGCGTCTTCAATCGCCACGTGTCTCACCCTAAAATAAATCCGGACCCCAGATAAATAAAATTGTTGGCAGTATCGGTGAGGAAAAAAAAATAGTATTGAGTATCAAAGACAATTATGTTGGAATTGTTTGTTTAAATACGGCCTTTTAAAATAAATAAGAGTGTTTAAGGGGATGATTGTACATTTGTAAGATAAAACTAACTTGAAAGGCGGGCGTCCCTGCTGTCTGCTGATTTGCTCAAAGCAGGCAGTGAGGTAGTTGACCCAGAGTGCGGATGCTTGACTGTCTTTACTGGAAATGAACACAACATCTTCTCTTTCTTCCATGAGACTTGCGTTAGTACCCTCAATTTTAGTCCCACCACTTCTGCTTCGCGAGCCTGCAATTAAATAATTTTTTAAATTCACCTCCGGAAAATAAAATTTAAAAAAATACTAAGTATTTTTATTTTAATTAAAATCCGCTAATTGTTTGGCTTGTTAATGAGACACGTCAATCTAATAAATTACTTAAATAATATGGTATTTAAAAATATAAATGCTACATAGATTAATTACACAGAGCACTCGGGAGATCTCTTATCATTAATGAGGTACAATGAGGCAAGATTTCATTTTTATTAATGAAAAAAATAATAAATTATCTGCTAATGGGTGATTAATTTTTTTCAATACTGTGTCGTGTATGAGGGTGAAATAAAATTCCCAACGGATGTGCCACTCCCCAGTGTAGATACACGCGGGTCATTTAACTCGTATGATAATTGAAACGTGTTTGCTCAGAGCAATATTTATATATTTATATATATGTTATAGTAGAATGCTGGAATAATGTTTGCTTATATTAGTTTATTTATTCGATCAATTGTCAATTTTAAAAATATGACAGGTCAAAAATTCAGTGAGCAGCCTACTGCAGACTCTTTGCTTTTCTTGTCATTCATATCGCTCATGAGCAGATGGGTTTATTTACTCGTTTCTTAACAAGCATTGAGAATAAAAAAAATATTGTTATTTTTGGTGTATATGGGAGAGGTGGACGTTCTTCTATCCCCCTTTATGTTATATACTTATGTATACATTTCATGAGTGAATGCATTTCTCCTGTACTGTGGCTTTCACACTGTACATAGCATATATCACTATCATATATGTATTTATATGTATAATAAAAGTTGGATCACTTGGATGGATACTCTCGAGTTAAGTCTAGAGCACTGGGATTGAGATATCGATAACATTAACAAAAGATTCATTGTAATGAGGGGAAAAAATATGAAATACAAGAGTTGCCGATCTTTCTGACGTCTTATGAATGAAATTATTTTATTATTATTATTAATGTTTACGTAATTGATGAGTTTTAAAAAATACTTTATCGAAGAAAAATTTTTCTATATGGATACGGGCGTTTAATAATGAAAGAGTTTTATTTTTATTTATCAATCGGTTTTCTCCGTATATAGATTTATTGTGAATGAGGAGAAGAAATTAATCACTCACGTGTCACTAGGCCAGACAGATCAAGGAAGTCCGGCCTTCGTCGTCTTCGGGATCGCGGAGTTTCACATTTAAAACTTGTTGGTATACTTTCCGTAGATGAGATCATTTTAGTTTTCGATTTAATAAATATATTTTTATTTATATTTTTAATAACTGACGGGAGAGATAAAAAAACCACAGTATAAAAATTGTTAGGGAAAAATATTTCTAGCGGAAAATTAAAAGTGCTAGCTCCGGATGCGAATTCCAAACTGTCGATCAAGTGTTTGAGTGCTCGATGAAATCCCGTCTGCTACTAAACCGTCAAATCGTGACGTACTCTATTGTATTGTATTGTATTGTATTGTATACTGAATTGTTTTTTTTATTTGTCGAGACAGAAGACCGGCTATACCACGAATTGGGCGATGTCCATAATAATTAATTGAGTTGTCTGCGACACATGATTAGAATTTAAAAATAATCTTATGACAAGTATGTACACGCGATATTAATAATTATCTTAATATTTTTTAAATTCAAATTTTACCGCCATAGTATTTTTTAATTCAAATAAAAATGAAATTATTTACCAAAGTATGCGATGCTTCGCTCGGCATATCGGTTTTCATCTCTGATTCGCATTTTCTCGCGATAACACGAGACACAATGACAACACAGCAAATATATATGTATATATATTATATTGTACGTTAGGATGAGGCTGTACTTGAAGATTTATTACGAGCACTGTTGTAGTACTGTTACTGTTGCTGATGACTAGTGTACTATTATCATATATATATATATATATGTATATATATCTCACTCCCTTTCTCAAGTTTCTCCGAACGTCAATGAGCTAAGAGCCGAGCTAAAGAGCTAATGTAAAAGAGCTTCTGCAAACGTCTTGCATCTCTTCAATTTAAACGAAACGAGGCAATTAACGTTACCAACACAACTGTTGCTTTCTCTCTTACAATCATATCACTCATTAACGTCTCGTCGATTCATTAACTCATCAATTTAATTATTTATTTTTAACTTTGTTTTATTTTTGCAACACATCTATTCTTATTGTTTTTGATAAACAATGAGAATGCCACTGATTAAGTTTGTTTAAAGTAAAAAAACTTCACAATTAAAAATTTAAACTCAATTGATATTCATCAAGTGTTTGTTCGTTTTCCTTTTTCGGTAAATGTAAATATAAATAAAAATTTTAAATTATTTTTTATTGTGTGTTATTTCGGTGGGTCAGTAGACTATACGAAGAGAATGTTACACGCGGAATGAAACATAAATCCTCTGAAAACACGAGGAATGAAAAGGGTCGAGGAAGGGCGGGAGCAAATAAGCGCGCCGGGTTGCGTGCGCACTCTCAATCTGCGCAATAGATCATTTTGTCGGTCAGAGAGTTTCCTAGAATCTTTTAAAACGTAAAAACTTTTTCGGGTCAATACTTTTTACTTTTGTCACAGTCACAGTCTTCGTATCGTACTTCTAAAGTCATGATTAAGATACAGATGACATGATATGACAGTTTTAGAAAAATATGATTCAACAAAAATAGCTCGGCTGAAAATAAATAAGACACTGAACAATCTATATCTGTAGATAAAATATTTAAATAGAAATTTTTTCTATCCGATACCGCGAAAGCCTCTGCAAATACGTAATATCTAAGCCGTATTTGTTTACCCTTGAAAAAAAAGTTATCTAAAACTTTTTTTTTCTTTTCTCTTTTTATGGAGATATGAAACTTTGGGCCGTAAAAAAATAATTAGTAAAGAAATATGAATGAATATATTAAATATTTTTATTTAAAAGTTTAAGAGCGAGAGAGAGAGTTAATGGGTTAGAGTACAAGAAGTCCATTGACTGCGTCTAAATCCCCCTAAAATTTAGCCAAATGCTAACTCGCTAACCACGGTGGCATTGGACCAGCTTCCTGTCTTTATTATTATTATTATATGTTTATCTGTATACATAACCATACAAACGTATGTGTTGTGTATGTAATAAAGGGAACAAACGTCTTAGAAATTTCGGATCATGCTCAAGCATCTCGTATTTCCGTTGACGGCTCAGCGTTTGATGATACGGTTCACTGCTAAGATAATGTAAGCAAAATAAAATTTTTGAAATTAAATTAACTTTTACACAAGGTTAATGTATTCAACAAAAATATACATTCGTTTGTAAAAAAATCTTTACTTAGATCTTTGGCTGGTTTGTTTTAGATTATTTATTATTTGTGGTTGGTTATTTTACGAAGGGGGGTACAAGGGTCAATAGTATGTTACACTAGTGATGTTTTCTGGCTGGTATATACTGTCCCTTTTGGCTTAACGCTAAAATTGACGAGGTTCAATTAGAGAATTAAACGGGTCGTGAGTCAGTGAATCATTTAATGTCGTCTACAAATTACTAATGGACTAATATTGAACATAATACACAATAAAATATACTTATTTCAATATCAATCTATTGTATGTATCAACAGATAATTAATTAAAGCTGGCGAGCAATTAGACAGTCGGTATAAAAATTCATTCGATTTGATTATAATTTTTTTGTTGTTGTAATTTTCTTTGTAAAGTGAGTAGGCATGTGCTGGCGCGATTAATATCTGGGATTTCTATAAATATAATTTACTCGACGTAGCTAAATATGAGCGGCAAATAAAAAGGCATATTAACTTCTGGTGCTTGACTCCACGCTCAATCTGCTCTGATTTCATTAAATTTTTTTGTCTAGTGCTTACACTTGGTTGAATACTCATAAGTGATAATTTATAAGATGTAATAAATATATATATGAATATGTATTTCGTATAGATATATATACATATATGAACGCGTTCCTCATCTCTATCCAACCAAATACTCAGTGTGAATCATTATACATTGACGAGTGATTTAATTTTAAAAATAAAATTCCGTAAATTTTTTTTACCAGCCTGAAGAAAAGCGCGAGTTATAAAAATAAAGTCTAGCTTAATATATTAAAAGTTTAAATTACATTTCTTTCTTATATTCAAATTTCTAAATATAAAAAAAAATTAGTATAATTGTTTCGAAACTCGGTTAATTGGCAATCGCTAATCAATTTAATTTAAGCAATAAATAAAATTAATTATGATCCTGAAGTTAGCAGACAGTTAAAAATTTTCGAATTTTTATTTCAACGACTTAATTTTTAAAAAAAATAAATATAAAAATATGCACATGTAGAAAATTTAATAAACTATAGGTGCAATTTTTTTAAATATTTTTTTTTTTAATAATTTATTGTTTAAAAAAAAATCCAAAAATTATTGGTCGTCGGCTAACTTCAGTATCATAATTAATTAAGACTTCTTAATATGAGTAGGGGAGGGTGGGGCAAAGTGGGCCCCTTGGGGCAAAATAGGCCCCCCTAAAATTTGGAAAGCCACAAAAATTTTTGCGCAAAGTGGGCCCGCCTAAAATTTGAGAGCAAAGTGAGCACTCTGAAATTTTTTATGAACGAGGCTCATAATAAGTCACCTTCACTTTTTTACGACTATTCATTTATTACTTATTAGTTTATTTATGGCTTACCCATTTTTGCCCACTTTGCCCCATATTTTAAAATTCGTAATTTATTATGAACACAGCTTATTCATAACATTTTCAAAGTGAAGAATTTAAAAAAAGTAAAACGAGCAATAAATTTGTCTCACACAATTTTTTTAGATGGGGGCCCACTTTGCCCCTAATTTTCGATTTTTCAATTTTAATGGACACAGCTTATCAATGTTAAATAACAAACAAGGGCCTATAAAGTAGTGTAACGAGTAAAAAAAAGTAAAGGTAATCCCATTTCTAGCTTACGGGGCCCACTTTGCCCCACCCTCCCCTAAAATAATTTAAATAAAATTCATAGTTTTTTTTTAATCAGAGTAAAAATTTCCTTTATTAAAAAATATGTTGTGTATTTATTTTCTAAATAATAAATATGTATTTGTTGTATAGTTATCGATTTGTTGTCGCCACAGCTTATCAGCTTATCACAAGTTAATCTCGTTTTAGTTTGGTAGGTCGAGAGATCTCAGTACATCCCCTTTAAAAGTATGAGTACTATGCACTCATATATTATATAGATTAAGTAATACTACTTTTCTAGCATAAATACGGTTATGATATATATATATATTTACAGTACAGTGTATGCTAGTACGTGGGTGGTGTTTATCAACGTCTGACGAATAATAAAAAAATAAATCCTCGTAAGATAGAGGGAGTATAAAAATATTATGAGCGGATGAGCATAATAATAATGAAAAATAAAAACAATGGAAAATAAAGATATATCTCCTCGGGGATTACCCTTCTTATTTCTCTGTACCGTAAACTTTTGTGACAATGCCAACAATTAGAGATGTAAATGTCGAATGACAAACACGTGTTCTTAAAAAAAAAGTGAATTTGTCTGAGTGGCTGAGATTTTAGTATTGAAAATAAAAAAGTAAAATGGGGACATGAATTTTAGCCATTACTGTTAATGTACGAGGAGCGATTTGCAGAGTGCAACGATCGTTGTGTATGCATATATTTTATGTATTTAAATATATATATAGTGAGAAGTTATTAATGTTGAGAAAGAGAGAAAAAAATAAAACAGAGAACGTAACGTGATGGGATGAAAAAAAGTAATCGTTGAATATATAAGACATCGTCGGGACTAAAATAATGAGAAAGCTTATAAAAAAAGCTGATTTAGTCAAGGGTGTGTCAACGTCTCGGGTAACGTCTGTTGCACCGAAATATCATAATTAATATTAGAAAGATAAATTTTCAAATTAATATTCTACGGAATGAAATTATTTATTTCCTTTTCCGCTGCAATAATTAATAATTAATGAATACTAAATATCAGTATTATCAGAATTACGATCTTTTAATTAAAGTCGAAATTTGAATCAGTCTAAGTAGATAAATATTATTTTGATGAAAATATTGAAAAATAAAACGTTTAATACTTTATCTAAAAATGAATGATTGATGGATTGTTATATATACATATATATGTAAGTGACGGAGAGTTTGCTTCCGGTTCGCCGACCTATCTCCGGTGCCGGACATCGTGGATTGAGCTATCAAAGCTTATTACTATTACTACACTTAGTTATATTTATTTGCAAATAGAAGCGAAAGCCGAAGCCGAAGTCAAAGCTGAAGATGAAGTCGAAGTGTCAAGTGATAACTTTCAGTCAGATTATTCTCTTCAGAGTTTTAGTTTTATGATAATAAGGAAGAGTATTAGCCTATCTTATGTATGTATATATATAAATATGTGGGCTCGTGTCTATCATGTAAAACTTTTCTAATTCACGTGTCAGATATCACACGCACATTCTCGTTTAATCTCCGGATATCACGCGATAGTTCTCTTAACTGTATAGTACTAGTGGTTATTATTATAAAATAGAACTGTCTTTTATGTTATTACACAAGTCTAGTTGTACATAGTAATAATCATTGGCTGTCTTGTATAAAAAAGTAATATATTGTATTTATATATTTATATATTATACTGTATTGAGTATTGATATATGAAGATTAAAGATTCCGTAGAGGAGACTTCCTTTAACTCTTGAAAGATGTGACCGGAAATTACCTTTCTATCAGGAAGCTTTACACGTGTTTCTCCTCCAGCTTAAATTGTTTTCATTTTTTTTTAAATATTGTAAGATTTTCAATTTTCGTAAGCGGACTGACGGGTTCTGGAGAATTTGAGATGAATGATTAAGAGCTTTTTCGAGCATCATAATGGATGTAGTAATGTGTTAAATTGTTATTGCCTTATGGCATAATAAACTGGCACATCCATAATTCTCGTTATCATTGTTACAACACGAGTCACGTCGACAATAGAGCCCAAGCGATCCGATTAACCACCGGAAGTTTCTTTCATGCGTTGCGTACTTCCATCTAAGGATATGCATTTCATAACAGTTTCAATATTGTTTGAATATTAATTTATATAAATATACAATCAATGTTTTTATTTTTTAATATATTAGAAATATATTCAATTTTTTTTTAAACTAAGAAACATTTTTTTTTGTAAAGGCAAAATTTTTTTAAGTCAAAAATTAAAGAAATTTTTTTTTTGAAATAAATTAGCATCGGAAAGACTGGGGCATGATGGCCCCTTTAAGCCGCTAATTTTTTTTCAGCTTTTGACCATCAGGTTAACGTTTTTTTGATCTCGAACAAATTCATCGAAATTTTGTGATGAAAAATTTTTAAAGAAATTCGTCGTGCCCCGGTCTCCCCTACTTTGAACGATACTTCTAAATATTATTTTTTCTTTCAGTGCAATGAAGTAAATGTAAATATTTATAATTTTCTGGCGATAGTAAATGTATATAAATATATATATTTTTTTTACCCTTTAAACTTGTGCCTGCGTACAAAACGGAAGTGTCAGGGTTTATAAAGTCCATAGAACGTTACATACGCACGTGTTACTGGATGTGTATAACCAGAACCTGCACAGCTTCCGTTATGACTTTTAGCAGGAATTTTAAACAATTTCATTTTAAATCTTTCAAACCCACGGGCAAGACTTCCACTATAATAAACAATTATTTTCGCACTAAAATTAAATTCCGTTGTTATTTTAAGCGCAAAAAAATAATTCGTAATAACATATATATATAAATTTTAATCGCTAAATCTGAAGCGACGTTTGAATTAATTTGATGCAGAAATTTTTCAAAACTAACGGTCAGCTATTGACTCTATTTAATATTCAAAGAGTACTAGCGTTTATCTATCGAGTTGAGTTGAGTTATAGAATAAAATTAATGCATTTATATTTTTTAAAACGGGGGAACAAGAGGAAAAAGAGGTGGGTGATAGATTCAATCGAGGCTGAGAGTAGTATATAACATTTTGTGAATATTAACTACGCGACTTCCGTTGCCGGGAGAAGATAATCTTCAATACACTACAGATGTATAAATTATCTGTTTAATTTTATGTCAGCACCTCGACAAAAGGTTTTATATTAAATAATATTTTTCACGGCTTTACAAATATCAAGATCTCTAATCCCGTTGCTCGTAATTTATATCGACTTTAATATATATATATATATAATTGAGCTGTATAGAGGCAAATTGAATGTAATTTGATTTATAACATTTAGTTGAGTGATTTCTGATTCGAGTAGAGCTACTACTGATGAAAAGGATCCTTGATAACAATTAGATCAATGCGGGTACCAAGTCATTGAAGAGCAGCTTCCGAAATCATGGGAAGCTTTCAGGACTAAACTACAAAGAGACGTTTCTCAGTGACTATCTTCTGTATCTATTATGGCTATATTAGACTGATGCCGCACAGAGTTTATACTCTACTGTACCTCGTACAATACAGTGGACTAGGTCGCAATAAGTGTGCCAGCCCGTGTGCGTGTGACGATGTGGGACGATCCTTTGTACCATAAAGGCTATTATTGAATTTAACACCGACTCAAACTATAATCAAGTCCAAGTAGACTGATGACGATACTCATCTGTTTAGTCATTACAGTTGACAGGAAAATTTGTTCAAAGAATATTTTAAAAACACCAAATTAACGTGTTAGAGATGCTTCGTTGAAATGTTACGAGTGGTCTTGACAAATGAGACAAATTTTTTAAATTAGTTGGGAAACAGTTTTAAAGAGGAGTTTTAATTATAAACTCTCTAAACATGAATAAGTGAAATAAGTGAATATTCACTAATTCAGAGTGCCAATCGCGAACCATTTTTTGGCATAAGTGGTTCGATTTGCACTTGGAATTCGTGGATAATCACTTATTTAGAGAGAAAATGAGATACAGTAGAACCTCGATAACTCAAACCTCGATAAGTTCAAAACCTCTGTAACTTAAAAATTTTTTTGATTCCCTTCCCTTCACAGCTTAAAACCTCTATTACTTAAAGTACAAAACCTCGATAACTCAAACAATTATTTTGAGCATTGCCCTCGATAACTTAAAATAATATTTTGGTGACCTCCATAACTTAAAGTAATATCATTGAGTCATCGTATTAAGTATGTATGCAAACAAAAGGTTTCGCCAAAAGCTTAATTGATTTTCACTTTAGTTTTTCAATTAATCGGGAACTAGGGAAATAAAGGATAAAGGGGAGGGGGAGGACCTTTACTCAGTAGGAATTTTCATATAAGAGTAAATATATATGTATAAATAAATAAAAATCTATCATTTCTATTGAATTATATGTATCTTTTTCACACTCAAGTTTCCAATCAATAAACCTCGTTAAGTTAAAAATTTTACTTTAATAACCTCTCTAACTTAAACTCTCGATAAGTAAAAAACTCGATAACTCAAATTTTTTTACGTTTCCCTTGAATTTTAACTTATCGAGGTTCTACTGTACTATTATTGTTGTTTTAAATATAAAATGTATCACTAACCTTTGCTTTTATGTTTTTTACACTTTACACTTTTCGATTGTTTCCCGCAATCGACTTGATCGACAGGAATAGGCGGTGCTATTGTGTCAGGTTCTCTGATAAAGCCTTCAGTCTGTATAACGGCCCCTCTTCGGGTGATTAAATTCTGTTCTTCACTAACAAAATTACTGCTACAACCAATGGAGTGTCTTCTATTCCCAGATGAACCAGGTGCCGGCAAAGTTGCCGATAAATTATAATACCTCGCGTCATTTATACCCAAAAAAACTTCACCGCCATCGGTATCATCGTCTTCATCATTGTCCCTATAGTGCCGAGGATCACGATTACAACTTCCATTAGCATTACTTCTGACGCTGTTATTAGCAGGGTCTTCACCAGGGAGCCCACAAAAAATCATATCGTTAGACAAGAGCTCGCTGGCAGACTTTAGCGTTCTCCGTCTACTCGGACGGTTTTTACGGTCGTGATCTGAATGGGAGTGTGACCTGTGGGGCAGATACGGCGAGGGTGGTGCCACGTCTGCAGGTCTTGGGTCACCCTTGAGAATCTGAAGTGTTTTTTCGTTGTCTGTGTTTGCGCTCAATGATCTGAAGAGACTCCGGAAACTTCTTCTCGGTCCGTTCGTATTTGCTGTCGCGCGGGATAGCATCGGTTGGCATTCTTCTGCTGATAGTAAATTTTTATTATTATCGCCCATCAATAACGCACATGTTGTCCCTGATGTCGTTGTTGACGTACTGGTGCCCATTCTACTGGGTCTTTTTTTGAAAAATGTCACAAAACTTCGTCCGCTTGATCCCGATGGACCCTCTGATATTTCTGGGGATATTGAATTCCCCAGCAATGAAAAGTACGATGGATTATCTGCAGACATACGATTATTATTAATGTATTTTTTATTGTTTACACTTTTGGAACACTTATTAATAGATTGTTTTTTTATGGAGAGACACGGGATCAAAATTATAAAGAATTCGAATTGTGTTGGTCGAAGGGCCACGACAAAATAACTGTGGGTTGTAATCCAAGGGCCACGAATTGTATATTCGGTCCCTCATCGCAGATATACATGGGACCGAATACAAGATTTAATTTAAAAGTGGGGATAAACCGGACGTTGCATTTTTCTCCCCACCCGCGGGCATACCTCAATAAATTACTTACTCTATTGCTATTATATATATGAATGTATATATGTATATATATTTATGACTCTACAACTACGAGAGAGTAAAACTAGACAAAGAGATAATAGACAAAGCAGTAATGTCACATATGAAAATTAACCGGAAATGTGGCTGCGAGATTATAAACACTTGTCTACAATCTTCAGTTTGGGTTTAAAAAAAATTTATTTTCAAATGTCACAACAATTTTTTGTCAGTGTAATTTATTCAACAAAGTACACTTAGTTACTTAAACCAGAAGATGTCAAAAATAATAATGGTAAAAATAAATTTAATCCCGCGCAGGATTTTGGAGAATCTAAAAAAAATATGTTGAAGTGAATAAAGAACAAAAGTATGTCGTCGGGTAAAAGAGAATTTTATTAAAAAAAAAAAAACTTTTTTAACTTTGATCAATTTGATCTTCAAAGAAGTAATCCGACAAGTAATTTGAGCAGAAAATTTTTGTCAGACTGCCAAAAAAAAAATCTGTACAAAGGTCATGAAAAAAAAATTTTACTCAGTCTTTAATATTTATATTTAATTTCTCTTATTTTTTAATTCAAGGCTTACTCAGCATAAATGTATACTTCCAAGTATTTTGAATTTACCAATAATTGTAGACAGGTATAATAAATATATACATGTATAAGTGTAATAGTGAATATGTGCATTGCATATGACTGTCATCAGAACGTAAATACCGACAGGTATCATCTGTGCACATGTGTATTACAATAAAGAGAGAGAGAGAGAGAGAGAGAGAGAAAAGAGAAGAAATAAATAAATAAAAGTTAAGTTTAAAGAGTGTCTCGCCGACGATACACGAGTACTATGACACCATGGTGAGTAGACACCATTGGATGTGTCGACTCTCTACTTATACATCACAGTAGTAAATCGATGGGAAAATACAGAAGCGGGTTCTTCTCATAGTGCCCGGTGGTTATATGCGCTTAGGCGTGATGAGCATGCATACTAACTGATTTGTTCAGTTGAAACGTGGGCGAGAATTAAATTACATAGAATATAGAAATTACATATAATATATATATAGACATATTCTTACCGAGTGCCATTGTGGGTATATTTATATAGTTCCTCTTAATTTTAAATTCATAAATTATTACACCTGAATCCTATTACATCCTGAAAAAAAGAAAAATAATTTTGAATATATATGTTGTAAAATGTATACATAAATTAGCATAATATTTTATAGCTTAAATAAATTATTTTTAAAATTATTTTTAATTAACTTAAAAGTTTATGAAGCGGCGAATTTTCACGGAAAAAATGAGGTTTAAATTTATTGACTGTAGTATTTTTTACTCGAAATTAGTATTTATTTACTAATTTTGAACCGAGATAGTAATTTATTAAAAAATGCTCAGCATTTATATCAAAATTTGAAACATGAGAAAGTAAAATTTGTAATTAATTTATTTATTACAGTAATTGTGAATTTATCGAAATTAGTGATTTATTTTGTATTAAATCCATAAAAATTCGAATTATTGGTAGTAAATTTCACTTTATATTCATTTTCAAAATTTTGCTTACTAATAATTTACAATAAATTCGGTTCTTTCCGTGTAGATTCAAAATTTAATAATTAAGTTGAATGACATGGAGGAGAGTGCACGTATGCAAGGTGTATTTCACATGCTATTTGAATATTTCATTCATATATACTGAAATAGATGTTAATATTAAAATTAGAATGGGTACACAAGTGTCGCGAATCCCTCAGCTAGATTTTTATCTAGCCCATTCACGTTTGGCACCGACCAACATCCCCGTTATTTATTCTCTTTTCATTCACAACTATTAGACTCACATCCTACACTCTATTCGTTTATTTACTCACTCACTTACTTGTGTACTTAATATTTTTTAAACCCTATCTTCAATTCAAATATTTACCGCCATGTGTTTGGATTTTTTTGTTAATTTATAGGACGAAAATTCCGTCTGCATGCTGCAGCATGTACTGGTATGGGATAAGCGGTTTGTTTATTTACTGAGATTCGACATTCTTTGAGTTACCGAGCATGCAAATGGACAACGGTGCATTTTTTCCTCGAATTCAGTACCGAGTGCGTTAAAGAATGTAAGTACCGTGGTATATGGTACACAACCGCAAATATATATACATATATACGTATATGTAGAAGAGAATGAGCAAAATAAACGCTGAGGAAAATTTTAAATCACGAGGGAGTTTAATGGCTGATACTATTCTCGTAACGGAGCTTTTCTGAGTCTACTCTCCAAATATGAATTAGTGATTTTTCACTAATTTCCAGTTCATATACACTTTTTGACAATGCCACAATCGTACCACGCAGAATTAGTGAATATTTACTATATGAATATGTGAATATGAGAATCATCATTCAAATATATGCCCCATATGTGCAGTTTGGTCTATTGTCAATACTAATGCGACTTAATGTGACCCTGTTACTAGTCGCAAGGTTGTTGAGTCATTTCATGAAAAAATAAATAAATCTTGATAAAAAAAATTCATTTTTCGATGATGATGTTCATTGATTTTATATAATTATCTCTTATGAAATTAATGAACGTTATCGTAAAAAAATTAACCTCTTTATGATAATCTTTAGTTATTTTCTGCAACGCAATAGCATGAAGAGGACAATTAGTATAAATAGCCGTTTAAATTACACCGACACACAAAAAAAAATAAGTTCTCTGTACTTTTGACGGGACCGATTTATTCCCATGTATTTTGACCCGCTGAATCCGAATCCGAGGTCCGTTTAACTCGTACACCCTCAGATTTTTAGAAAACTTTAAAAAACCTTAAAAATACACAAAAATCGACCGTTTTTTAAATTTATAAATTTTTTTAACCCTAACTAAGCATGATTTTTATGTATTTCGGTCCTCTACATACTAACTTGAAGTTTATTTAAAACATTAGCCACTTAAAGTCTGAGTAAATTCCAAAAAACCCCAAAAAATTGCAAAAAAGCAAAAAAATTCTTAGTGTTGTGATGAAAAAAATTTTTTGAAGCATATTAAAATTTTTTTATGTTTTAGGCCAAAATATTTTTTATATATATATCACAGATCGAACAATATGATTTCTTTTATTTATTTCGATTTCAAAAATGATTTTTGTTATACCAAATTTTATTTTTTTCGATTTTTTGGGAATTTTTGCCATTTATTTAAAATTTTAGAGATGTCTGAGCCATGGATGTTCGAGAATTATATGTGACAGATAAGCATACATGAAAATAATTATTTATTTAGCCCGATAAAATTTTTTTCATCACAATACTAAGAATTTTTTTGCTTTTTTGCAATTTTTTGGGGTTTTTTGGAATTTACTCAGACTTTAAATGGCTAATGTTTTAAATAAACTTCAAGTTAGTATGTAGAGGACCGAAATACATAAAAATCATGCTTAGTTAGGGTTAAAAAAATTTATAAATTTAAAAAACGGTCGATTTTTGTGTATTTTTGAGGTTTTTTAAAGTTTTCTAAAAATCTGAGGGTGTACGGGTTAAACGGACCTCGGATTCGGATTCAGCGGGTCAAAATACATGGGAATAAATCGGTCCCGTCAAAAGTACAGAGAACTTATTTTTTTTTGTGTGCCGGTGTTATTGTTAATCCACAGTAATTGGTAAAAGTATCGATAGCTTCTGAATAAATGTAAGTAAATAAACACCCTGATTAAACAACTGAATTCGATCGAATTTAACAGAATTAAATTTTGAAAAAATTTGAAAAAAATGAATTCTGTCTAATTTGGCAGGAAAACCAGAATTTGTCCAAATTAAAACGAATTTAAATAATTTTATTCGGTTTAATTCTGATTAATTCGAAAATAATTATCCAATTTCTGGTTCTGAATCCGAATTAAACTGAATTAAAACGAATTTGAAATTTTTAAATCGGTTTTATTCTGTCCAATTCAAATTCAAATTTTCAATTCAGTTGAATTCTGTTTTGCAGAATTCGACAGAATATAACAGAATTAAAATTTTTAATTCGGTTGAATTCAGTTGTTTTATCAGGGTATATTTTGAATCAAAATTATATTTTATTTTGTACTTCAAATACAATTCGACTTTTGATACTTGGCAGTATTGCTACCGCACTGAGAGAAAAACTATTTAAATTCAAGCAATTATTTTCCTTACAATAAAATGAGTGATTGAGGTGCGCTCTTTTGGATCTTCCAAAATATATTTTTTTAGCATTAAACAAGTGAATAAAATACTTTAATCATTATTCTTCATTAAAGAAAATAATTGCTTGGCACTATATTTAAATAAACAAAATATACATTTTTGTCTCTTAGTGCGGTATGTTTCAACGCTGTTTTCGGGGTTAAATTTAAACTGCACAGAAAAAAAAGTTATCTTGAGTCAAGAAAATATTTTTGGAGACAAACGTTTTTGGGAACCAAGTCAAAATTTTTTTGAGCCGAGAATTTGTCTTGGTCAGAGAAGATTTCTGCTTTATTTGAGAAAATTTAGGTTTTCAAAAAAATTATCTTGAATCAAGAATATTTGCCTTTAGTTAAGAATTTTTTTTTTCTGCACAGAAAAAAAAAATTATTGACTGAAGGTAAATATTTTTGATTCAAGAAAATTTTTTTGGAGACCGAAATTTTCTCAGACAAAGTAGAAATCTTTTCCGACCAAGACGAATTTTTTTTTAACTAAGAAAAATTCTCTTGGCTCAAAAAAATCTTGACTTGGTTCCCGAAAACGTTTGTCTTCAAAAATATTTCCTTGACTCAAGAGAACTTTTTTTTCTGTGTGTGTGATAACCTTAACACCAGGATATTTTGGACTTATACTGGTATTTTTTTTACAGTGTAGCAAAAGCTTTACTCGACTACTATACGAGATGTTTAACATGAAGATATTTTTGTTGGTAGTTTTGGTAGTGGCATTGATTGCTGCCGAAACCTATGCATGCACACAAGCCGGCCACTATGTACGAACAAATATATACATATATTATATATTTAATTGAGTATAATGATCATAAATATATTTATTATTATTTTTCCAGTGCACAGTTGACTCGGTATGTTGCAGCGGTGAATGCAGAAGACGTTCGAGTACATGTAGAGGAAATAAATACGCTGCTCTCTAAAAACAAATTAGTATAAATCGGCTGACAATCACTATCTGGCACAATTACTATAAATTATTAATAGTAATGAATAATTATTTGTTCATATATTATTTGAATTGAATAAAAAAATTATTCACTCGATTTTTAAAAAATATTTTTTTACTGCATCGATAAATTGCTAAGGGATGGTTACAGTATGTTCAGCACGTGCTATTAATTCTCAAACGGATATGAAGGGACTAACTGCCGTCGGAAGAAAAGAGAAATTGAAAAAAAAAAAAAAAAAAAAACTAAATAAAGAATAAGAATTTCCTGACATCCGGACCCCCAGTGGAAGGGTGCGGGAGTAGTTGACACAGGACCAAAGGAATATATACACAGATATAGAGAGAGTGTAAAAAAACAACCAGAGTGTGAGAAAAAAATGAAAAAATAAAATCTATATATATAAATAAATATACACGTATATGTATAATTAAAAGGGAGTGAATAAGAGTGAGACAGCTTTGCACCTGCATATAAATTTTTTTCTACACCTCCCACTACAGCAAACTTCCGGTGTAACGCGTGCCCTTATTAACTTTATTCGCGCACGCGTCATGCCTCTGTAACTTCTCTTGAATCGTGATTACATATTATTAATTTTTATTTTAAATTTAAACTCAATCAAATTTTATCCTTAACCAGTATGCGATTTTTAAAATTACTCGCTCTCAAGTTTAAAAAAAAAAGTCAAGATTATTTTACCGCCCAAGCGCACAATTTTTTTAATAACTCAGAGCATTAAAGGATAAATGTGCACATTATATTTATTGATACTTATGCAACAAAGGATGATTAGTAAGAGAGAATAGGAGGGAATTTATGTCTTCAGTCCCCTTTTATTTATTTTATTCACTACAATGAGTACGATAACAACCGTATTCTCTTCTTGCTCGACATGATTGTCTTGTTTCAATCATTTCACATCGTAAACACTATTAAGCCGTCATACAAATAAAATGTATATAATATATAAATGCTGACAAATATGACTGACATGTATCTAATGTATAACAGTATTATTAAAACGAGCTGTTCTTTAAATAAGTAGCCTTGGTTTATTTTGTAATTGCTCCATTAGATCACGGCTTTAATTTACTCCATTTAAATTATAATTAAAATTACTTATTTATCTATTTTTTCTTAAAGGCCTTTGTGCATTGGCAGCCCATCTGGCAAAGTTCGGCTGTCAGTTGAGTCTATTTATATCGTCTGTGTACTTTTAAGAAGCCTGCGTCGTACAAATTCTCGCGTACGCGTAAACCGCCACGCTTTATTATCTGTAATTTACTATAAACCTTTATCTGTCAAACTCAAACGACATAAACTCTTTAGTATCAACTCCACACTGATTACAAACAAATAAATAATTCAAGTCAAGTTAAATAATTTTTTAAATTTATTTAATATTCAACTCCAAGTTGGATTCAATTTAAAAACTTTTCATAACTTTTTGAAAATATATATGAGTTTAAATATATGATGCATAGAATAAGTATAATATATATGTATGCACTTACCATTTGGAGTATATTTATTATTTATTCTAGTGTGAATTCATATTTAAAAACTTTAAATTCCCCTCGGTTTACACTTTGTCAAGTTTGGCAACTCTATTTCAACAGTTGCCGACAACCTTGTCATGTCTATTGACTACTGTCTGACACAGTGTACTTTGAACTATGCTGACATTCGAAAAAAAATTACTCCAATATTTTTTGACAATTATTTTGTCCCCTACTGTATTCTGTCCCGAGAAAAATGAATTTTTTAAAAAAGTGGCGCGCAATCTTTGACTTATTTTTAAAAATAATTTGAAATTTTGAGCTGAGTTATATTTTTTAACTAAACAACATGCATTCGTATATACACATATATGATATAGTAAAGTGCGTCTCGCGTGGCTAAACGAGAAGAGAATACGCGGGCACACACGTTCACTCGGCACAGTATACCAACGAACTGACAGACGGAAGAGGAAGGGAAGCTAAAGGGAGCCAAGAAGAACTTGGACATGTGAGCTCTGAGCTGTATACAACATTAAGTTTAACGCTACGAATACGCTAGAAGAACTTAAATAAAGAATGAGAGAAAGAGAGAAAGAGAAGGAATAAGTGAAGAGAAGAATAAGACCGTGTTGTTGTAGTCGTTGTTTCTGCACTTAGCATCCTCTCTATCTCACTATTTTTGCTACACTCGAGTGGGTATTATGCATCCCCTCGCACACTCTGTCCTGCTCAAATCACGGGACTTTGATTATTTATACCTTGGTCTTGGGATAGTCGGGTCCTTGTTCAACTCAGTTCTATAAAAACTACCGAGTGGTCTTACGGTTGCAAGCATCATCACCGGGTGTATAGTGCCCACCCATTCACCCACGCATCTGCCGTTTTGACTTTGCGCGCCGCCCAGTGGCATTCACTAAATACTGGCTACTGTATTTAACATTTTATTTTTATTATTTTATATTGACGTACAATTTATTTCTTTACATATGATACTGATGATACTGATACATTTTTTTTTACTCCAATCAGAAAAATTTTTTAACTCCACATTTAAATAATTTAAAATGATTTAAAAAAAAAATTTCAACAAATTACTGCCACATTTATGTCTAAGAATCCTGAAAAAAAGAATTAATTTTAAAAATTTGTATAATTATTAAAACTTCACCTTGAGCGTAATTAATTTTTGCTTAATTACTAGTAAGCAATGTATTCACAGTGTAAAGCTAAGACAAATTAAATATAAAATAATCCTTGAAAAATACTGACAAGGTCGAGGGTTGCAAAATCATGCGTGCGTGTCGATCCTTAACGTGTGCATCCGCACAATGTAAAGCGTAAACATTTATTATCTTACAATATTAATATTTTTCAAATATTCTTATCACTAATCTCATTAATTAACAGTCGGTATTAAATCGAATTATTTTTATTACCCGCTAAAATAATAATTTTGTAAAAATTAACTTTATGTCTCAAGCGGAGTATTTTAAAATAAAAAATAGGCGGTAAAAAAATCTAGGTCGGTCGTAGAAAAAAAAAACCTATTGGATCATGGTAAAAAAAAGTCACTGAATTTTTCATCCTCTATTGTCCGAGGATGTCCATAAAATCTATCGGCTGTTGTACACGTGTGTCTGGGCACATATGTGCCGAGAAAACCCTACTATATACATATATAATACTAACAACTAGTATACTATATATAATAATAATAATAATAATCAGTGTGTATGCAGATAGAACAGTGTTGAGTCTTCACTTTGCTCGCATTATAAGTCTGTTTGGAACTCGGGATAGGACATGTAGGAATGGTGAAGACACCCCACTGTCACACTGTTGTACACTGGACTTAAAACAGATTTGCAGTAAGTAGATCCCAATCCGGAGAATATATACATAATCTAGTGGACTACCTACTGCTGTACCCACTACCTACTGGTGTTAGGTTTATATATATATAGACATATATATTAGCCAAGTGTTGAGCGGAATTCTACTCTCAATCTCTCATGGAACTTTTATTCACACTGGCAATATGTCCAGGGTTGTTTTTCTGCCATGTCTAGTTCCAGGAATTAATTTATACGGGATCTAATTTAATTATATCGCTCCACACGCTTCGACTACTTGTTCGAAATTAGTTAAATAAATTAAGATTAGAAAAAAATTTGAAAAAACTAAAACTTAATAAATTACCGCCAGTTAACTTAATTATTAATTTTATGACAGACACGCCCACTGAGAGACGAATTCAAAATTTTTTGTAAAAAATTTCTTGATTTTTTTTTTTCCTTCCAAGGAAATATTTATCAGAGAATACTTTGAAACTGGTGTGGTTTGAAAAAAATAATTTATAGAAGAAATGGAGGTCACGACCCGCGAGATTTGATTAAAAATAAAATCTCATCTTTTATCTAAATTAAATAAAAAACATCTTTGCTGTTATCTCGGGTTGCGGAACCCAGTGGAGCGGGAAAATTGGAAATAAATTATATTATTATTGACCGTCATAATTAACGTTTGATTGGACGGTTAATTTATTAAATCAATTCTCGTTAAATAAACGTATTGAAAATATGAAACAGTGAATATTTAATTAAATATCATTTATATAAATTGGTATATCATTTATTGCGTATCAATCCCCTCTAATTTGTTGTATTAATTCAGTCATTAAATCCGAATGGAATACGAGTACATATCAGAGAGATAACAAACCGCCGAGAGTGAGAACGCGCTCAAGGTCTTTATTCCCAATGAACGAACGTAACTAAAGTGAAAGTCACGTGGCGGCTGACTCGACAAGAGTTTTTCATAAAATACCGAGCCAGTCACAGCCAACCTCCAGTTGCTCTCTCAAAAATATTTTCCACGACCAAGTGATCAAAAGTCTACGCTGGAATATTTTCATCTTAATAATATATATAACAGTCGCGATTTTCATTCATCGCGTATCTTGAATCTGAAACTAGTTTACCAAGTTGTCTTGTTGCTTGTCTTGAACTCGATATACATGTGTATATATGTACATAAAAGTTGGCAAGTGACGACGAATAGAAGTGAAATATAAAATAGAATAGAATAGAATAGAATAGCATAATACTGGAATAATACAATAGATACTGTACGGAATATTATTATCACAAGTAGAGGTTGAACTGCGCAACTACAGGATTTAACGACTTGACAGAAGTGCGCTCGCGCATCTTGGATTTCCCGGGGAATCGGGACTTTCCGGGCTACAAAACGGCTTTTTCATCATCATTCGCCATAACGCAACCTTCCTGTCTAGGTGCTATACCACGTCACGGCAACAGGTGAGAGACATTGACATACTCCCAACTATTTTTTACCTTTATTTTTATCCAATCAAAAAGTTATCAACTAAAACTATTTCCGTTCCCGTCTATAAAAAAGTTAATTAGCTTGATAAGTTAACTTTGTTTCTTCTCTCTATTGTTGTTGTTATCGTACCTGAGCAAGTGTCAGCCGAACTTAAAATTTTTAAAATTAAAGTGTCAAGTAGGAATTGACGTAAAGTAAACAATATGAGCGTCGAGGATGCTATCAACTACAAACGGAGCGCCGACGAGGATTTTTACGCCCTTCTGGGGTGTGACGAGTCCGCGACAGTAAGTTTACTTAATTACTAACTAATATTTGTTTTAATTAGTTAATAATTTCCCATATTTCTGGTGAAATTTCATTTCTTCTATAATTTTTTTTAAAATTCAAAATTTGTTTATTAATTTGAATTACTCTAAGGTCGAACAAATAACTGCCGAGTATAAGGTACTCGCTCTTCAGTATCATCCGGATAAGAACGAGGGTAACAAGGAAGCAGAGGAAAAGTTTCAACAACTCAAGGTAAAAAATTATTACGCTGATATTTGTTATTGTTATTGTTGATGTTACTTAATATAATAGTATACCAAGTAGATAATATATATAGATTAATGTGTATGTGTGTTTTCATATATATGTATGTGTATCGGAAGAGTTGAATTGACTGATGACTTGTGTGTGTGTATAAATGTAACTCGTGATATTAAATAAATAAATTTTGATTAGACGGCAGTTGTCTCCTGCGCATATCAACCGTATGATCAATAATTTAATATTATTTTAATTCAGAATGCCAAGGAGATACTTTGTGACCCAGAGAAAAGGAGCAACTACGATAAATGGCGGCACAGCGGAGTTCAGGTCAGCTATAAGCAGTGGGTCGGAATGAAAGAACATGTTCAGCAGGTTTGTCAGCATTCATCGTTATTTTTATTTTTATTTTTATATTTATTTTTATATTCACTTTCGTTTAAAATAAAAATTTATTTGGGAAATAAAAAAAAGTGGGTTTGGTATTTTCTTAAGAGGGTTGATGTAGAAATGTTCTGTACTTGAGAATGCGAAATCCAAGGCGGGAAAAGGAAATCCGATTTATTATTTATTTTCATCGCGAATTCTTTGGAGACAGTTTCGATTTCAAAGTTATGTAATCTATGGTAAATAATTCGAGTTATTTTTAAATAATATTACAAGTTTTTTTTATAGAAACTTTGAAAAGTTATTTTGATATTCAAATTTTATGGGTTTTTTTAAATTTCATGATAAGAAATTTAACTTTTAAATTTCGCATAAATTTATTTTCCGTTCAAGATTTTATTCCATTATTTTTTTTATCAGAAAATGAATCGAAAAAAAATTACAGGGCGCGACTTTGGTAATTTTTCAAATTTTCTCACCCGAATACAATTAAAAAATAAAAATGCAGTTTGTCTGCAAAGTAAATGATGGTGAAAATTTCTAAACAATAAATTTATTTAGTCAATGCACTGGAGTACACCAAAGACGAAAGATAGAATGTTGCCCGACGGAAGTGGCGCCGGCGGGTCACCAGGACACGTGAGAGGACAGCCAGCAAACGCACACAGACGTGCATCAGAGGGTGGCGCCAATATTCACTACGGGGCACGTCGTGATCTCAACTGGGATTCCCAGGCGACCAGTGAAGTTGTCAACAAATTTCGTAATTACGAGATTTAAAGAGCTTGGACACCATCAGCACCAACGCACCAGGGAGTAGACCGTGTTTAACAAGGCGAGCGATTTAATTGTTTCCCACGTCAGACCTAAACATCGTGATACATATATATATATATCTATCTATATATATATATATATAAAATAATTGATGACTAAATATTGATGACAGTTCTTATATTAATTAAGATGATTGCCGTAATTGTTTCAACAATCATTGACGATGTTTCTGGACCATCGCTTCCTATTAAAAAAATTATAAATAATAATAATAATAATAACAATAATAATTATTATTATTGTTGTCAAACAAAGTTACAACACAATGGACTAATAGCTTGAAACAAAAAACAAAAACAAGACATAGGAACACGATTAAATAAATGAAAAATAATGTTATATATATAAATATAAATATAAATATATTAATACATAATAACATATATACATTTACAAATATATATAAATATTTGTAAGGTACACACTCGCGTCAATTTTCGGTTAAAAAGTCGTCGCGTCCTTTGATAAATCCCTGGCGGAGGCAATCGAAGGAGTGAATTTTATCAAGTTTGTTAGGACACGATGTCTGTATTAGCGATATATTCTATGAGAGTTTTATCTGAGAGTTACATATATGTTGAAATAAAAATATTTATAACAATAACAGTAACAATATGTAAATTTACGTATTTCAAGCGCGGTAATTAAAAGTCGCGTTGCAGAGCCGATGGATCGAGTCTTGTTACGCGATACTTAAAATTATCGCGCAATAATATCTGAGTTCACTAATTGTATGACAAAATCACGATATATAATGTTATATTATTTATTGTTTTTAATAATCTGTCTAATGTCTACCTTTCGTCCGTTTCGTCGTCGATTTAATAATTTTTTTTGACCTCGTCTTCAAATCGACGGACTGGATTTATAAAAAAATTCTGCCTTCGGCTTAATTTTATCTGCACTCATTATACTCACCAGTTTTTTTTGGTTTAATTTTATTGTTGATAGTCATATTTATTTAATTAATAAGTTATTTAATTTAAAAATATAATTTTTTATAAAAAGTCTTTCGAGTATTTTAATTTTGCTTTGAAAAAAATTTTATTTTCAAAGTCTTTTACATAAATTTTACCGGATACTATTTTGTGTGATATATTTGTTCGAGTATTGAAGAAAATCCTTTTATCGAATTAAAAGATTATTTATATACACGTACATATACATATATATTTACCTGAAGGTACACACCCACGTAAACTGTCTATCCTCACATACTTTATTGTTTAGTTTACCGATAAAAAAAATATCTGAGGTATATGGAACCATAAAGACCTTATATATTCATGAATTACTTACGGCTCGTCATGTCTTTCACTCCATTATATATAAGATCAATATTCGTGATTTAATTATTATACATTGTTCAGTGTAAATCTATATGCATAATATTAAGAAAATATTTCCAGTTAATGGAAATCGTGTATCGATATTTCCAACAAATAATATCGGACTTAAAATTGAACTGATTTTATTTTTTGGTTTTATTAAAAATCACCTCGCGGTCTGAGTTTAATTAGTTTTCAATAAAGAGGAAAATGATAATGAACCTGAAGTCAGTAGACAATTAACAATTTTCGGATTTTTTTTTTCGACAGAATCAAATACAAAAAAAATTAAAATATGCACATGTAGAAAATTAAAAAATTTATAGGTGCAATTTTTTTTATAATTTATCGTTTTGAAAAAAATCCAAAAATTATTACACGTCGGCGAACTTCAGTATCATGAATTAATCAGTTATAAAAAAAAAAAAAAAACAAATTTATGAAACAAATAACAATACATATCTTTAATTTAATTATATATTGTATTTAGATTAACAATTTTTTGAAAAATTTAAAATGTTTTTAGTTTTGTTTTTTGAGTACAAAATAAAATTATACAGAGTCTATATCCCTCCAAATATATATTTCATCTTCTACCTATATATAAATGTATTTTTCTAGAAAAACAACTGAGTATATATATATATATATATATGAAAGAAATAAACACAAAAGATATTGCCGAGACAATTTGAGTGGTTGACAAAAAGTTAATACAAGAAAGTCGGATAAAGAGTCTGGAGATAATGAATATGAGAAAAATAAAGCGGATTATTGAATCAAAATGAAAAAGAAAGTGGAAAAATAAATGAATTTTTCTCATTAGATTTCCCCTATCATTTGTCGGTAGACAAATCCCTCGTTAACCGGGAGTATGATTTGGAAAAAACGAAAAAAAGAGGGAGAGAGGGATGAGAGTCGGGACGATTGAACAATTATCGGCAGTTAGAGCGATAATTCAACGGATGTAAATTTAAACCGCCAGTAAAAACGATAAATTATTTTTTCGCGTACCTTTTGGTTATAACTTTTATATATTTTTTATGACGATCATTTATTTCACCCTCTTGTTCGTCTTTCTGTCCCGCTCTTTGTCATTTAAGTCACAACGGCGTAATATCTTTACCCTAAAAAAAAATATATTGTCCGCGGTCCAGATATTACTCAGTGATGCGCTCGACATCACACATGTGTATTTATTAAAAAAAATATAAATTTGAAATCAATAATAAATGTATTTAAATAACGGTTTCAATCAATTTTTATTCTTTAGATCCTTTAGTCTAGACAAATTAATATTCAACAACAACTTACAGCCGTCACATCTATTAATAAATATCACCCGACATGTTTTTTATTTCATTAGTTTTCTCGGTTGTTAAATAATTTATTTATCACACAATTGCTCCAATTTTTTTCCTCTTTGTCTCTCTCGATATTGATTTAGCGGCGAGTGTAGAAAGCGGCGAGTAAATCCAATGATTTAACAATAGAGTAACTGAGTGAGTGAAAGAGGAAACAAACTGTCGAGAGAGAGAGGAAAAAAAAAGATCCATTACGAATTTCCATGATAACCTGGCGGTCTGACCGTTTGTTTCTCCAGCCTGTTGCTCACTGATTGGAAATTGGGACAAGTGATTGTTTTGTGTGTTGCTAGGACATTCATGGCTCCACTGACCATCTATTGTTGTGTACAACTCCCTTCTATAATAATCCTTTACATTTATTTATTAATAGCCTCCTATATTTATTTAAATGTTTAGTTATTTTGCAATTAATGGCACAAAGGATCTCGTCAAAAATAGAATTCCCAGGGAATTGAGAGTAATTACATAAATTGCGTACTTAGCAATCAATACTCGTTTGCATTACTTAGTAATTGCAAACTGTTATTGACTGTGACCTTTGAATTAAGGGAATTTTTTAAATAATTAACATCAAAAGTTTGTTGAATTCAACAAAAGGTCAATCGGAATTTTTTGTTTGAATTCCAACTGACCTTTGATTTATTTTTTTAATTAATTAACTTTACTGTTGTCTAGTCAAAGAAATTTCTACTGGGCTAAAAATTTTTTTCCTGACAGTGGCGAGATATAAATTATTTATTTTATTAATTGATGCCGGGTAAATTTATGCGGGAGAAAATTATAAAGAAGTTTAAATTAAAAAACTAAATATTTTATAAAACGCAGATGTTGCATTTGATTTGGAATAATTTAAAATTATTTATAATAAATAAAAGTAGGGCACATTGAGAGCTTGCTAGAGAGAGTAAGGTCACAGGTATTTCTATTGGAGATGAGCGAAACCCATCAAAGGCATTCAGCAGAGTCAACATGCTGAAATTTGAGTCTTTGTGCGGGAATGGAAAATAGAGAATGTGTCCATAGCTGGTAGCTACTAGCCATTTTACGTTATACACATTTATATTCTGTACATGTGTAGGTCTATAGAGAGACAACAGGCGAGTGCAGAGTAGAGTGCAGAGCAGAGATGTACTAGGAAGGCTACACTCTAATGCTGGTCCATCAGAATGTTATTCAACCGCGAAGCATCGCCGCTCGATATTTAAAAGCCAAAGCGCGGCTCGTCTCTTTTATATTTTTTTATCTTGATATTTGTCAGGTAAAATCCTCATTCGAGCAGAAACAAACTCCAAGTCTGACCTACTATCACATTTACTACTTTACTGTCCCATCATTCAACAAAGCTCGCTTTATTTTACTCCATAACTACAGTTTTATTATTTTATACATCACGTTTACAATAAAAACATTCATTTTATCAAACATAAAATCTTTAATAAAAAAAAACTATCAAAGACTAAAAAATACGAGTACTTTTACTTGCAATAATTTTTTTTTTTTTTTTTATCAACTGATAGAACTGGAGAGAAAAATCAATTGTGATGTCATTAAATCGCGGGATAATTAAAATTTGAGTGACCTACATTTCGAAATTTTTTAAAAATAAAAGTTTAAAAAAATGTTTGTCAAAGGACTTTTTTTATTGCACGAGAATTGCGAAGGATTGGACGTAGCGTGGGAATAAAGAGATGGTAAAATCTTAAAGTGTGCGAGTAGAGCGACAAAGGAGTCTGTGTCGTGTTTGCGTTTTGCAGTAAAGCGCATTAAGCTTCAGCACAATGACGAGTTCAAAGGCAATGCAACACGAGCTTTGAGTTTTTCAGTCGCCGAGATTGAAATATGATGAGACTACTCTCTACTTTATACTTATTATTCCTATTCTCAGTACAGCATAAGGACACTATACAATATATGCAAATATATGACTCATATAAAAGCACCGACTGTTGACGACAGGAATGTCTCTGCCGATATAAAATTGACAGTTTCCTTTTATACATTTTGTTGTAATGAAGTAAATAATAAATAAGAGCAGAAGCTAAAGCAGTTGAAGTTGAAGTTGATGATGATGAAGTATCGGTTGAAGTTGATGAAGTACTTCCAGTTGCAATTATAGGGTAGCATCTGGTAGCTGATGAACGTGACATGCTACCGAACCACCCGTTAGCTCATCGAGTTTAAATTAAGAGCGAAAGTCCTAACGGTTGGTTGAATTTTGTATCACTTACGTCATTTAATTAATTAATTCATGTGTTGATAATTTTGTTCATACTCATACTCACTACCCCCGACCACCAGTTTCACATCCGCTTCTCATTCTCTCATTCCCTAAATCCCAAACGCCTGAAGTCTAGGCCACTAATATTTTGATCAAAGGAATGGTACGACTGACGTTGATGCTCTGGACTAGAGCTTCTGCTGATGATTATGATTATGACTGAGGATTATACTCAGCATGGGTCAGACTTAGTCCTGAATGCTTCGGATCGATCTGCTAGAGTTTCACTGTCGTCGTCGACGTGTAGGCGTCAGAGGGTGTGGTTTAACGTTTCAATAGTCTGCCAGCTCACTTATCTATCCATCCGCGTGCCCATGCATTCAATTAAAGGCAAAGAAGTCGAATTAATCCTGAAATTGAAAATTATTGTATGGCCTATCACTCGGATATTGCTGCTGGTAATTTATCACAATTGTTTATTAGATTTTTGTATTGAAAGCACCTTCATCAACAAGACCAATCATCTCTCAATGCTTCTGATTATAATTATCATGTCCGAGTTCAACACTCAGAAATTTAAATGAACGTAAGGTAAAAGATCTAGCGCCCAATCAGGGAACTAGTACCCGATCATTCCACGTATTTGTATATCAATATTTAGTAAATTTTAGTAAATATAGATATATAAATATATGAGTGCTCGTGTACTGGGTACTTCTTGGATACGTATCTTATAAGAAATTAACCCTTAGCGGCCACACCTCAGCCAGACCACATGAGGTAACTCATTACCCTACACGGAAAGAAAATTATGGGAAGTTTTGCTATGCATTATGGGAATGGTTCCCATAATGGTATGGGAACAGTACCTATAATATTATGGGAACTATTCCCATAATGTTATGGGAACCATCCCTATAATATCATAAAATTTTTTTTTTGCACAATAGTGTAGAAATTTCCCAAAATTTGAATTTTCTTGAATGTTTTGTGCTGACAAAAAATTCTTGTTAAAAATTTTAATGTTTTTTTGCCAAATACGATTTTTTTTTTCAATGTTTGAATTTTTGTTTTTATGTTTAATAATATTTCTGTGTATTGTAGAAGTGATTACCACACTTCTTTAAATTAATTTTTTCATGATAATATGGGAACCATTCCCATAATATTATAGGAATGGTTCCTATAATAGTATGGGAACTATTCCCATAATATTATGGGAATGATTCCCATAATTATAGGAACTATTCCTATAATTATGGGAAACATTCCTATAATTATAGGAATCGCTCCCATAATTTATGGTCGTAATTCCTATGATGGTATAGGAAAAAATTTCACAAAATTATGGGAACCGCTGCTATAATTTTCTTTCCGTGTACGCTAAAAAACTTAGTTGTTCAAGATATATGTTTTAAGAGAATGTGCCATCTATTCTCTTTCTCACACACATGTGAACGAACGGAACTGTCCTGGTTGCACTTACATTAGCAAATGGAAATTTAAAATGAGCCGTTCTCAGATATAAACTGCAATTTCCGAACGAGAAACGTTTGCGCATCGAATGACACATTTTGTTTAATAATTTGGGTCTTTACCTGTGAAAACAGTTCATTTGAAAATCACCTGGTACACTCTCTTAAGACATCTAACTGATTGTTTTATATTTGTTGAAGAGTTCTTCAACATTTCTAATGATTAGGGCCAGGAATTTTATCTGTCTTTTAGCGAAACCAAATTCCCAGCCCTAGTCATAACTTATGACTATGGTTTTCCACCTTGTGTTGATAATGAACCGCCTGTTTTCCAAAACTGTCCTCAACAACCAATTATGGTACAAAAAGGACCCGATTAATGATTACTAATGATTTTTATCGGTCAATTTATAAATGGCGTTCTAAAAACTGGGCATATATGTGACTTCCTATGCCATTGAGTCAAATTTCACACTTGTCTACTACCGGCAAATGTAACTTGTATCAATTTTTGAAGGTTCAAGACCTAATTTCACTTTTTCTGAGCCTGGGGTAACTATTTACCCCTTGTAGTCGCTAAGGATTAGTTCTAATGTTATAGTAAAATATCTAAATACATAAAAAAAATGACATTGTATTGTATTATTATTTATTATAAAATTAAATTTAATATATGCACAAATATAATTATAATAATTTTATAATTCATATGTTGTTCGTTATATTTATATTTAATACTATTTATTATTGTTAGCAATTAATTTAATAAAGTGTTTTTTTTTCTTTAATTATAAAAACAAATTTTTTTTAGTATGAGTGTTCATAAAATTATCTGCTGTAATTAATAATAATGATAAAAATAATTGATGATATTTGGTGATATCCAGGTTTAACAAAATGTAATTGTTTTGTAAATGAAATTAATGATAAATATATATCATTATTTGAAAATTCTAATTGTTATGCTCGTACCGTTCGCAAACTTAATAATTATCTTAATAATATAGTAATTTTAAATTATCCGTTGTATTGTTGTGACAATTTACAATTTTTTTAATTTATTATCAGTAATGATAACTATTTTTTTTTTTTTTTTAAGAACTATCACTGTACTGGCTACTGGAGTTTTTAATAATTAACGAGGAAACTTGCAGACTTTATTGTTATTTATGATGTGTGATCACTGATCATAAAAATAACAATTAACTTACATATATTGTCTATCATGAATACAATAATAATAATAATAATATTTTTATAGTACAAAATAATATTTTGTCATGAAAATTAAGTCGTTTAATTATTTAAATTACATTAAGTTAAATTTTCCTTTAATGTTAAAAATAATAATTAAACAATATGGCGACTTTTTTCATGGCAAGCTCACTACATATCTTTTGTTAATTTTTTAAATTTAAAATTATAATTAATGCCTGATAAAAATTTTCACGCAACAAAGAATGAAATTTTAAATAAAATCAAAGTCGCTGGAGTTTTAAAAATTGAATTTGTGAAAAAAATGGATATGTTAAAATTTTGAATAAATGAAAGAAAGAATAATAATAACAATTAACGACTTTGATAGTTGATCTGTTTTCTCTCTTATTGTTTTCTATAAAAAGGAACCGACTTTATTAATCTGAACTCTGATCTCAGTATTGTATAGTAATCTCATTAAGATTCTTGTCCAATCGTTTCGCCGCAAAAGTCACGTAGAGGATCCTGTGGATCCCGAGGGGATGACCTGTTCGGTGATAAACTAAATCTTTTAATATCTTCCTACATCGTCATCAGGCGGCTGGTTTTCTAACGTGCATGGCCTCAGGAATTCCTGTCCTCTCTCGTGCAGCCATTTATTCGCAACTATTTATTAAATAACATAAATATTAATATTATACAAAACAACATACATATTTATGGGTTGTCTATAAATATTTACCCCATTTGGAGCCCGTTAAAACTGGACAGGCAGCATGTCTTGTTCTGTAATCACCTTCGCCATTAGGTTTCAAATTATACCAAAATGCAGCGCTACCTTTTTTCGGCCACAGCGATATATTTATTGCCGTAAAAACTGTACCGCCTCCCTGTTCGACGTCACTCATCTAAAAGAAAAATTAAATTAAATAAAGTCTAGTAAAAATAAAGTGACCGTCAGATTTTGTTGAGAGTAAAATAAAATTAAAACGGTCACTGGACATTTGGAAAATTAAAAATCGCAAAGTGATGGGTAATGAGGACATTAATGGATCATCATTAAAAGCAGGAACGAGTTGTTTAAATGCCGGTAATAAAAATAAAAGTAACTTACGTAGTATAAAACAGTAGCAATACGATTTCCAGTACCCAGACTCTTAAATGCATTAGTTTCCTCTCTCTGAAATAAAGATACGGGCGATTAAATCGATAAATTTGACAAATTGGGTATTTACAGACTCGATAATTGTATAAAATTGCTTACCCTTGCGAAGTCAAAGTGCGGCTCGTAATGTCCTCCGATACCGTAATTGACCACCTGCAACTCCTCTGCAGTCTCGACAGTCATACTGGTCATATGTTCAACTCTCTGGCTCGCAGCCTGTACGTGTTTGTGCTCGTACTCTTGTAGCCATGCACTCTTGCTGATTCGGTAGTTGGCTATTTCCAGTTCACCAGTCTTGTAATTTTGCACGGTCGCTCGTTTAAACTGTAATCACAACGCTCAAGTAAATATTCGATATATCGACAGTAATAGCAGTCGATAGACAATGTACTCTTGTTAAATTATTTTAATAATACGTACTCTGGGTTGCGCTAATCTTTTTATCGTATCTATTTCTGCGTCGGTTATTACGTCGTGGTAGATAACAATGCGTGGATCAAGATAAGCTTCCTCCTCTTTGAATGGGGCGATCTTAAGAAATGGAATTCCACGATCGACGTAACGACACTTTAGATCTTTTTGGATTCGGGGCGATAGTGGAACTTCGCCGCGACAAAGCATTTCGTAACGTTCTCGTTCGCTCATTTCTTCAATGGGTTTTACTTTTTTTTCAACGACCGTAAATTGCTGAAATTATATAATAATAATTACTCAGTATTTAATACTTTAATAACATTTATAACTTTTTTATTATGGTTTCATAATTCAAATTATTTGTGAGTTTTCAAATTATTCAAAAAATCGAATTCATCTGTAGGGGGGGAGGGGCAAAAGGAGGTACTTGAGGAAATCCCAAGTTTTCGAGGACTCAAATACACTAAATCTTTTTTTTTTTAATGATATTCAAAGTAAATAAAAGAAAATTTCAGTTACCGTTGAAAAAAAAAATTTTTCATTTCTGCGGGCAAAGTGGGGTATCCCCTAAAAAAGGTAAAAAATAAAAATTTCTAGATTTTAAACGAATTTGGTCAAGTTGAATTTTTTTGTAAGTAATTTACATAAAGAAAAATTATATTTTACATGTTTATTGGAGACAAAAGAGGAAAAAAAATTTTAATAGTTTTTATCATAAAACAAACGTCATTAATATTTTTCAACTGACAATTGATTTTTGAAAAAGTTTACCAAAAAAAATTCAAAGTAACGCTTAATTATATTCACAGAAGTGATTTTGGAATCTTTAAAAACCATTTAAAATATAAAATTTTTTCTAATGAAATTTTGGGGGTACCCCCTTTTGCCCCTCCCCTTCCTCTAAATAATTGCAGTGAATTTTATATTGGAATAAATTTGAAACTAACGAATAATTTGCACATCCCTAATTTCGTATGACAGTAAAAATTTTCATCTCCGGTTAAAATTAGGGGTAAAATAAATGAAGGATATAAATTAGTCGTACTTACTTGGCTAGCAAGAGTGACATCATTTTTACCATCTTCGCCTCTTTTTCTCTTTCCCTGGCTCTTCTGAATTTCTTCTTGATAATACGCCCGATTGCCCAGAGCCCGCTGATGGCTCGGTACGAGCTCGAGCAACTCATTTGTCATACTCAAGGCACGTGCAACGTTACCTGTCAACCAATAAAACATTTATTTACCTTTACTTGCGGTAAGTAAACTTGTGTGAGTTGTAAACGCCGAGTATACATTTGACTTGGGATCGATCAACAAATAAATTGAGTTACAGCCGGGCTATTTATTCCCAGTTGTCGTGTCTCGTGAATCGCAAATTCCTTCCCACGAGTAATATGAATTTCTCTCAATTCGGTTTTATCCAACGCGACGTCTACATTCCGATTTAATATTTCTATTTCATCCTATTTTTATTTAAATTTTATTATCCGTCTTGTTCTCAAAGTTATTTGTGTCTGTGTGTGTCTTGCACCCGGTAACTATTCCAGCACTCGAACTCTGCCGCCGTATAAACGATAAATATTTAATGCCCAAGACTTATACCGGTAAAGTAAAACATCGGGCATTAAAGTTACATAAAAATATATAAATTTTTAAAAGTATAAGGTACATATAAATTTAAAATTAATAAAATAATTCATAATGCATCGGGTAAGCAGTACCGCAGAAGTACAAATTTTTTTACAGACAAAGTTTGAATTTTTTTCTCCCGCTCGTATACAACTGATGTTTTAAAACCAAATCCTCGGGGTGAAATAAAAAATAAAAGTACAATTCTGTATATTGCAGGGTCTTATCATCTCGTCTCGTCTCGTTCCGTCTAGTCTAGTCTAGTCTAGTCTATTCCGAGTGAAAAAAAAGTTATTAACAAGATAAAAAAAAATATTTAGCACAACAGCAACATACCTTGCATATAAGTAGAGAATGCAAGATACTCAAGTATATCTGGTTTGTTTGACGTCGTTCTATTTTGTTCATCCTGCAACCGGTTCATGGCCTCCTGCATCCACAGCACAGTGTGATAATAGTCACCATTATTGTATGACTGTCGTCCAAGCTCGAAGCAGTCGCCGGCTGGAAAAGCGAAGAGATAAACCCATTATATTCAGACTCCATTCATTGTCATATACACCGAGGGTGAGAGTGAGGGCGAGAGTGAGGGCGAGAGTGAGGGTGAAGGTGGAATGACATTGAGGTGAATACGAGTACGTATAAATGTATGAAAGGACTATAATGTGTGTGACAACAATCGTCAGCGCTGTTAAATAATGTCTCGCTTGTTCGCGATATATAACGCGCTTCTTTTTATCAGAGATGGATCTATACATCATTCTCCCAAGTCATGTTCTCTCCCTTGCTCTGTCTCTCCCTCGCACACACGGAGTTCACTTGAATCTTTTTATTGCATGTAGCTGGTTTGTAAAAGTTGGTTTGTTTGTTAATTAACGTTTGCCTCACACTTTTAGTCCCCGTTTGGATTATTCATGACGGTAAAGTTACAATAAATAAAAGCCAGGAGCTACCGGAAGTTACTTTCAGACGTATATTTTATTTACTTGGACTCGATTGTTTTGTTTACAAGTTTGGGAAAATGAATAAAATAAAATAGTGGGTAGCAGCGGCGGGCAATCGAGTAGTTAGAGTTGTGTTGCGGTCGACAGCAGGGGTTCTGAGTGAGAGAATTTCGGGTTAGACGCGGTCACCGGGGAGTTAGGATTGCCTGGAGCCCGTTAAACACCAGTCGCGGACGAGCGACTGTTATGTTCTCTGTGTAGAGTACCTAGAGTACCTAGAGAAGGTAGAGTACACCACCGTGGCGAGTGATATTGCTCTGCGCGGTTCTCTACATCCAACTGGTTAGCAACATCAACGATCTGTGGTTGTAAATTCGTCTATTGCTTTTATCACTCTCTCAGTGGTTTATAGCCGTAACGTTTGAGCACTATCGAGCTACTTGCTGCTGGTTGTTAACGAGTCTCCACACTGACTGTAATATAAAAAGCTCTGCAATAGAGGAGAGATTGGCCATCATAATAAATTCTGGAAAGTATTTAAATGCATTGGAGGTTGTCGGGGAAATAATGATAATAATGATGATGTGTTGGTTTACTAGTCTGGTATTTACTTAGTTGTTACTCTCTGGAGTGTTAACTCTCTGTCTATTTGCATCTATCCTAGATAGATCCTTGCTGCTTACTGGTAAAATATCACAGTTGATTTAGATCCGCATGGGTTATGTCAGCAAATAAACCCTTGAGTGTTTGATGATGTCTTTGGGATATCGAATAGATAAAATCGATAGGTACTGTATGCAAGTGTGGTAAAGTGGTTGGACTATCTAGTGAACTGGTAGAGTACAGAGTATGGGGTATGGGGTAAAGAGGTTTATGGGTTTTGTGTATAAAGTTTGTGTTGAGTTAAGTGGATTGACAATGTCGAAAGAGCAATGGATTAACGGTAAATATATTGAGTAATGCAGGGAAGGTTGTTTGAGTAGTTGTAGCTGTAGTTGAAGCACTGGGCAACATAGTAATCAGGGTACGAACCACTTAAGCCAGTGCTGTACTGGACACCGTTGAGGACGCCCCTGGCGACCTGGGATGTGTCGAGCTTGTACGTGTCCTGGAGTCTCATGAGTGCCACTGCAGCCCCGTTCAGATCCTCGTCCGTCGGAAATTTAAGGTCACTACGGGAGATCGTGATGTTTGATACAAATGCCTTGCCTACATCCTCTGTTATCAGCTCCTCTACTCTCTTCCAATCGGTCGTCAATCGCTTGACAAGTAGGTAAGCGTTTATTGGGTTAGAGAGGTACTGCTGGATGTTGCGAGACGCCTCTTCGTGCTCTCGTGAGTAATTTTCAACGTTCCTGAAACAAATTTTTTTTTTTTTTTTATTACTTCAAGTTCATTTAACGACCACAATAATAAGTAGGGGAGGGTGGGGCAGAGCGGCCCCCCTGAAATTTTGATCAAAAAAAAAATTTTTTTTTTTTCGACTAATTACTATAAATCCGATATGTTTGCGCATTTTTACCCCTACGCATGACATTTGGGGCAAAATGGACAAGCCCAAAATTTTTAAAAAGTGATTTTTTCATATTTTTATCGTCAAATTAAAAAAAAATTAGTATAATTCCACATTTCTAGCCCTACGCATAACACCTGGGGCAAAATGGACCAGCCGAAACTTCCGAAAAAATTATTTTTTCATATTTTTCGGCCGTTTCTTTATGCAAGAGGCAAATTTGGTCACTAAAAATTTATAAAAATTAAATTTTTTTTTTTAGTTGATAAATTTTTGAAATAAAGTAAAATTATAGAATTGATTTTTTTTTTTATTAAATAACAATTAGTAATTAAGGTAATCGAGAGTGAACAATTTTTTTACGCTTTAAAAAATTTTTTTCGAGTAATATAAAACCGAAAATAGTTGTCAAGAGAAAGAAATACATTCTTAATGATGAAAACAATTTAAAAAAAAAAAAAAACGAAAAAAAAAAATTTTTTTATCACTTTTTGAAGGGGAGCCGCTCTGCCCCACAAAAAAAAAATTTTTTTTTCAGAATTTTGGCAAAATGTCCATAAATTTGTTCGAAATAGGACAAAAGTAAAGTGATCTTCTGGTTGAAAGCCACAAAAAATAATAATTGGCTTAGGGGGGCCGCTCTGCCCCACCCTCCCCTATATATTTTATTTAATAGATGAAGTAATTTAAGTGTAGATAATTATTTTAAAATTAATCGAGACGTGAGTAATTATTTTTGGATATTTAAATTGGATGGAAATGGAGGAGGGTATTGATTTATTAATTATTGGAATTAAATTACCGTTGGGTAGGGGGTTTAAAATAAATAAAAATATATAATAAAAAAAAAAAAATGTGTTATTGTTTTGACCTGGAATAGATTTAGATCATCGAGGTGTGACGTTTTAACAACGAGTCTCGAGATTCCATGCAAACGAAATTGAGATGAGATTGAGTGGAGTATAAAAGAGGGAAAGAAAATTGGATTTCGATGCTTGAAAGCTATGACGACCTCTCGGATTTTAGTTCACGTATACAGAATAAAAAAATATGGCTGAAAATAAATAAAATAAAATAAATAATAAAAATAAAGGATTCCTAACGTAAGCGATCGTTCAAGCGAAATAACCAACTGCATTTTTTACTCTCCTTTCTTCTATTATTTTTTATTCTTTATTATTATTTTTAAAAATACTTTTTTGTTTATCAAGAGAGTCGAGAGTTACTTTTGCAAGTGAATAAGCTCAACAGTGTCTGTCTACCGACGATAACGAATTTCATTTCGCAAATATAACTCAGTAGTCAAGTAAAGACAATCATTCTCATTCTCAGTTATATATACATCCAGATATATATAATAAAGGGATAGTTTAAGTACTTGTGACTCTGCGACAACTCCGAACCAGACAAAAGACCCAAGCAAGGGAATATTGACACAATATTCTTACATTAATTACAGTACGATAAATCTTTTATTTCCCGGGGATTTTCAATGAGTTTGAATTGTACACAAAAGAGCATCGGGAGTTTTCAGAGAGTCGGTGAATAAAATAAAGAAGTAGATAAAGAATATAATTTTAAAAAATGTACTTTAATAATAAAATAATAAAAGTTTTAGTGAACAAGATAGGAATGGAGCTAACCAACCGGAAGCGAGGGAGATAATGACTTTAATTTTACTTTATATTCAACAAAGTTATAATTAAGATTATACTTTTATTGCTGGCAATCATGCTAAATAAATAGCTATCTCATTTTTTAGATTCGAGTCCTAGAGTCTTTTGATAACGAGAGAAAACAAATAACTTTTGTGATAAAAAAATTTTCCCGCCACTTCTTATTACAAAGCAACGGCGAATATTTTTATTACCGCTGACAAACAAGTCGATATTTGAACAAGTATAAATTGTCATTTTTTATTTTTATATTCATTCTGTCGGAGTTGAGAAGGAACACGTAGACTTTGCGCTAACAAGCAACGAAACACTAGCCGTGGAATCCTTATCAGTAACTAGTAGTGGCAGCGGGAAGAAGACATTCAACACCAGCAGCATCGCTATGAGCGGTAGGAAAATCAGGAGGAGTTATCCTGGGAAAGCTCATTGTGTATATGTGGCCATCATGATAATATCCAATTTCGGTCGGCACGTTTCTCTTTACGGGGTAAGAAGATACGGGCGGAGGAATGAATGGAGCCAACCAATGAGATACAGTTTGATTACCAAAGCATTCACGGTCTTGATGCTAATGCTGGTGTTGGTTCCAGTGGTTTCAACGTTTCCTTTTGTTCGATTTCTCTTATCATAACTAAAATCAAACTAACTTACAATGAGCTCGACACCCCGCAACCTGGATTTTATTATAATTTCCAAGATAACAAATACTTTGAGTTTATCTTCAATTGATTACAACTTGTATTATTTAACTTATCCAATAAAATAACAATAATAATAATAATTATATTGTATAGGGAAATTAACTAAAGTTTTAATAAGCAAAGCCAATTAAGGACATCTCAGACAGTGCCCCCCCCTCCTTTTTTAAAATATTCAATGACTTGAACTGTCACGACTGTAGTAAATTTTAATTAATTAATTAATTTTGTCGAATTTTTTAGGCTTGAATTTATTTACCAAATTTCGTTTGACGCCTAATTGATAAATTAAAACTTTTTTTAATTAATTAATAAAATTTGAATTCAGTTTTGACAGTTCAAGGCCATTGATTATTTTTAAAAAGCGGGAGGGGATATTGTTTGTGAACGACCTTAAATTTAAATTAAAAGTTACAGTAATAGTAAAATTTGAATTAAACTAATGGCGGGAATATTTGAATTTTAAATTTCTACTATTAAAAATTTTTTTTAATTCATTAATAAAATTTGAATTCAGTTTTGACAGTTCAAGGCCATTGATTATTTTTACAAAATGGGGGGGATATTGTTTGAGAACGACCTTAAATTTAAATTAAAAGTTACAGTAATAGTAAAATTTGAATGAAACTAATGGCGGGAATATTTGAATTTAAAATTTCTACTGTATCTTGTGATGGACACGATAATAATAAACTGTAGGAAATAAATTGTAATAAAAGATGTCAGCACTGTGAGGTCACTGCGGCAAGTATTGAGGCATGCGCAGTATCGACTTTGAATGATGTTGCTCCGCGCCGACGCCCCGCGTTGTCGTCGCGGCAAAATAATATTTCCCATCGGCGCAGCAGCCGCGAACAACACATGATACTGTGGATGGCAACTCCTGCGTTTGTGAAACTCGATTTAGTTTATAAAAAAGTCGCAATAATAATAATATAAAAGATATGTAAATAATTTAAAGATAAATTAAAAACAGTTAATTGTGAAAAGACGTGAGTGAGTTTAAACTGCTGGGGTTTAAGTTTCAGGATTATTCGGAGTTTCATATTTCTGGGAGTATAACTGGTGGGCTGGTAGAGTACAGTGTAGTATAAGGCAGCTTAGTCGAGCAATGGCCGACGTGCGGCTGGGTGAGGACGAGTTGGAGCCGGAGTCGGCGGTTGATGCTCTTGATTTGGCGAGTGACGTCGTATTGTTTCAAAGTGGAGAATTTTCACGGCGTGTTCACCGGGACTGGATACGTTCGCGAGATCCCCAGTCCATAATAACAGACAATGACCCCACGAGCATCGCTATTGGCGTCAATACGGATCTCAATTTAAGAATCGGTACCCACAAGTCACATTGCTCGTGGACATGGCACTTCGAAATACGAACGATGGGACGTTCTCTAAAAAATTTGTCCCTATCACTGGACGCCCATCGTGACAACTTTAGCATAAAAACCGTGCAGCGTGATGGTGTCAACGTTGGTTACTGTGATGGTGGGCAAGAGTGGTACGATCCGGTAGCAAGAGACTCACGTCGGGATCCAATAAGTGAACCCGTAATATCGTACCGCGTGACAATTGTCTTCGAAGCGGGTGAACACGGTACTTATCGCCAGAACATATTGTTTGGATTCGAGGGCTACCCCGTGGTGAGACGGAAAATATGCGCCGACTTTGTGCCACTCAATGACCTGTCGCGTCTCAATGAAGCGACCCGATACTTTTTGAACCAGACTGCACATGTATGGTCTCTGAAAAATAACACCGGGGATTTCCACCCCTTCGACTCGCCATTCGTAACGGGAAAAGACGCCTGGGAGAAAAATTTGGCTAAAGCGTATCCCTATCCGGGGGAAATGTTTATGCTGTCACACGCGACGTTGACGGAAGACTGCTTGACGCGTAAAAATTACCGCGGTAGGATGCACGAGCTTATTTCCGTGGAGGAGTTGGCCAGGCATGAACAAGTCGCCAGGTACAATTCTATTGTTTCCTTTCATCTTACCTCTTGTTATGTTTTGTCTTCACACACTGACGGTTCTACTACTGCTAAGTACGCGCCACTTGGAGAACTATTTGCTCAGGTTTGATTTTTGATCATTTTTTAATCATAATTAATTTATTAATTTTATATATATTTTTTTTATTCTTTAAATTATCTCAATAGCTGTCATTAGGTCGTGGAATATCAGAAGATATGAAAAGCGGACGATTATTATTGAGAGGGTGCAACAATATCCTGATAAAAATGTACAATCCGGACGATAATCCAGATTTATCGTCCGAAATATTCGAGGCCCATGTCGAGGACAAGTGCAACTACATGATATACGCGCGATTATCTAAACATTGCGTGGAACGATTGAATCTCAAGCCAGACACCCACGTCAAGATGCACGTCCAGTTCGTCCTGAGCCGCATGCCATTTTGCGAGTGGCATCGAGCGGTCGACTGTCTGCCCGACGAGAGATTGGTCTTTCCGGACCCCAACTTCCAGCTGACGATGCGACTGCCCCCGATTCCCGAGTCCAACGAGGACTGGTACGATCTGCTGGACAACCGGCTCAATGACCGGCAACGCGAGGCCCTCACTCTGATGATCGCGCCCAACCACATCTACTTGCCCCCGATACTTTTGCTGGGGCCATACGGAACCGGAAAGACCTTCACGATCGCCCAGGCGCTCCTGATAATTCTGCACCAGAACCCGCTGAACAAAGTCCTGCTGTGCACACAAAGTAACAGCGCCGCGGACCTCTATGTCAAAGAGTTTTTCGATAAATGGTACATAACAACGGAAAAAGAAAGACTCAAACCCATGAGGATTTACTACAAGAGACGTTTGAGAAATACGGTACGCTATTTAATTTACATCTTATATACATTTAACTGATTTAAATTTTTTTATCTCGTTAAAAAAAAAAGTTAAAAATTGAAATATTTATATAGAATTCATGAATAAATTTTCAGGACTCGGGTTTACAACTCAACTTTGTTTTTCTTTCATCAATATACCAAACTTTACTAATAAAAATTTATATTTATTTTAATGCCAATAAATATTTATTTTACGGCAATTATATAATATTGCGGCTTATTGTTTTTTAAGGTCCACGCGACGGTAAGGAAGTACTGTCTGACAGACCCCAACGGATACTTCTGCGACCCGACGAAGAAGGACATCGAGAACTGCGGGCTGATCGTCACGACTCTCGCAACGTCCAGCTGCCTTATAGCGCTTGATTACGAGCCAACGCATATCGTTATCGACGAGGCCGCGCAAGCACTAGAGTGCGAGGCGATAACGCCGCTGGCGTTGGTCGGAACGAGAACGCGTTTGATATTGTCCGGAGATCAAATGCAACTGGCACCCGAGGTCTACAGCGATCTATCAAAGGAACGGGGCCTGGGTATGAGTTTGCTCGAAAGACTTCACAATCTATATCCGCCCAGGCATCCCTGCCGCATCAACCTGTGTCAGAATTACCGTTCACATGCAGCAATTGTACAATTAACCTCGAACTTGTTCTACGGAAATGAGATTGAGTCAAGTGGACCATTGCTCCCAGAAGCGCCCAATTTCAAGCCGCTAATTTTTTACGCCGTCGCGGGAACTGAATTTCAGGTGCGATATTTACCACAATAATAATAGTGATGATATAAATATCATTTGCATTGATCTTTGCTCTCGTTAAATTTTTTTTATCTCTATCCATCTTTGAATATAAAGTAAAGTCATGAATTAATGAATGATTTATACTCAACGTACAACTATGAATGGCCAAACGTATTTTATTACAAGTTCATGTTTATGAAATGATGCATTACATTTTAATGTATTCCATACATTACACACTTTTTATTATATTTTTTACACTAAAAACATCATCAACAACTTTGCTACTGACTTTTTTACCCGATTAATCATAATAATCATAGCAATTTGTTACTTGTTTTTGTTACAGGGAGAATTCTCGACGGGTTTCTACAATGATGAAGAGGCGGTGGAACTGGCTAAGCAGATAGCTTCTTTAAAATCACGGTGGCCTGTCGACGAGTGGGGACCCTTCTCCGAAGACTCAATAGGGGTGTTGGCTCACTACGCCGAGCAAGTCGCGAGAATACGTAACGAGTTACGTAAACGTAAATTATTTTCGGTGTCTGTTGAGCGAGTGCTGAATGTCCAGGGTAAACAGTTTACTGCTGTGTTTATAAGCACAGTGAGAACGCGCAATTGCTGTCGATACTCAGCGGAAAATAGTGTGAGTGATTATGGATTTCTGACAAATCCACGGTTGCTCAATACCGCGATAACGCGGGCGAAAGCTCTGGTAGCTGTCGTCGGCGACCCGGTCGCGCTGCTGACCACCGGCCCCTGTCGCTCACTGTGGGGAAAATATTTTCAGAAGGCTAAAGTCTGGGGAATTCCCTATGTACAACTTAAAGAACACATGAATCATAGTCTAGCACCGCCTGTACCCCTTGGGATGCCGCTTAATCCACTTGCCCGCGAGTTCGTACCGCGAAAAGCGTAAGTCGATTTAAATTTATTATAATTGAACATGTATTTCATCAGTTTATTTTGAGATTTTTTTTCTATAGATTTTAATAATTATCAAGTTAATTATAATTATAATTATATATTACCAAAATATATATTATATATGTATTATTATTGTACAATGTAAGATTTAATAAGATATATTGAGTATGGCGATTATAATTATGAAATAATAATATTAATAATAATGACGATCAAGTTGGCCAATAGATTTATGAAGCATGGTTAATACTGTGACAATGCATCTGTATAATTTTTATAAGTGACTAAATATAGAAAATATAATATTAATAAAAGAAACTAAAACAAACTCATTGCGTATTTAAACTGATAAAAAAATAATACTTTCAATCCTACTTTTGTGTGTACTCACAATAAATAATAAATATATATATGAACATATATATGTATACGTGCAATTTTAAGTGTTATTTATTTATCATTGGTATTTTATTTTTAACACCTGCCTCAATAGTTTAAATTATAAATTGATTTTAAAATTTTTTATATATTTCAATAAAAGTATCAGCAGATTTATGAGACTTGACGGAAATAGTTCATGTAACTTTAAAAATATATTATGTACAATGAGCTTTAAGCTAAAACCTTTACTGGGTGTTAAGTCTGAAAAGTATCTGGTAGTTAAATACTTTTTTTTTTTTTTTTTTTTTTTTTTAAAAAAAGTAACTTTTGAAATGATGAAACGGGGAAGCGTTCAATATGCGGATGGCCGAGTTAACCAATGTGGTCTACCATCGAAACTGGTGTGTGTGCGCCGGCATGCTCTTTTCTCGCACGAATATCCTCTGGTTCTTTTTACCTCATATATATATTTTTTATTTTCCCTCGGTTTCCAATAACGCTCACTGTTTGTACAAGTACTAACGCAGAGTATAAGAGCCGATGAGTAGCGCTCTTTGTGTCTAAAATTACACCCGGTTCATAAAAAATAGACGATTATTCTGTGGAGTGGCTCTGGGTTTTATGTCTAAAAATCTATTACGCTGATGGGGAGGAGAGACAGAGCCCGTTTATTGTGAAAATTGCGCGAGGGTTATAATTGTCGGCAGTGGATGAATGCTCGGTTTATTCTCCACCCCGCGAATGTACGAAATTTAATTGTATATCGATGGAAGCGCGTATATAGATACAGAAATAGATATGTGTCGGTATTATACACGAAATACAGATATACAGGTTGGGTAAAGTAGTGATGGATAGATGGATAGATGGATAGTTATGTCCCTATTGCGTCACTAACAGATAAGCTGTTGGTGTTTCTGGTGGACATCGGTCGGATGACATTGTGTGTTAGTGCAGCTAGCAGAGCAGACTGCGCCCGATGTATCCAATGGCACTCTGTAGTGACCATCACTGCATCCACAAAGATACGCTGGTTGAGCTGGACGAGCTGGACAAAAGCAAATACGCTAACCAATAATCCCGCCTTCCATTATTCTATACGCTTTCTATTTTATTTTTTTTTCTTTAATATATATATAGATATATAGATATATGTATACCGATGGGCAACTGTAGTATTTCACTGTGGATTATCGATAAATTACTAATCTCTACGAGCCGATCTAGCTACTGTCCACGTTACTAATTAGTCACGCGTTCATCCGGATTGTCAGAGACACACGCATGCGGTAATTGACGCTCTGACTACTAATTCCCGTTCGTTGTGTCATTATCTTTCATTATTTCACATCATCGATGCCGTCTGGGGGATGCTAAAGATTATCCATCATTTTATATCCACTGTTGTGTGTTTTGATGTTATTTTTATCGCGCCGAAAATTTAATCCTCAAATAATGACGATAATAACAACAATGAAAGTAATGGAAAAAATATCGATATGAAAGTCTGTTCTGGCGTAAACTTTGCCGGCTGAATATTTTTTTTTCTAGGCATTATTTATTTTTGAGGAAAGAAAAAAGTGCGATTTTTTTTTTCATAGAGAAGATGAAACAGAAAAAAAGTGTATGGTTGTAACCGCATGTGCAGTAGAAGGAATGAAAGTTGTGAAAAATGAGTTCTCGAGTCCGCATACGTTTAGAATGTAAATGTACTTCACATCTCTTGTGGTTCTAAACACACAACTGTCAGGGTATGATGAGGGAAGAGTTGTGTTGAAGAAGTGAAAGAAGAAGAAGAAGAGGAGGAGGAGGAGGAGGCAGAAGTAAAAGTAGATGATGAAGAGAATATGATGGCGATGGTGTGAGTAAAGTGATGTGTAATGGAATTCAAACCAAGCGAGTATAAGAAAAAGGCAAAGTAGAACAAGTAGGTTGAGAAAAGAGTAAGATGGTGGATCTTGTGATCAAACTTTACACACTCGACGTAGAAACTTGGAGAAATTATGTCCTGGTGGGTTGAAGCGCATGGGTCGCCGATAAATCGCAACCCAGCAAATGTCTTAAGAGAGTTTCGAAACGACGCAGCGAACGAATATAAGAGAGTTAAGAGCACAGCAGAAGGTAGTAGTGAATGTATTATAAAGAGTTTCGGCGAGAGAGAAAGAGGCCGCGATATAAACGCGGAAAATAGAATCGGTATCTGTGAGATGAAAAATAAAATAAAATTTCTATCGGTATATATATATATATTCCCAACTCGTCAGTGGTTTATGGTGTCACACTCAACGATTCCGTAGACTATATAAATTCAACAGTACGAAATTACCAATAAATTTCATTGTATCCAATTGACTTTACTTCAATGGCCCCTATCTAATAAAACTTTTGACGACTTATATATAATAAGAGGCTCTGATTTTTTCCTTCTTTTTCATACTCTTAAACTCATTTTCTTATTATTATTATTACCATTATTATTATCCTCATTCCATCGTCTTGAATAACTCTCCAAGGACTAGTATACTGGGAGCTAAGAGGGGAGTTTAGTTTGTGAATTTAGCGTAAGAATCGTCAGCCGTAAAGGAAATATGTCTTGAATAAAAGTGATGTCGATGCGAAATTGATCAGGTAGTGGTAGGGGCTATGGGAATTATCGTAGTAGTTTTGAAAGGGAGGCAAGAACGAGGGTATGAAGGTAACGAGGAATGAGTGGGACCTTAAATTATAACGTTCCTGAAATTTCGATGACTTGTATTTTCTGTCCTCGTCTGTCTGTACCCTTTTCAACGCGTCCTATCAACACTACGGCGTATCCTCAGCACGAATTGAAGGTATGTAAGCAATTGAAGACCCCCACGATTATGCATTAAATGTCCTTCCGAATGTCGCACGCGCAGAGACCCAACGAGAACTTCCGAATCGGATTCTACAACTACTACTACAACTACTACGGGGATTTTGCCATTATAGACTGTCCACCTGATTTCCTCCTCCCCTATTCAACAACTTTGAATGCCCGTAGAGTTGGTACTGTTGCTGCTGATGCTCGTATTGGTATTACCACTACTACTACAACTAATAGAACGGCTACCGCTTCTACTACTACTACTACTACTACTACTACTACTACTACTACTACTACTACTACTACTATTAGTGCACTCTACGGCACACAAAGTAGCGTAGAAACAGCTAAAGCTCTGATGGTTTTGCTACCACTCCCTGGAGAGATTGAGAGAGAATATTGCCTAACGATCGAATCAATAGACTGACGTGTAACGAAGAAACTTTTCCCGCCTTTCATTCAATACCTCTCAGCTGTGCGGTTTTTCAATCACACTCTCACCCGCTGAATTATTTATATATATATGCGTTTCTATACAGTTTTCTATCCGCCGCTGCTTTTGGTAGTGACGGGTATGCAATCAATCAACTATGCATTTAGATTTCCCCATATTATTACAACTGGGGTTGCTTATTGTGGTCAAAATTGATTTATGATTTTGTGATTAATGATTAATATCAACTGGCAGAAAAATAATTCAGATCGACATAGACCAGAGCTAAGAGAGGGTTAACTATTGAGGGTGTGCAAATACGGATTGTTCGTGTCAAATCGAATGATTCAAAGTATCTGTCATAATCCTGGACTCATACGCAGTTATCTCGATTTTTGCTACAGTGCTTATTGTCCTAAAGCCTCCACTGAATGTAGGCAGTAAATTTTCATCTATTTACCCGAGTCAAAATATTTGGATTAGATTGAACTCAAGTTAACTTAAACAGCTTAGATATAACTTACCTGATATTGATGGACTTGAAGTAGTACACTGTAAAAAGAGCGGTGTTAAAAATGGACTCATTTTAACTCCGCCCGGTGTTAAAATAAAATTACACCGGTGTTAAAAATACCGGTGTTAAATCGGGGTAACTGGTGTAAAAGCGGAGTAAAATCGGTGTAAAGGCGTGGTAACCGGTGTAAAAACGGAGTAACATCGGTGTAAAAGCGGGATAACCGGTGTAAAAGCAGGGTAAACTGCGTCCGCTTGGATTATTAACTTTAAAGATTATAAAACACAAAAAATGTCAGTTCTTTATGAAAATTAATAAAGAATATCATTTATTAACAAGTATAGTGATCGAGTAAGTAAAAATATTCACAAAGTAAAATATTTTAACACTGGTAAAGAATATCTACACCGGCGGCGGCGTTATTTTAACACCGGTCTAGAATATTTACACCGGTGGCGGCGTTATTTTAACACCGGTACAGAATATTTACACCGGTGACGGCGTTATTTTCACACCGCTTTCAGGGGTAAATTTAACACCGATAATTTTAACACCTACACCGTTTGGACTTACCCCGGTGATTTTTTACAGTGTATTACCTTGACTTAATAAGCTTAAATAAGACTTAAGTGAGCTTAGGCATCAAGTTGAACTTATTTATGACTTATTCTTGATAAAACTAACCTATCGAAGAATGAAAGCATGAAAAGAAGATATGAATCCAAACTAGGTTAGCAACCGAATGCCGGAAGATGACCTGGTGCATGACAAGTAGCTCGTCTGCATGTAGAACTCTCAAACATTCTTCAAAAGATCAATTTTTAACCTTAAAATACTTCTTAAAATCTTAGTCTTTTTATGCTTGAAAAATACCTGCAGACGACCTGGTGTCGGATATGTACCGGTGCTGCTTGTTTTCCAGGCATTCGATGCTCTTTGCTAACCTAGTTTGGATTCATATCTTCTTTTCATGCTTTCATTCTTCGATAGGTTAGTTTTATCAAGAATAAGTCATAAATAAGTTCAACTTGATGCCTAAGCTGACCTAAGTCTTATTTAAGCTTTTTAAGTCAAGGCAATACTATTTCAAGTCCATCAATATCAGATAAGGTATATCTAAGCTGTTTAAGTTAACTTAAGTTCAATCTAATCCAAATATTTTGACTCGGGATATTCCTATTGTTAGTTATTATATATAATATATATTTAAATTACCTTCTCAAAATGGCTAATCGTTGCTCTTGGACTTTTATGTAACCGTGAAGAGTGTCAATGAGCACGGATTCAGTCTCGAGGAGTTCTTCCATATCAGCGAGTGCGGTGTAAAGTTCGCCATTTCCGATTGAAATTAGAGATACCAGTACCAGTGTCACCAGTGTCACAAGTACCGGAAATGGCGACATTTTCGGTTGCTCGTTGTCTTATCTATTTTATATATTATTTAAGTTCTGAAAGCATACAAAAGATAATTTAAATTAGATTTTATTTTCATAGCATTCAATAGCAGGACTATTGTAATTATGGGTATTGTCAGACATTTCATCGAGTATACAATTGTATTTTTAAATTGTAAGTATGCAAAACAAAGGAATAGCTCGAGATGATAAAATTTTATTAAATTGTCAAACGGTTAATTGTTAAAACTGATAACAGTTTCGTGTAAATTATTGTGTTTTATGAGCTAAACATTTAGTCTTTTATCTGAGAGCTTTTCATCCCGTTTTATTGTCAGCATCACCGACAGCACAACTGCTGGTGGTGTTGTTGTTACTACTAGCTTAAGTTGAGCCTTAATTCTTAACTGTCCTTGTATAATTTACGCATACTTCCTTCCGTGAATCCTGGCCTTAAGTTTTACATGACGAGGCGCGTTATAGCCTCCGTAAAAGCCGAGTCTCAAGTCCGCTGATGCAGGAGTAAAGTACGGAATAAGTAGAAGGAGGAGGACGAGGCGAAGGAGAAGAAGAAGAAGAAGAAGAAAGAGAAAGAACAAGAGGATGAGAATGAGTGAGTTTAGTGTGTGAGGTGAATGAAAAAGAGCAGGAGAGCAGCAGCTATAAGAGCTAAAGGAAAAGCTTCCCCTTTACTTCCTAGGCAAAGTTTCTGTCAAGAAGTATAAGAGAAGAAGCACAAGAGCTAAACCACGGGTATAAAATCTTACGAGGAACATCCTGTACAAGGGATAGGGTATATGTTCCCCTCGTGGTCCAACTCAGTCTTATTATCCGAGAGTTAGAGAAGTACTTGTGGAAAAAAAGAAGGAGAAGAAGGAAAAGGGGAGAACGAGGCTGACGGGAGATGAGAGACGATAAAGAGAATGGAAAAAGGGGTGGAAGGATGCAGAAGAAGAAGAATGCTGGGGTGGACGTTTAAAAGTTCTTAAACCGTTTTTTTAACGGGCGACAAGGCAACTGCTTAGTTGCAAATTAAGAAAAAATCTTGTAATCGAGTTTAAGTTCGCGTTGGTGCTACTGCAGTACACCTGCTATAGATATCGGAGGAATGAGACGAGAGTAGTTATATATAAGCAGGTGGAGTGAGTGGAGAGAAGGTGGCAAACCGGAGAGTGTGAGTAGATGATTCCACGAGGATGAGCGCAACCGGGAGAAGAAGTAGTATACTGAGAGGGTTGCCGCCGGCGGCACTGCAGATGGAAACTTTCGGTGGGATTAAAGTCCACAGCTACGGCCGGACGATGACCCGAGTGACCCAACTAATTAAAAGCCCCGCCTCACCTTCATCCCTTGATTTATCCCTTCCATCTACGGGCACGCTACCACTACTTTTGTAACCATTGGTTTCATTTACTCGGCTTTTTTCTCTTTTCGTTTATACACATGATCCGTTTTATTTCATTGTCGGTATGATGCTTTCAAAAGCCTCACTTTCCTGTATTAAAAGTCACTCGTTTATTGAATATATACATATATAATACGTATTATCAAGCGTATTTGATTATTCATTTCGAATGCTGCAACATTAGGCCGCTTTGCCGATTACTCTGGTCACTAATAGCATTTATGAATTATTTAGCACGGAATCATTCTATAATTATTGTTATTATTATTTACAAAGAGAAAAAGAAAAAAAAATCCTACAGGAATGGATACTGTACCACGGGATAGGGACGAGCAAAAGAGGCATTTAAAAAATTTTTTGTTTTTTAATTAATTTGCAATACGCGGGATTGTTTTAAATATTTTTTTTTTGAGTTTTTCTATTGAAATTGTACGCCAATTAAATTTCTACTATCAATTACCATGCGAATCACTGTACTCGGTAAATTTACTGGAAATCGTGAAAAAAAAAATATTTTTTTTGACTTATTCGGGCTGGCTCGTTTAGTTCGAAAATGAAAAAATTTTTTCGCAATTGCAATTTAAAACTTTGCTTGTTTTCTCTAAATAAGAGGAAAATACAACGAATTCAACGTATCCAGAAAATTTTATCAGTTCCTATAAATTTATCTGTATGTGATGATAATAATGATAATAATTAATGCAATGAATTTGGTACTCATTTGTAGCTGTAATATACTTGTCTAGATACTTTCAGATTTAATGGCAACACATAAAATCCATTGTTATATAATAAATGTAACATATATTTAGGAATAATAGTAATCGGTAATATTAATCTCTTCACTTAAAACCCCGTAACCATTTAATGTATTTATTAATTCATGTACAAATACAATTGTGCGGAAACAATTGTATATACTAGATCAACACTCGTCCGCTTTATAGAATTTATTAAAATAAACACTATCGATTGGTTTTATCCGCTCGACCGTATAGATACCACAAATAATTTAGTTTAATTTTAAATTGCTTATGGCTTATTGCCAGTAATTATTATTATTTTTACTGCCTTGTCCCTTATGCGCTTATTGTTTAAATACTATTTTTATAGTAACAGTCAGCCAATTTGCTTACTTTATGTCCCGAATTAATAATTTTTATCGGTCTACATCCGGTATAAAATTTAAACTTCGGTATCTCGATATTTTTATCTGTACACTAATGCCTTCATTTGTCAGCCAGTTGAAAAAGGTCCAACAATAAAGTTCCGTATTAGAGAGATTGATATTGGCGGTAAAGAGTAATAACCGATAAATTCATTATTCCTTTTTTTTAATCTCGATTTTTTTTTTTTTCTTTTTTCATTTTCTTTTACCCTTTAACCCAACGGACATAAATAGTGCGGCCGAAGTGTGTAGAGGAAGGGAAACTATACTTGGAAAGTTTAAAGTTTTCTATCTCTTAAAGAAGGAAGAATATATACAGATATATATATATATATATATATATATATATATATATATATAGGAACAGAGAGTAAGGAGTAGTGGAGATGTAGCTGCCGGATCGACGATTTACTTTCTGGTATGCCGTAGATTTTCGAGGGTATTATTGACGTAAGTACTTTCAGTACTTGGTAAAAGGACACTGGTAGCAGGATTGGTCTACAGAGGACCCCGAGTTAAGTTACGGTGTACAACTACTGCGTGTAGTTGGATAAGTCAAAGGATCCGCTGAAACAAGTAAGTTGAAGGAGAAAAGAATGAGTCGGAAAAAGTGCAGCAGCCAGGCATCAGCATCAGCAGTAGCGGTGGCAGTTGAGGGAGAGAGAGGGCAAGGGGTTAAAAAGAGACGTTAGAGACTAAGTCTTGCTGGTGGTGGCTCTTGGAAACTCTTAAGAGTGGCGCTAATTAAGCGGCACCTTAAAGAATGGCTTTTCTCCCGGAGCACCCGGCAAGTCTGCCAACGCGATTACCGGGGGTGCTTGTAGAGGGTGTGGATGAGGGCAAAGAAACTGCAGGACCGCGGTGGTTGGAGAGAAGAAAAAGGATGTAGTGCTCGTGATGGTAAGGGTGGTAGTGGTGGTAGTCGGTGGCTGGATAAAAGAGGGAATAGGGATGCCCAGCTCACTTTTCCGGCTCTACTCTAGTCTACTCTACTGCTGCCACTGCTACCCCTATTTATGCCTTGCATACATATCCCGCATCTACTTGGGGTATGGGAGTTATGTACTCCTCTTTAGTGTGCGAATCCAGAGTAGACCTCGGGTTAAATGCTCCTGGTGTGCTCTTTGACGATCATCTTGCTGAACACGCTCGTTTTTTATACGGGGGATACGGGTCATAAAGCTGAGGATACTCGCAAAATGGCGGATCGCTTTCTTGTCATGACTTTCATTTTTTAACTAAACTTTTGGCTTTTAATAATTAGGAAAATTTTTTAAAAATATACATGTGTATTTCTGTAATTTTTCCCAGAGATAAAAGTTTTATTTCAGTCGACTATAAAATTTAAAGTCGTTTGATTTCGAGTTAATGGGACTTTTCTTAGTATTGGTGGAAATTTGGTTTGAATGAAAAATTTACTAATGAAAAAGACTGTTTAAATTTAAATAATGAACAAATGATTAAAATTAAAATTAAAAAGTCTTTTGAATAAAATACGACAGAGCGAGGACACTGAAATTAAATCAACTATGTGTAGCCACCGTTTTATTCAACGCCTTCAATTAAAGTTAAGAGAACTATTAAACTTCTATTTTATTTTTTTATTTTTTTCCATTTTTAACTCAGATTATTTCTTCTTCTTCAATTAATTCACCAACTTTCTCTCTTAATTAGTACCGTAAAATTACAATAGATCAATTTGTTAAGTGGTTTAATTAAATATAAAAACAAAGTATTTAAACTTTAAAATTAATCACACCCGGATAAATTCATCAAGAGTAAACAGGCAGGCAGGATAATAGCTACCTAAGTACTTTAGGTGTGTAATGTAAACGGTAATAATAATAATAACAACATAGAGACATTAAATTAACCATTGACATAGTAGCAAATGATTGTTAGACGGTTACGTGAGCAGCGCGAAATTCGATTGTCCAAACTCAAATACGGAATAATAATCAGGACAATGCGTTTACTCGTAGGATGAACCGCGTCCTGTTGCCAAGTTGCTGTGCACAGCAGGGGTGTTGCTGATAAATAGAAGGGGGTGTACGATTCGAGCGAGACGGCCGCTCCATGAGAGAATGAGGAGATACTAAACTAGATATATAGACATACATTGGTGATAAAGTGCGACATATATATATATATAGAGATAGAGAAACAGTAAATGTATGTAGCTGTTGGCCCCTTTGTCCTGGCGAAGCCTCGGGAGAATCCGCAACGTCGGGTGTCCGGTTCCGTTTTGGACACCCTCTCATGTATCCATTCAAATTTAGGTACAACAGGCACGATTCTCTGAGGGTTTTCCGAGTTTCCATCGTCTGTCACTGTTATCCATTGGCCCTTTACTTCCCCCAGTTTCCCCTTTTCCCCTACCCGTTCATCTCGACAGTCTGGCGCATTCGCGTACTCACATTTAGCATTCATTTATATCCACACTCGCAAACAATATTTTCACCTCTACTTCATCAGACAAAGCGTTGTTCCAGTAAAAAATAAAAACAAATATAAAAAACAGGAGCTGGATAAAATAAAAAAATAAAAATAAAATAAAATACAGATACAGATACAGAGACAGGTAATAAAACAGAGTGACTGATAGATGAAACGCAAACGTTTTATTGTAAAAGTGAACTCGCTCGTGAATTCGTCTTCGCAGTGATCGTTTACAAGCCCGAATGCGTTCATTTGTCGTGTGTTGTCTACTGCTGCTGCTACTGGTAGTGGTACTGGCACTGTTACTGTTACTATTGTCAGCTGGTACTTGTCTACTTCACTCTTTACCCCCGGCGAGCTGCTGCAAAATGCCGCATGTTTTATTTGTCTGATAGAATCAGGTTTGTAAACACGAACGACGCAACTGTCGAACAAATTATCGAACGTGGTGAACGGCTTAACCACATTGTTAAATTTCTCTTTGTTTAAACACCGCGTTATTCTATCTGTTATCAAGCACAACATCCTTCATTTATTATTTTTATTATTCGTCTTTACGTGTGTGCACGACACGTTTTAGTGAGAGTAAATTTTATCGTGAGCTAATGCAATTGAGGGTTTAAGCGAGAAAAAGACAGAGACAGAGACGATGAAGAGGGAAAGAAAACAGAAAAAAATGAAGAAGAAGAAAAAGCGTCAAGTGTCTGATGGATTTAGTTTTATACTCGTTTTCTCTTCACTCTGGATATATGCTGCTGGAGATGCTGGTACTGCTGGTACGGTTCTGAAGATCGGTTCACTAGATTTTCTCTATAGATGGGATTTATCGCAACTCAGCTATTGGCTTTTCGGACGACGCAAAATGCCTTCTTGTTGAATCCTACGCGATAACCCATGTCAAAATTCCCGTCTCTTTTTTCCTGATTTTTTACTAGAGGAAATGATATGATGTGTCTGATAGCTATTCATGATTTTTAAAATTTAATTATTAAAATATAATGTTACTAACTTGTTAGCTTTTCACTAAACTATACAATGTAACTTTTCTACGAAATTTAATATATTCAATGATGAGTACACGTCTACAAAATATCAATTTCAATAATTAACTTCAACTCTCAGATCGGTATTAAAAAAATTTTAATGTTGTTGAGAGAGAGCTGACTATCAAGCACTGAGATGAATAAAAAAAAAAGTTTATCGAAAAAATACTCGAGAGTGGAATCGACTCACCGACCTCTTGCTTACCGAGTAATTGCACTTCATTAATAAACTTTTCATAACTTTTAAATTATTTGTAAATTTAGCTCTGCTTGTAAAAAATTATTAACTCGACGTCACGGCATTAATAATTTAAATAAAATGTTATTGCGGTAATGGCGCAAATTGTCTAACGGATGACGTCAACAGCGCATTGAAAATAAATATTAAAATTTAATTCGGTCGTAAAATGTCAGATAAATAGAAACGAATCTCTATATTGCGCTTTCAATGCTACCCAATGAGCCGTACTATCGATTATCAACAATAAATTATTTACTAAGATTTTAATTAAGCCGTGTAATTATAGCATCTATTGATCATAGAGTAATCTAGATACCGTATTATCTATTTCTCGGTTGATTTCATATCATGCTAATTATATCTCAATATTAATATCCTTACAAAACTCAATACACAATATCTATAGGTATATATTATATTTAATATATAGAATTATTAATTGACTATAAATAAAATTTTGTAAAATGTATGTGTTGTTATTATCATATATCGGAAATGAATCCTTCATTCGTACAATTTGGAATAGTATAGCGGGTAATTTGGCACGCGTACGCGCACCCAAACACACGCAACCGTGCGCATCAATTCCCTCATGGTCTCTATACTCCGAAATCGGGCGATTCTGGCTCTCATGAATTATCTGCAAGGGGTGCGTATCCATGCGGCTTTCTGCCACTGCAACTTTGTCTCTCTTGTCCCCTGCCTCAATCTCCATTTCTACCTCCCCCACCTCCTACTCCTACTCCTTTTATGATGATGGTATATAGCGCGATTGTTGCAGCAATGCCGCCGGGTGGCACACGTTGCCATAACGTGACGCAGGATAATTTATTCGCCCGTGTCATAATTGCGATATCGCATGCAATGTCGATATATATATATAGATATATAGATGTGTAGATATTGCGGTCTGGAGCTACTGCTACTGCTGCGCGAAAGTCCCGACCGAGAATCATTTGCTGAATATCCAATAATGGATTAATATTTAATCTGGAATAGAGCTTACAAACCGCCGGAATTTTAACCGATTATTTGGTGAAGAGAGACAGGCAAAAATTATCCCCCGCAATATCATCAAATATATATAATATATATTTTAATGACCAAACAGTTGTATTGAATGGATTGTTAATTCAATATTCGATAAAAAAACAAAACATCTGTTTTATTTTAGTGAATTTTAATGGACTTGGTTATATCAAATTATGTAGTATTGTACTGTTGGGGGAGAGACAGGCGAAGCGGGACGACTGACGAAATAATAAATTTTCGTGCATTCAAACACGCCGACCTTTTCTTTTATTTTTATTCCGAGGAATTAAACCATTATGGACTTTTCAAAAAAAAATTTCCCGCCCCTCCAAATATTTAAAATTATTTGAATTTATTTTCGTGATTTGAGAGTTAGAATGGATGTTAAAAATGATGGAGGATTGGCGGACATAAATAAATAAAAGAAATTACCGTATGGTCTTTTTATGTCGGCGTACGAGAGCGGAAAGAAGCAAAGTGGTTGGGCTGTAGGTTGTAAGTTGTCGGGTGCGGGTGTGGGGTCTAGGGTGTAGGACAGGAATGAAGATAAGAGGTTGTAGCTGAGTAAAGGTATAAGAAAGCTATCGATTAGATGATGCAGGGGGATTGGATATCGGTAGCAGAAGCAGCGGCGGGCGCGTTCAGGCTGGCGGAAGTCGTTCCTAACGATAACATCTTTATCCATTGGAGAAAACGGGAGGAGGATGAGTCGAGCCGGGCTAAAGCATCCGACTACTCTGGATTAGCTGTACGCAGTCTATGCCTATATATGTCTGTATCTATATGGCTATATATTTATGGCACAAAGTATAGATTGTAGTACATATATAAGGCACGGCTACACATGCTGGTGTAGCTGTACCATACCGGAGCCATACAGCAGCATACCTTGGCATTTTGCCGTCATAAATTCCCGATAAAAGTGTCCACTATATTTATGGTGATAGACTTTTCCTCAAAGATTGATCATAACATGATATGTTTTTCGTTTAATTCAACTATTTTTTACGAGTATATTTTAGCTGATGATGAAGATACAAAAAGTTGTTTTTTAAAAAATAAATCACCGGATTAAATTATTGGTTAAATTTTTTTTTTAGATTTCTTGATGAAATCTCAACGTCAACAGTCAAATACAAGACGAGAGAAGGAATGAAAATAAAATAAAAAATAAAGGAAGGAAGAAACGGATATAAAGATTGCGGAAATGCATAAATGCAGAGGAGGAGTCACAAGTCGTTGAAGAAGTTTGTGATGTAAGGGTAGTAAGGGTAGTAAGAGTAAGGAAAGAAAGTGGTAGGAGTGGTAGCAGTTATAGCAGTAGTAGTAGTTATTGTAATAGTAGGAGTAGGAGTAGGAATAGTGATACTGGTGGTGGTAGTAAGGGAGGTAGTAAGGGAGGTAGTTGCAGTTTGCAGTGAAAGAAATAGTAAGTAAGAGTTGAGTTGGTGCAGCACGCGGGGTTTACTTGAAAACGACTAAGGCGGTGAGAAGCGGACGGCACCGATGAATAATGTATTTTACGGCTGCAAGAAACGATACATTATGCCGAATCGCGAATCGCGTGGTGTTGGGTGGTGCACCAGGGCGAAAAGCTTGGACTGGCAATAATAACGACTTATATATATGTACAGTTGCGCTGAAATAGTGAGTGAAAGAAGACGAGAAAGTCACGATCGCGATGCTGCTACTGCTGCTGCTGATGAAACTTTTAATAAAACTATAAAAAAAAATCTAGACCTTAATAAAAGAGTTTAAAGTAAATAAATAAATAAATTACACAGAACCAAGACGAATAAAATTGAGTAAATAAAATAAATTAAACATTTTTGGTGTATTAATTGCGATTGCTTTGCGCTAGATGTCATTTGTGTCCATTTAACTTTTTACTAAAGACGGTTATTTGAATCCTGAACCGTGAATTTATTCATTTTTTGGGGATTATAAACTTTTGGATATTTTATAAAAGGAAATGAAGTTATTCGGAAGGAAATTAAGATTTAACTGTACAGTTCCTTCGGATTTATTTCAAAAATTGTTTTACTTTATAATGTAATATATTGTTATAGGGGAGACCGGGGCAAGACGGCCCACCTAAGCCGGTTATTATTATTTGTGGCTTTTAACCATCAAGTCGATTTACTCTTGTCCAACTTGAACTCAATTCACCAAAATTTTGGTGAAGCTCCTGAAAAAAATTTTTTTTTTTTTTGGGCAAGACGGCCCCTTCCGAAAAAAAATGAAAAAAAAAATTTTTTTTTTTTAATTGTAAAAAAATTTCCCGCGTAACAAATGTTTATATTTTTCTCTTTAACAACTGTATTTACTTTAATATTACTCGAAATAACCTTTTTTGATATAATACGAGTCATTTTTTCACTTCTGTAAAAAATTGATTATTGGTTTTTTAAACTTTTTCAAATGCTCTATTTTAATCCAAATCCATATAATTAACCAAAAAATAATATTTCTATTAAATTAATCATGACTAGGTTATAATACTATGAAATACATTTTTTTTTAGAATTTTTGAGTGGTCCATTTTGCCCCAAGTTTCACGTATCGGGCTAAAAATGAGTAAATAATCTAAATTTGTGATAATCAAAAGAAAACAAGAAAAAAAAATTTTTGGTTAATTTTTGAGGTGGGCCGTCTTGCCCCGGTCTTCCCTACTGTTAATATTTTTGACAATGATATTTCTTACGGTCGTTTTATTGACATAATTGTAAGCAAAATAAAAAATTTTATTTCCCGCCCACAGCAAAAAGAGATTCTCCGCATTAATATGCCCAAAAATTAATTACTTCCTTAGCGGTCCCCTTTTGGGTCTTCCCCTATGCAATTTTGAGATATTTAATTGCCGCAAAAGTTATCAAAATATATAATTAATGTTGTTATCAATGATTAAAGTTTGACTAAAGTTATGAATAATATCTATATAGATAATGAAATATAGATCATGTAAATGGATTTATTAAAATAGTTGATGGAAGTTGGTAATTTAGGTATTCATTTGTGGAATGAGGTTTACCATGATAGATCCCACAATGTCGAATGGTAGCCCATGAAATCCTAGGGATTTACAAGTTCGAGATATTATTGGAGTAGAATGAGAGGGAAGTTATGTTGAGTGAGACAGATATAATATAGTGCTCCAAGTTCAAAACTCCAAATCAGAAGCGATTATGTTTATGCTTTATACGCGTATATATGTATAAAGAGAGGGGGTAAAGAGAATATATATGTGTATGTATATTGAATAGCTTTTGCACATATCCTCTCTATATTGACTTAGCTCACTAAGTTCTCGCGTACGTGCTCCTAAGTCCATCAAAGTGAGGCTTAACTCTTGTTCGCAAACCCATTTGTATATTAATGGAGACTAATGAGTCATAGAAAGTGAAATAATTTAACAGAGTACGTATAAGAGCAATTAATTTCAATAGCTAGCAATTTTACAGATTCACTTTTGGACTTAAATATATTTTGCTGATTAAAAATTTTAATCCGAAGCTCAGAGCTCTAGTATTCTAAGCTTTCAAATTTGTTGATGTCAGTGATGTCTTTTATTTTTATTTTTATTTCATTTGAAATTAAGCTAAATAGGTAACGATTCCAAGTGAGCGTTGTTTGCTCAGTGATATATTTTGTACAGCTCAAGCTTTTGAAGATATTTTAATTAAATAAGTTAATTACATTAATGAATTTAATTGGTTAAATTTTAAAAAGTTGTAGATGAGTGTGAGAATCTCTGGAAGCCTGTCGATTCAAGTAATTAAGATCTGGAATAGTGAGACTGGAGTAACAAGGATAGAATTTTGATGATAATAAGTGTGTAAGTATAATGAAGAAGTAAGCAAGTATGGATGCTCGATGAGCTTAAATATATAATGTCTATCTCTTTCTTACATAAACTAAAACTTTTGCATATTAAATTACAGAGTGCAGAAACAAGTTAATCCATCAGGGAATTGATATCTTTGAATGGGTGAGAATGAATTCCTGGTGGATTTAATTCGATACAGAATGCAATAGCAGAGATGGAATTCTGTTTGTATATATATCTATATATAAAAAGAGAAAGGGAAAGGGCTGATGCTTCTATAAGAGGAAATGAAAATCAGAGGCGAGAGGTGGAATGAGTAAATGTAATTAATTTTCTGTACACGTATACTACGCAGAATATCTGTAGAGGCGCAAATGAGAATACGCGATAGTAAAAACAGAGAGGAGCATAAAGGGTACGGTAAGGAAGGAAATAAGAAGACAAAGGTACAGCCAAAGAGGGTTTGAGAAAGTCTGTGTATTAGATGCGCATCTGCGACTCGTGGATGTGGATCTACTTCAAGTATTGCTCTAGTTCACAGAGCAGAGGCTTATCCCGAAGCTAAATCCACACCTCTGGGCTTTGGTCTCTGGGCTCTAGACTCTAGTCTCAGAGACTATAGACGTGGAAAGAGCACACCACTTGGCTCCGTCAAACGTGACCTTCGTCGTGGCACATGCCGCATGCTATGGAGAGCAGCTACCCTTAGGTGAGAGCTGAGTTTAGTTGAGTAGAGTAAACTTGTGGATCTACTTACGACGAGCACGAGCACGACCACGAGTTAAGAGTGAGTAAGAGAATTATTGTGAGGAGAGCATGAGAGAGGTGGAAAGGCCAGAGTCAGAACCGGCTACGAGATACTCTGCGAGGATGCCCGGTCACGATAATGCAGAGGAAACGAGGTCGGAGAGGTAACTAGAGCCAACTAACCCAATTAACCTCTAACTCCGGCATCTCCAGTTACTCTCATCATTAAATAAAAGATCAATGTTTTAATACCCAAGGATGGGTACATTATTTAATGTATTGCACTGTACTTGGGATGGGAATGAGAATGGGAATAGACTGTTATTTGGTTTACTTAATGTTCTGGACCTTGTGTTTTGTTGATAAAAAGCTTTTTTCCTAATGGACACTGAGTGTATTGGATTTTAGGTAACTGTATATCTGTTATATCTGTTAACGCTGTTTCCCAGTGTGCTTTGCTTCGGAGAAAATAAATATTTGCTTCGAAATACCACCAAGAAATGTAATTTACTATTTTAACTGGGTCATGTTTTTTTTTTTTAAACAATTAGATTTGTGGGAAGATTTTCCTTTTGGTTATTGAACTCGTGTTGGCGTATTTAAATTTAAATTTTATAATAAATGGCGAAGATTGAATTTAAAATTAAATTTTAACATTTTAAGAATAATAAGGAAATTGAGGGAATATAATTATAATTTATTAAATTTTGAAATCAACAGTTGTCATGATAAAGTTACCACTTCCTTGGGTGGATTTGATGTAAAAAAGTATGAAAAAAAGTATCAGAATGTAATATAATAAAAGATTATGATTATGTTTGAGAATAAAAAAATTTAACAAGACGGATATTGAAGTTGGCAAATGAAAATACGTGATCGCGCAAAGGAAAATTGCATTATCTATGTAAGGTTATACAGAGAAAGGAAAATCGTAGCCAGTGAAGTCACTGGAGAGAAACAAAATGACACCGAGAGCTAAGCTATACATACAGTGTTTGCCTATACACGTTTTGAGGCCGTTCAGAGTCGTGTCACCTGCCAATTTCATGTCCTATCTTCCAAAAGCACTGAGTACAGTCGTATACATCAGCAGCAGTAGCATCAGTGGAAGGAGAAGTGCCTCAAGGATAGCAATGACAACGAGCACGAGGAATTCTCGAGAGGTGGATGCCAGGAGTGCTACTACTCCTACTACTCCACATTATGTCTCTTCTCTTCTCTTCTCTTCTCTTCTATTCTCTCTGTACATTACCCGCCGAATGACTGACTGACTGACTGCCTGGTATAGGTAGAGACTCCGCGGCAGGTGGAATAGACGACAAGAAAAGAAGGAGACAAGACCCATCGGCGTTCCAATACGTGACGTTTTACACACCAGTCTTGCCAGTTTTATATCTCGTGTTTTACTTCCTGTGAGAAATTGTAAAGACTTGAATGTCTTGTGTACATGTTTTCTCAGTTGGGCTCTCTGGGGTTTTTATACCAGAACTGGAACCGAAAGAGACTCAAAACACCCACGATTTGTTTTACTGACGTATTGCTCGGGAGGAATAAAATAAAGCTTTGAATTCTACTTAAATCCTGATAGTAAATGCTGGCGATTTTAAATGAGCTTTAAAAAAATATATGTACATTTAATTTAATATTTAAATTAACTGTATATATTTAAACTGCGGAGTTTAAAAGTCCAAGTTGTCGAAGCCTTAACAACTCGTCGATATTCCGATGACAGTAAAAAACACTCGTCGAGCATGACATGTTAATTTAAGTTGAGATCTTGAGGGAAGGAAGAAGTGAAATGCGGCGACGCTTGCAGGGTTTTAAAGTCGGGGACGGGTAAGGATCTGGAGGAAAGGAGTTTTAACTCAGAAAGAACATGATGGAAAAAAGTAAAAGGTAAAATAAGTAGATGAAGATCGAAAAGTTTGGAATGCATTAGCGTTACGTGAACGAGCCAATAAGACGTTCTCTTGGAGAGCACAGTTGGTTGGTTGGTTCCAGTACTGATCGTAGAACAGACGAGAACTGGCTCTCCAGTAGCTAAAGTACAAAAAAGTAAATAAAAAAAAAATGAGATCTAAGTGTAGTTGACTCTAGCGAAGTATAAACTAGTTTTATGATCGTCTTTGATGATATTCTGACCGAGTGACTCGGTCTATGCAAATAACTGAGAGTTTTTAGCAAAGAAACACAAACAACTCGATGTTATGGGTAGTTGCTGTGACTTTGATGTAACTTTATGACTTTTCGATTGATTCAAACCCGTTATTACGAGTAACATTCCTCAGAAAACTTTTCCGCATCATGTTTGTTTTACTATAAAGTTACATTGTTCAAGTTTACAAGTGAGTTCTATCACTGCTACCGATTGCCAAGTTTTTCAATTTCGATACTCGCCTTTCGTTTCTTTTCTTTAGTTTTGTTTTATTGCTTTTTTTTTATAGTCGGTATCGTAAGACACGATGTTTGAGATCCTGATAGTGTTCCCATGAAGGTTCCTTCAGTGTTTGGATTTAATTTTTAAAAAATACATTCAACTAAATTGGAGAGTTATAAAGTTTTTGAACTAACGATTATTGTAAGATACTAACGGGATGTTATTTCTGCAGGCGTGTAATTTAAGACGATAAAAACTAACTTTGGTATAAAAATACCTGTAATAGTTAATGGTTAATTATTAATAAAAGTTATGAGTAGTAAATTTAAAAGTGAGCTGTTCAAAATCTTAAATAGCAGGTAGACTTTGATAAAAAAAAATAATAAATTGATAGTTGGGCTACTAAAAGTCTGGTGTTTAAAGTAGATTACACGGTTGATGCACTCCGGAGATCTAGGTAATGTAAAGAGGCTTATACAAGTTATATAAGCTGTTGGAATACCCCGTAAATTTGAAACTATTATAAAAATACGATAATAATTAAATGTGTCGAGGTATGACGGCCAAGTTTCCGACGGGTTAAAATTAAATATCTTTTGAATTTTAAAAATTTCTGACGTAGATCTCAATTGCGGTTGGGAAAAAAACTACTCTGTGAAGTTAACTGAGCAAGAATGTGAGACCAGGAAATGGCTCGTCAAGTTTCCAATCAACTTGTCTGTATTTCTTATTTTTTTTTTTTCCTCCACCAAAACCGCAAATTTTTAATCTCGGAAAGTAAGAGCACGCGTAGTTTTTTTTTCGAGCTTAACACGAGCTGTCTCACATTTCGTACGCCGGGCATTTAGTCGTCTTGAGTCTAACACTCTGTGGCCAGAGGATGGAACGAAAGACAAAGGCTTCAGACGGAGAGAAGTAAAAATAATGAAACAGAAAAGGATAAAAAAAAAAGCTCAACATTCTCGAGCGTAGAAGTTTTGAAGTGGTGGTGAGCGCGAGCGAACCGATCCGAGAATTGCTCGAAGCTTTTTTTTCGTCTCTGGAAATTTTAATTGAACGTCAGTGCCGGGAAAGTAGGGAAGGGCAGAAACGATCTGATTCGTTCGGTACAAAGTCGAGCAAGATTCAATTTACTACTTGCGAGTACTTTATTTTTTCTTTTTAAGCTTTCCTTTTCTTCCTTTCCTTCATTTTACTTTTTTACAAGTCTTTATATTGACTTCAATAGAATCTGAATCGATTTATCGCAACGTTATACCCCCGATGTAATACAATTTTATACCTACAGCTATACCCGCAAAAAGACATGATACATCAATTATGTATAATACCGTGATAGCTTTTTTCGGTGAAACCTTTTTTTACCTTAATAACCATTAAAGTTAATAAAGTCGTGTCGGGATTAATAATATAAAAGTGAGTTGATAAGAAAAGTGGACAGTCCACTCTCTAAGTAAAAAGATATAATCCAGCAATTTGTCTTTCTGTCAAGCTTTTCAGATAAAATGACCTACTTTACTTCCCTCACCCTCCGATTTTTTTATAAATTTTTTTCCCTCATTTTCGCCCTACAACTTTTCTTCTTCTTCTGCTGCTTCTTCTTCTTCTTCTTTTCCATCTCATTTTTTTATGTATCCAGGGCAAAAACTCACTTATCGCGTCTCGAATTCGTGAAGAGGATCTTGTTGAAACAGCAAAAAAACTTCTATCGCCTCCAACTCACGTTAACCCCTTTGGCTTACTTCTCCGGCCATGTGTCATTCAACTTTTATATATATTTTTTTTTACATGTTTTTCCTTGCACCAGTATTGAATATCGTTTTCAATCTTTATTCTCGCCCTGCTGATGTATCACCATAAATTCACTATTAATGGATTGATAATGACAAAAAAGTACCAGATGAAAATGAAATAAAAAAGTTTTTCGTCTCTCCCTTTTCCTGATACTTATTCTGGGGGAGGTAAGTGACGCCGAGATGACGAGTTATCAGAAATAGACAACAAACTCGAGATAAAATATGAGATGTTGTTTTTTTATTTTATTTATACTTGTGCGCAACACACACCTGAGACTATTATGCAACGGGATATTATGGAAAATAGAATATAATGCAAAGAGATACAGAATGCAGAGAGGAATGGAAGAAAAAAATAAACATAAGACACTGAAAAAAATAAAGGAAGAGAAATAAAATAATTTCTAAAGAAAAAGGTGAATAATAACACGCGTTATAAAAATGTATTCGTTAAAAAAAAACTTGAGTGAGTAAACGAATAATAAAAATAATTCGTAATTAACCGTAAAATTTATTCCGACTCATTACTACACTGTAAAAAATCACCGGGGTAAGTCCAAACGGTGTAGGTGTTAAAATTATCGGTGTTAAATTTACCCCCGAAAACGGTGTGAAAATAACGCCGCCACCGGTGTAAATATTCTGTACCGGTGTTAAAATAACGCCGACACCGGTGTAAATATTTTAGACCGGTGTTAAAATAACGCCGCCGCCGGTGTAGATATTCTTTACCAGTGTTAAAATATTTAACTTTGTGAATATTTTTACTTACTCGATCACTATACTTGTTAATAAATGATATTTTTTAATTATTTTCATAAAGAACTGACATTTTTTGTGTTTTATAATCTTTAAAATTAATACTCCAAGCGGACGCAGTTTATCCTGCCTTTACACCGGTGTTACTCCGATTTTGCACCGGTTACCCCGCCTTTACACCGATTTTACTCCGATTTTACACCGATTTTACACCGATGTTACTCCGGTTACCCCGCCTTTACACCGATTTTACTCCGATTTTGCACCGGTTACCCCGATTTTACTCCGATTTTACACCGATTTTACACCGATGTTACTCCATTTTTACACCGGTTACCCCGCCTTTACACCGATTTTACTCCGCTTTTACACCGGTTACCCCGATTTAACACCGGTATTTTTAACACCGGTGTAATTTTATTTTAACACCGAGCGGAGTTAAAATGAGTCCATTTTTAACACCGCTTTGTTTACAGTGTATGGTTTTTAAAAATAAAATACTGTTTGCATAATTCAAAAATATGTAAGTGCAAAAATATGACAAATGAAAGTTGATTGGATTTGTCATCAAGAGGGCACTCGTTGGATCGTAAAAATTGATCGTTAGCGAAACATGGCCTGCAATGCTCCATAAAATTTAACGGTTTATTTTATTTTATATTTACGTTTTTTTTTTTTTTTATTACCTTTCCTACCCTTTCATTATTTATTTTTTTATCACTCTCATCGGCAGGTATTTCACGAGCCTGCAGCTTGCTCTCTGCTGGAAAATATTCCCATTCACGGGTTAAACGATTCCAACAGGCTGGCTATAGACAGAGACAGAGACAGAGACAGAGACAGAGATAGAGATAGAGATGGAGTTGATTGCACATTGGTTTGTGAAAATCAGTAATGAACCTTGATCGTCAGAGCATTCGTGCGGGTGTCGACAATTTGTACAAGTTAAGAAAATTTACGAGCAGATGGATAATTTTATATCAAAAATCTATATAGAAATTCATGTATAAATAATAATGGTGTAGAGTAACGAGTACATATTCATGATATAGTCGATAAAAGTGCCAGGCACGGTGAGCTGAGAGTTAAAACACTCATCCATTTGTATGACTATGCACACATATAGTAGATATATATGTATGTGTATATAAGTGAGGACTATTTTCTGAAGCAAACGAAATGCTGAATCAGTAATGGCTTATCTCGACGAGGAGATGATGAGAATAAAGGATCGGTAGGTAGTATAAGAGGGACAAAAGTTTAAATAAAGGAAAAAAATGAAGAATAAAAAAATATCGTTCGTGTCGCGACTGAGTGAAAATGAACGGGTGGTAGGAGGGGTATGATTCAATGGGCGAAGTGAGTTCGTTAAATGTAGAAATGTCGTCGGTTCAATGTGAATCTATATCGCGTCCGTTTTACGTAACAGTCGAGAGAATAGTTGATTTTATTGTTTTAATAGACTCACGTTCAGTAAGATTATTTTAAGCTACTGGAGAATATTAAGTTAAATAGACATTGATATTGATTTTTATGACATGACATGACTTCTTTTCCTTTTTTTTGAAATCATAGTTTACTGTCTATTTTCATAATATTGCCGAGTTCATTAAATCGTGCGACGTGAATATTTTCGTCAGGTAAAACTCAGATATTGAAATAAATTTTTTACTGACTCTAGATCAAAGTAAACACTCGTACGATTAAAATGAGAGCTAGATAGTTTTTATATGCTCATCATATGTTTTTGTTGAAAATTCAGATTTAATACTTCTATATATATTTTTAATTAAAAAAATTCTTTCGCTTGAGAAGACTTTTCTTTATCAGCCTCGCGGACACGTCAAAGAAAAAATAATGACATTTAGAGATAATTAAAAAAATTAAACAGATAACGAGGATGAAAAAAATATATTGTGTCAAGTATATTATTAATAATAAAACTGATGAGTGTTGAGTAGGGGAGGGTGGGGCAGAGCGGCCCCCCTAAGCTAATTATTATTTTTTGTGGCTTTCAACCATAAGATCACTTTACTTTTGTCCTATTTCGAACAAATTTATGGACATTTTGCCAAAATTCTGAAAAAAATTTTTTTTTTTGTGGGGCAGAGCGGCCCCCCTCCAAAAAGTGATAAAAATTTTTTTTTTTTTCGTTTTTTTTTTTTTAAATTGTTTTCATCATTAAGAATGTATTTCTTTCTCTTGACAACTATTTTTGGTTTTACATTACTCGAAAAAAATTTTTTAAAGCGTAAAAAATCGTTCACTCTCGATTGCCTTAATTACTAATTGTTATTTAGTAAAAAAAAAATCAATTCTATAATTTTACTTTATTTCAAAAATTTATAAAGTAAAAAAAAAAATTTAATTTTTATAAATTTTTAGTGACCAAATTTGCCTCTTACATAAAGAAACGGCCGAAAAATATGAAAAAATAATTTTTTCGGAAGTTTCGGCTGGTTCATTTTGCCCCAGGTGTTATGCGTAGGGCTAGAAATGTAGAATTATACTAATTTTTTTTTAATTTGACGACAAAAAAATGAAAAAATCACTTTTTCAAAATTTTGGGCTTGTCCATTTTACCCCAAATGTCATGCGTAGGGGTAAAAATGCGCAAACATATCGGATTTATAGTAATTAGTCGAAAAAAAAAAATTTTTTTTTTTGATCAAAATTTCAGGGGGGCCGCTCTGCCCCACCCTCCCCTATGTATAAAAAAAATTAAAGTTAAATATTAAATATAAAGCAAACGAAGTGGATGAAAAATCTACGTATTTACGTGGTAATACACGATGATGAGAAAACATACAAAGGACGGAGGAGATGGAGTGAGAAAAGAGCAAATGAGTGCGGTAGGACTTTCGCACGACGTGTATATATACTATAGTATACATGCCGAGAGTGCTGGTGGTTTGCGCACACACGGCTGACGTAAAATTGAGCTCGACCACTGGGAAAGTTAATCTCGTCTCGTGAGCGCATTCGCGTGGCTAACGAGAATAAATTAAAAAATAGAAAAAAAAAAATATTAATTACGGCCGAGGGAGCGCAGTTTTAGTGTATGGGTCTGTGGACGCATGTATGTAATACACACGTGAAAATTAAATTCACACTTTGTCCTTATTCTCTTTATCTATTTGTCTTTCATATTCCCTCCGGAGATGCGTTTCAATTTCCGGCGTTAATAGGTGCCAACTGAAAGTGTTTCATAGATATGTATGTAAATGCATATATATGTGTGGGAGTGTATAAAGTTGAGGTGTGGAATATAACGCGAAAATGGAAGAGCAGTCAAGCGGAGAGAGCAAAAAGAGAGCAACGAGGTTTGAAAGCCTGGCCGGTTATATCGGTCTCTATTTTTCTCTGTCCTTGTTCTCTCGTGTTCTAGCTTCTCTTTTAGCTTTACTTTTGCTGGCACTGCTGCTTCTCACGTCGTTCCAGAGGATCCAATTAGCGCCTTCCCTGGCATTTGATTTTTCCCCATTTCGACGGTTCCGAATAATGAATCGTTTCTGGGAGAAAGAAAATAGTCGAAGAAGGGTGTAAATCGTACCTTTTGATTTGTACCTCAACACGGCTGAGAGAAAATTTTATCAAGTACCAAAGAAACGCTTTCTCACAATCTCGTTTGACAAATTTAACAGCTGGAAACTTTTCAAGTTTAGCTTACAAGCAAATTAATCAGATATTTCAAACTTGTTTATTTTAACGATTTAAACTCTTTTTAAATGATTTTTATTTTTTATTGTAATCCATCGTCAGGTGGAGAAAATTTTTATTCCCCAGGAAAAAATAGTTATCGTGAAATAGTAAATGTGTAAGAAGGAAAAGGAAAAAGTAAAAAAGTAGTTCAGCTGAGAGTCTTGAAAAGTTTTCGTCACTCAAGTTACCTCGAGATATGGCGATAAATTTCATTTTTCTCACCGACGCGTTTTAAACCCAAACGTAAAGTTATCGAAATATGAAGAGCCAGACTTGCCTCTTCAATTCTCATTCGCACTAGCACTCTTTCTTTACATTACGGGCAATGCATCCTTAGAAATATCAATGCTGATGTGATATTCACACGAACACTCACACCCTCTATCATACACATATATATACTCTATCTAATATATTATATATAGATGTAATATTATAAATTTTGTGGAAGCCGCAGTGAATGGAATCCACGTTTCTATCATTTGCACCCGTTACTCCTCAGCAGATTTACCGTCTAGGAGAAAGAAGACGTGTTACCTCAAACGACCTTGGAATTTATCTCTCGCGATGATGTTACACCGACGTCCAAGGGAAATTGCGCTTACAAAGAGACATGAACGCTACTTTGTCATCACATTTATATTTTCTTGTAACAGTAGTCAATGTCATGAATAAATTTTATTTTATTACATTTACTCCAATATATTTTTCATTCAGAAAAATTTATTCATTTTTTTTTTTATTAAATTAAATTGAAATAATAATTTTATCAAACCATCAATTTTATATGTTGAATGTGTAGCATAAGAAAATTTCAGGGAATAATATTTTGAAAGTGTAGTTATGCAGAAATAATATAAAATGTTTAGCATATACAATGTAAATATTTGTCCAATAATATGTAACGCGAAGAAACTTTTATAATGTATACGATAAAATTTTTTAAGGTAACTGTTTGTGTACGAAAACTTTTATAATAATTTTTGGTAAAAATTTTTCTCGTTTACTTTTATGGTTAAAAATTTTTATATTGCACCAGCTGAAATTTTGATCGATGGAAAAAAAGTTGGGGCAAAATGGGCTGTGGGAAAATTAAAAAAATTTTTTTATTAAATTTTTTTGGTCAATAAAAAAATTCTTTGGATATCGATATTGATTTTTTGCAACAGATAAAAATATTTTCTATTAAAAATCAACCAATAAAATTCCGGCTTACCACAATTTTATAATAAAATAAAAATACACTAAACCCGATCAAAGTATTTCTAGGGGTTTTGTTAAAAAAATTTACATCTCAATGGTCAATAAAAAAAAATTTTTTATTATTATATTTATAAGTCACACTTGGACTGTTGAAAAAAAAATTTTCGGAAGGAAAATAAACCGGACGTCTGAGTTTTTCGTTTTTATCCTCGGCGACCTGGTGAATTCGCATGATTGAACTCGCGACAATGCGATATCACAAGACGTCGATTCCACTGAGTGTGAACGAAAAATGTAAGATAGAGATCTGAAGAATCATATGAAAAGGGAAAGTGTAGATAGTGTTCGTCACAAAGCATCCATACATTTTATTTTCTACAAAAATATCACCCTTTCCTTTTTATTGCACGCCTCGGAAGCGAAGCAGAGAGGTTGTGCTTTATAACCAACCTGTCAAGGTCACACGATTTCCACTCATTAAAGTGCATATATTTTTTTTCTATTACTCTTACACATTATGAAATGCACATCAATATAAAGCTGAAACACTAATAAATAATCCTGATACTTTTTTTAATTTGTCTAATATGTATTAATATAAAAGAAAGTTTATTAAAAAAAATTTATCGTGGACGTCCATTAGTCTGTGGTTAAAAAAAACGGCGTGGTACGGATATCTCGAGAACGACTTGACGAAACTACTTAATTTTTTTTTCAAAATTTTCAGAAATAAGCAAAGAAGGTTCCTTTCGAAAATCACTACTGTAGGCCTTCTCGTTTTTTTAAAAATAAATCATTACGGTTAAAACCGGCAACCTTACATGTAAACAAACACACACTGCCGCCATTTTTCATTAGGAATGTTCTCCTTATTTTTTTTTTTTTACTTTTATTACCGTATATTTACCATGGAAATTTCTATGGGAAAAGAGCGGGATATTCAATTTTTTTCGAAATTTAACTTTTAAAAAAAAAACATAACATGAGCGTTCGAGGCGTGCACTTTTGGATTTTCCAAATTTTTTTTTTTTACTTTTATTACCGTATATTTACCATGGAAATTTCTATGGGAAAAGAGCGGAATATTCAATTTTATTCGAAATTTAACTTAAAAAAAAAAACATAACATGAGCGTTCGAGGCGTGCACTTTTGGATTTTCCAAATTTTTATTTACGATTATTATTATTATAGTTTTTATTTTCATAGAACCCTCATTATTACCCTTGAGTAACTCCAGGTCTCGGGTCGGCTTTCACAAGCAACGACACGCAACGACGACTGTAGGCAGTACTGTCATCATTCCCCAAGAGACTGGGAATAGAAGCCGATGCTCGTTTGCATGCACGTCTGCCGACACGTGCGAGCGACCTTTACTACTGGATTTTTCAAATGAATTTTGTTCCATGCAAATCCCATAGCCAAAGCTGTAGTCGTAGCTGTAGTCGTACTACTTACTTTGCTGTCGGACTATATAGTTACACTAGACTACCTTTGCTGTGAGCCAGTCAGACTTTTTCTCACTCTCTTTAGAGTTGTCTCTATTACATCGGATCCTTACTACACTTGGCGGCTGCCCGTTACGGTATTCCGTTGGGATCGGCGCCGTCGAGGACGTTGAGATCACTTGCTTGGGAAAAAGCGCAGACCAGACTGCGCTCGTGAAAAAGTAATTTCGTTTTCCACCGGGAAGGTAAAAATGTAACAAGAAAAAACAGTAGGAAAAAAAAATATACACATAGATAAATATGAAACGACAGTGAAAGATTAAAAGAGAACGTACGGAGAGCAAATAAAATAAATATATTATATTTGAATTACTTTATAACAGCTATTTCATTTTTAATTTCTAACGGCATTAAATATTTTATTTTTAATGCAAAAATTTTTTTTGCGAAAACAAAAAATATCAACATGCAAATAATTATTTTTTTTTAGATTCAATTTAAAATTTAATTTAAACTTTTTTTTTCGCGGAAATCTTTTATTTTTTCTTGAATAACTTTCATTCAAGTGGATGATAGTAAAAGAAAAAATTTTTTTAATAATGAGGTAATCAGTTTATTTCATTTTGTTATTATTTATTTATGTTTTTTTTTTTTTTTTAAATTATTTTTCCAGTGATTTGTATCTAGTTTTTTTTTCTTGTGATTCGTTTAAACGTTAAAGATTTCCCAGGTGAATCGTGGCATTCGTTTCCTATCCAATACAGTTGAAACCCCAAGCAATGCAAGTCGCGAGTAAAACTTTTCCGAGCTAGTTAGTGAAGCATCTCTTATCTCTCTCAGTCACGGCGCGTTTTAAAATTTTTTTTTTTCGATGATACGATTTTTTTTTATTTTAAGTTTCAGTACCCGAGTTACAACTCCAAGTACTTTTATTATTTATTTTTTCACGATACAGCTTGCTCATTTTTTTATCCGTTTTGCCGGTTTAGATTTTTTATTTTTACTCTCCGTCTCACTCGACGTCTCGAACGGCCAAAGCTGAGGACAAGATCGTCTTTCTATTCTTTCCCGGTGTGGTTGTTTCTATTCCCCTATTATTTTTTTTTTATTTCCTTTCGACTGCAGATCCGATACGATCCTGCTCGACCCGCACGAACTTTGTCTCGACTTGGTTCAGCAATACGTACCCAGTAGAGGAAAAATTGTAAAGAAACAAAGTATAAGAAAAAAGAAAACAAGGGAAATAAAAGAAAGAATTTGAAATAAAGTTTACAGTAAGTGTATTCTACGGAAGCTTATTCTTCAACAGTATGTTTGATTTAATACGTACTCTGTTTATATTAAAAATATAAGTTTCATATTTTTCTTATATACATTCATATTTATATCAAAGCTATTGTACAATGACCCAGATATTTAATGACTTTTTGTACAGATATTTTTAAAAATTCTGATCAATTAAATTCCCGCCAATCCACTGAAGGTATAAATAAAATATATATCTATTATACATTTAATTGAAATTTATTGTTAAAAAAATTATCCAGCTGCAAACGAAAAATCGTTTGTATCAAACGCAGAGCAGTAGTTATTTTTAAATTCGTATCGATGTAATTTATTTTCAATTTTTTTTATAAATTTATGAAACGTTGGATAAAATAAAAAATTTATTTATAAAAGGACACTTTGATCTTTTAAACGATTCATTTATATCGAGTGCTCAAAAATTTTAGTATCATTTTATTTTTAAAAATATATTCAATTGCCGCTTTGAATGTCAATCACAAAAATTTTCCGACAGTACAAGCCAATATGATTGAAGAATTCGGTAATTATTGCAGACTGTCTTTCACGTGTCAAAAGAAACTTTTTAACTAAATAAAGCTGGAATGGAAATAGTTAGAGGAAATTTATCGGCAATTTAAATTACTGGGCTCGCTAGACTTGCTTTGAAGATTTTATAAGTGAATCAAGAGGTTAATAACTACTGACTTTAAGTTTTTAATGTATACATTTATATAAATGTAGAGGAATCGCAGAAATTGGGGTAATATATTTTTTCATTTTTTTTTTAACCGTAACGCAAATACTGTGGAACTTTTTTAACTTCCCGCTAAGAAAATTGTAAATTTTCAAAAATTCGGGAAGTTATTGGTTTCGGTCCGATTTACGAAAATCGAATTTCCATCAGATGTCGACGTTTTGAGGTCCTAGGAAGCTATCCTGACTAATTTCACGATGATGTCCGAGTGTATGTATGTGTGTACGTACGTACGTACGTATGTATGTATGTAAATATTCATAACTCTTGAACGGATGAACCGATTTTGATCGTTGAGGTGTCATTCGACGCGGCTTGTTAATGTCTTGAGGCCGTAAAAATTTGAACTTAATCGGTAGGGTGCGTTCAGAGATATTTCAAAAATAAAATTTTTTCGAAAATGTTTTATTTGGATAACTTTTAATTTGCTCGATGGATTGATTCCAAAATCTAATCAGCTCTAAAACTCTATAAGCCGCGTCGAATGCCACCTCAACCATCAAAATCAGTTCATTCGTTCAAGAGAAACCGTTGACGAAAGAATTCAAAAAAATTTTTTCCTTGGTTTTTTTGAAATTTCTCAAAAACGGCTAAATAAATCAATTTCAAAATTTGATCAGCTTTAGAACTTGACAAAACGCGTCGATTGCCGCCTCAACCATCAAAATCGGTTAATTCGTTCGCGAGATATCGTGGGAGAAGGAAATGCTAAAAAATGGTTTTTTACAAAACAATGGCATACAAAAGTATTTGCGAGCTCGAAGAGCTCGAAAATGTATTCACAATAATGTTTTCGAGCTCAACGAGCTGGCCCGCAGGGTCAACCGACAGACCGATTTTTTTTTTTAGATCAAGGCAAATAAAAGTAATTAAAAAATAATAAAAAAAAATTATAAATGTAATTTTATAATGGTTGAGTTGAAATGCCTGTTGATTTTCCGAATTATTTAAGCGTAAAATTGTACTGGGATATATCAATTGGGGGAACAAGTATACGTGTGTGGTACGTGTACTGAAAAGAAATGAAAGAAAAAAATGGACTGGCATATGTAGCATGCATCCACTACATATGTTATATACTGCATACTCTGTATATATCTGTACACATGTATGGATAGAGAGAATAGTAGCAGACTATGAGAAATGAGAAATGCCCGGCTAACTAGTCGACTGAGAATGCACCCGACTCGCATTATGAAAGCTTTTACTGTAACTTTCATATGCTCGGCATCATCATCCTGATTCTCTTTAACAGTATGTGTCTAGATTTAGTAGCTGTGCACCCACTGAAATAGTTCACCTGGGAAATCCTTATATATGGATTAACCCAACTTGCAATAAAAATAAAAATAAAAGTATAAATATAAATTTTTTAAATAACATGATATAAAAAAAAAATTTAACGCGTTAACTTTTTTACGGACTTGTAACGTAAAATTGGAATTTAAGCCGATTACTTATCTTTATCTATTTTTAAAGTTTATCTTTACGGTGTAGCCTGAGGAAATAGTCGAAAAGCTTTTTATGGGAGGAGAAAAAAAAATTATTTATTTAAAAGTTTTTTTCCTTTTTCCCTTTTTTCTGGAGGCAGAGAATTCAGAGGGATTTTGGCAGTAGTTTCGTGAAAATTGAATAGGATTCTGGCGCGGACGGGAGACAGGAAGTGCGTTTATATGGAGTACTCGAGTGAATGCGGTAACTGCGATGCCAAACGGGGAAACAAGAAGGAGATGATGTGTTCTGGAGAAAGACGGCAGATAGTTTAGGTTAAGTGTAGATGTCTAGGTGTCTAGGTGCAGAGTACACAGTAGTGGTTACTGCTACCTCTGGTAGTACTGGCAGTACTGTCAGTACTGGTACTAGTAGAATACTGCGAATAGAAGTAGAGAAGCTAAGAGGATCGTCCCACGACCCGTTACGTAGCGCGTGTATACTCGGAGAAATGTGGATAATATCCAACTGTAACTGGCTGGGAAGAGTAGATCCTCTCTGGCACACGACTCGTATTACCTACCCTCCGACTCGTCCGGACGTTCTAAAATGCCGCTTCGGGCACGAAACAGTTCGCTTGGGAAATCCTTATGCGCGGATTAGAGTTTCTGGCAAACGCAATTGTTTCACTGCTTTCGCGTCTCTTTTCTGACTATATATATGTATATATATGTGTGTGATATCCATTTTTATTTGTTGTTGTGTATATTAATTCTATTTTAATCTCAGAATGTAATCATGCTGGCTTATAATTACATTATTTAAATATTATTTTGTGTAAATATTATGTCGCATAATTATGAAAAAGCTTCAGTTTTTTTTTTTTCCCTTCTGGGGATTTTTGAGTTTAAATAAAATGTTGTAATTTAATTAAAAAATAAAAATGGCATCACGTGGCGGGCAGATTGAGTAATTTATTATTTTCATTATTCTATATGACTCAGCACTTAAACTCATTTTTCCTACTTTATTTTTACTTTACGGTTGGATATATTATAACTACTCGGGATCATTTTCATGAGCTATCAATCAAATTATACGAATAATGTGCCACGCTATTATACTATACACGCAGATGATTTATGGTATGGTTAATCGATCGTCGAGATTGTTCGCTAATGTGAAAAGTGTCATCGTAACTTTTGTTATTTAAATAATCAAGATATTTTCAAATTTTTATAATAAATTTTATTAAAACTATCATATTTCACTAAATTTTTCCCTTATTGAGAAAATAATTTGAAAAGTGTCTCATTTTGCCCTGGGATCTATTACCCTAGTGATATTTCGGACATATTTTTTTTCGCCCTTTTGACTTTAGGGAGCCACCTACAGCCAAAAGAGCGTATAATTTTTTTTATTATAAATCGTTTTGGAGCTCAAAATTGAAAAAAAATTTTGAAAGCCAAAAGGGCATATAATTTGTCCTACGCTTTAGGAAACTCCTTAAAGCCAAAAAGGCGAATAAAATTGTAAGTACTTTTGACATTAATAACGCGATATAGGGGAGGGTGGGGCAGAGCGGCCCCCATGGGGCAGAGCGGCCCCCCTGAAATTTTGACCAAAAAAAAAATTTTTTTTTTTTCGACTAATTACTATAAATCCGATATGTTTGCGCGTTTTTACCCCTACGCATAACACCTGGGGCAAAATGGACCAGCCGGAACTTCCGAAAAAATTATTTTTTCATATTTTTCGGCCGTTTCTCTATGTAAGAGGCAAATTTGGTCACTAAAAATTTATAAAAATTAATTTTTTTTTTTTAGTTGATAAATTTTTGAAATAAAGTAAAATTATAGAATATATTTTTTTTTTTATTAAATAACAATTAGTAATTAAGGTAATCGAGAGTGAACGATTTTTTACGCTTTAAAAAATTTTTTTCGAGTAATATAAAACCAAAAATAGTTGTCAAGAGAAAGAAATACATTCTTAATGATGAAAACAATTTAAAAAAAAAAAAAACGAAAAAAAAAATTTTTTTTATCACTTTTTGAAGGGGGGCCGCTCTGCCCCACAAAAAAAAAAAAAAATTTTTCAGAATTTTGGCAAAATGTCCATAAATTTGTTCGAAATAGGACAAAAGTAAAGTGATCTTATGGTTGAAAGCCACAAAAAATAATAATTGGCTTAGGGGGGCCGCTCTGCCCCACCCTCCCCTATATTTATATAGGGGAGGGAGGGCAAAAGGGGGTACTTAAGGAAATACCAAGTTTTCGAGGACTCAAATACGTTAAATTTTTTTTTTTTTTAATGATATTCAAAGTAAATAGACGAAATTTTCAGTTACCGTTGAAAAAAAAAATTTTTCATTTCTGCGGGCAAAGTGGGGTACCCCCTAAAAAAGGTAAAAAAAAAAAATTTCTGGATTTCAAACGAATTTGATTAAGTCGAATTTTTTGTAAGTAATTTACATGAAGAAAAATTATATTTTACATGTTTATTGGATACAAAAGAAGAAAAAAAATTTTTAATAGTTTTTATCATAAAACAAACGTTATTAATATTTTTCAACTGACAATTGATTTTTGAAAAAGTTTATCAAAAAAAATTCAAAGTAAAGCTTAATTATATTTACAGAAGTGATTTTGGAATGTTTAAAAACCATTTAAAATATAAAATTTTTTTTTATCAAATTTTGGGGGTACCCCCTTTTGCCCCTCCTTCCCCTAAATGTATATTTTTTTTTGTTAAAATTATGTAAATTGTTATTGTTAAAGATTTTATTCGGGGTTAGTGGTTATAATACAGTAATTTCAATGAAATTGTTATGCAAATTAAAATAGTTAAAAATTCACAGCGGATTTTATAATTTTATACTCGAGAATGGGATTTTCAAGGGGGACGTGAAAAGCTTTAACGGATTTAGTACGACACGAGCAAGAGCTGGGACGAGGTGTGGCAATGAGGAGAAAGCTAAACGCCCTGATATCTTTCTGCTCACTCTCGTTGTGAGATTGTAAAACCGAAAAGAAGATTGCGGATATCTACTTTCTCGTCTCTTGCAATCGTTTCCTACTGTGGCTAGGAAATAATAAAACAAGATGAAGAAGATGATGATAAAAAAAAGTTATGTTTGAATGCTAACACCCGTATTATTGTAATTTCACCACAGCTTTCTCTTTATATAGATGCTCAAAATTATCTACAAATATTTTACTTTTTTTTTCATCTATTTTTCACTCAAATAGTTGATTAAAATTTTTTACTATAAATGCAAGCGCGCTCTTTTTGTTGCTTCTGTAATCTTTGATTAAAAATTTACCAAGAGAATTTTCCGATTTCATCAATCCATTTCAATAAAACAATTATTAGTAGTAGTTTTTTTTTTTTATTGTGCAACACAATAGAGTCTGCAAATGACAGATGCAGCAAAAAATTATTCATCAAAGTTTATTGAAAGAAATTTAAAATAAAAGTTTAATGGAATCCATAATTATTTTTATAATTAAAATTATTCAAATTTAATGTACATTTAAATTAAAAAGATATCACCGTGTCATCAAGTAAAGCTAAATGATATGTAAAAAGGGTTTGACATGATGAATTTAATTTTTTCTTGTGGAATTCAATTTTTTAATCTCCATTTAAACGTCGAAAAAAATAAAAATAATAATATCTCTGCAACGTATATCCCGTCGATTATTCGAGTCTCATTTCAGGATCAGTACTCTGGTTGGCCTGTTGAGCCTTCGGTAACCCTCAGAATTCACCAAGATTATATACCTCCACTTCACACAAATTTACACACATACACGGGAGTGAACTCGATCGACCTCTTGAAAATCCGTCGCCGAAACTCCCGACCGCATCAATTTTTCAAACTCTCTTCCCCCATCTTCTCTTTTCTCATGCTCTGCTCGTTTCTCTTCGTTTCAGTTTTATACATACATATACACATATATACATACAGAAATTCCCATACAACTCGTCAACTACTGAATTACAAGTGCTGAAAAATGGCAACCGATCGAAACAGACTAAAACACACGAATCCCGTCCGTCATTTGGTTCTTTTGAAATTTTATGTTGAAGCTTTCAGTGATAAATCAAATTTAAATAACATTAAAAAAAGTAAAATTTTTTTATCACTTAGCAATTTTTCCAATTCATATACACACATATATCTATGTATTGGTATTATATATTTCATTTTTCAGGAATATCTATATCTGGGCTCATAACTCGTGACGCATTTGCATTGTAGGGGAAAATTTTCACGCTCTTGAGATTCATTCGTATTCCTGGTGAAACCACGACTTTACGATAATTCGATGTCCTCCCACCGAAACACGAGGTCGGACTATTGCAGCGGTAGCATCAGCGCGTGCGCTCTCCCCTGGCCTACGTGACTTCCGGCACGTCGAGGACCGACGTGTCTACTCAAGGAATAAAAAATAATAATAAAGAAAAAAAAATATACACGGGGAAAGACTTACGAAAATAAAATAAAATTAAATACCGTTAAAAATAGTGTATTTAAAAATAGCTAAATCTCGTTCAGCTCGCTGGCAAATTACGAGAGGACGTTTTTTATTTAGTTATAAAATCCATAAAGAATCTTAGCTGCTACGTAATAAAAAGAGGAGTGAAATATCTAAAGTTAAATATAAACTTTGTGACGGACAACCCGCGGAGTTTCGCGGATGTAAAGCTCTGGCTTACGAGGAAAATCTCGTAGAAAATTCTTTGCGCTTTACGACACTGCAGGGCTCGATATCCTGCACACACTCGTCATCTTCTCTCTTTCTCTCCCGCTTAGTTACTTGCTACCTCTCTCCCTCAGACTTTTTTTCCCTGTCTAGCTACTCAGGCATCGTGACCTATACGACCTTTCCATTCGACTTGTTTGCTCTCGTTGACTCGTAATTTTACGACTCGATATACATTCCCCAGAGTCTTTAAACGTTTGTTATATGCCCCGACCCCCATATCATATTTTAATATATTATTTTTCAAACGTCATAACATACCTTAAATACCATTATTTCATATATTTTAACTCAACATTTTTTTCCATTACTGAGATTAAATTTTATCTCAATGTAATTTACTAATTTACTAATTACTATATTTTTAATAATTTAATTTTAAATAAAAATCCATTAAACCTGGATTTCTTTAATTAAAATTATTAGCGCACGTTTTCCGACTGACATTTATGTTTATAAATATTTCAAACAAACATCTGAAAGCCTTTAATCTATCGCAGAGAATAGTGAATTAAAATAAAAATAAATTCATACATATATGCATTGTTATATTTTTACAAAGTATCCTCTCATTCGTATGTTAAACTTGCTCGTTTATCTCGTGTCCAGAGTATCCCTTCCTTATTAATCCACATACCCACACAGAAGTTGCTAGCAAGCTCGTTAAAATTACAGTAACCAACGCAAGGGTATTACATACTTTATACCGTCAAAATTACGTAGTACTCTGGTAGCGCAAAATGGTATTTGTAGTTGTAGCTGCACCCCTTCTCCTTCTCCTTCTCCTATCCACTACCTACTACTTACTACTTGCACCAGCTATTGTTATAATTGTATAGGCCTAGTTGATTTAACTCAACTTTTGCTTACTCTCTAACTACAAACCCTATCCTCTACTCGATCCTCGGCTCCAACCTTCTCTTCAAAACGAGCTTCAAATTTAATAAACCAAAATTAATTAAACTTTCCTCGGGTAAAAATTCACATCATACATTAAGTAATAATACAATAAACATAAATTTATATATAAATAGTTACCCAAGTTATTAATAGAATAAACAAAAAAATTCATTATGAAAACTTTTGAAATCAAAACGACGTTAATGTCTTAAAATTAGTGAAAAAAGGGCGTAATTTTTCATGTTACACGCATTTTATCGACGGATTAATCGTCGCAAGGATCAATTGTCACGGATCAATTGTCCTCGGATCATTTGTTACGTAACCCTCTAAGGTGACACGACCGATGATCCGAGGACAATTGATCCGCGACAATTGATCCTTGCGACGATTGATCCGTCGATAAAATGCGTGTAACATGAAAAATTACTCCCTTTTTTCACCAATCTGTGTGTGAGTATATTTTTTATGTTACACGCACACAAAATTAGTGAAAAAAGGGCGTAATTTTTCATGTTACACGCATTTTATCGACGGATCAATCGTCGCAAGGATCAATTGTCGCGGATTAATTGTCGCGGATCAATTGTCCTCGGATCATCGGTCCTGTCACCGTCTTAGAGGTCAGTTATAAATCCATAAATTTGGGGATTTCGACACTCGTAGTCGATACATATCTAGGGTAACTGGATAAAAAAAAGGTCGCCGGGCTATCGGGAAAGTTTTGCTGCACGGCGAGCGAACCCACGTCTACACATGTGTCCTGTCTGTTGCTCGCACCTACTCCCGATCACGCTCTCACATGCCACTAAAATCCACGCCTCCTTTTATCTCTGCAATAGATAGATACCGATGTATGCGCCGTCCCTGTGTCTCAATGTGTGTTCACATGAGCGATATGTGTATGTATATTTATATATTAGTTTGGAAACACTAACGAGTGGTGTGTAGGAACAACGAAGAGTGGTTTTAGCACACAATCAAGTGTGCGGACGATCGCGCCGGGTGTTTGAACAAACTCGATTAAAATATGGCGCCAGTGGTTGGTATGATGATTGTCAACCGAGTAAAGGACAACAAGTCTACGTACATAAACATTATACGGGGTTTTATGCGTATATATGATAACCTTTGTGTTGGTGAAAGTTTCGATACTAGATATATACATATATATATCAGTATCAGTTGTTATCGAGGCCTGGTTCGACGGTGCGATGATACAAGTATTCTATGTACACACAGATAGAGGTGTGTTATATTTATGGATGTGGGTGTAAGGTGGGTCGGGGGTAGAGAAAGCAAAATGAAACTGGTCATAGCAGAGAAACCGATGGCAGAGAGTGAATCGAAACGGCGGTGGGTGGATTTCAATGGGCAACAGTCCAAACAACCGATACAACCACTCGGTCAGAACCACGCGTCCACCGATAATTGTGGAAAGTGAATAGTGACGGTTGAGGGCGAGTGATTGAACAACACGGATGATGCTAAAGCGAGACTTGGATATAGTACCAAGGATGCTCATTAGTCAGTTACGCTGTTGTTGTGTGTGCAGATATAGATATAGATGTAGATGTAGATGTAGATGTAGATGTAGACACGGTTGTTATGTTTAGCGATGCGTTCTGCAGATATGTTTCCAACTCGCTGGGGGATCAATGGTCACTACTACGTGCGGTTATACCTGTTATTGTCGATTATTTACGTAAACATTGCCTATATATACTTTGGAGTAATGATTATCGTCGCAGTAGATTGTTGCTGTTGTAAAATTAATGCAATCAATTATTACAAAATTTAATTTATTTTGATTATATTAAAATTCATGAAATATACATATCATTTATGCGCTATAATCAAGTTAATTTTGTTTATTAATTTTATTACTAATTGGAATTTAAAATTAATACTGAGGTTGCTTGACATTGCTCATGTTTTGTTTTTAATTATTTTATTAATAATGTTTAATTATTATTATTAATGTTTTCTTGTGTCAATATTAGTTTTTATTTTTAAAAAAAATTATGGTGTACTTTAAAATAAAAAAGTGCATTAAAAATCTCGTACTCATATGTGTCGAATAAAGATAAAGTATAATTGAAGAGTTGGAGAGAAGTAATAAAAATTTTTTAAAGTGTGATAAAAACAGCGTTATATTTTTAACAAAAAATGTGACAAACAGAACGAGGAGAAATGCACTCTCTATTCTAGAAATATTTTTTTTCTTTCTTTCTTTATTTTCATTTTAAATATACAGAGTAGCCAGAGTAGAGTAGAGTAGAGTAGAAAAGAGAAGAGAGTTTTCCAACTCATGTGGTAGGATGAATATCTCGAATAAATTGAAAAATATGAGATGACCAGAGGATAGTAGTAGTCGGTAGTCGCATACTCTCAGAGTGATGCACATGCTGGTACTAGCTACTCTCGTTAGCAGCCACTCGAAAGCTACACTACCAACCCCTCCCTTTTTAACGCGGGGGTGAAGCCGGTGGCAACACACTACCCGGCCGGACCCTCGCTGCAAGATTTACGAGGCTCGGACGTGCGACTAGGGTCCGAAAAGACTGCACACGTGTCAAGTTCATTCTGTGTTGTTGCTGCTTTTTACTGATTCCCGTCTTTCTTTATCTTCATCTCCATCTTCACCTTTTTGTCGTTATTTTTTTTACCACCACCCCTGCAGTTTTTATCGCCGCGAAAGAAATACGAATATTTATTTAGCTTGTCTGTAAATATATATATAGAACAGAGCCGAGCTGAATAAACCAACACGGAAGTACACATTTAGAAATAAAACCGAGTGCATGCGGAATGACAATCGTAGATACAGATGTGGAGGTTGAGGTTGAGTTTGAGTTTGAGCTTGGGCTTGGGTTTGAGCTCGAGCTTTTAGCAGCTTATAAAAAAATAAGAAGATGGAAAAAGGTATAAGAGGAAGCGATTTAGGTATGTAGCAAATGAACGACATGCATCCTCACTACATTATTCACATGTCAATTGGGGAGCCACTCTCAGCTTTAACCTCCACTACATACTCAGGCGAACACCACCACCGTGATGTCTTTCGTTCGTTTTCTCTCAACTCCGCAATATAAATCCCCGGTTGTTTGTATACATACATTACACATATAGTGTGTTGGATATAGATGTGCGCTCTCACACGTCCACGGCAAAAGAGAAGACACGTGTGTGCACATGGATCTATTTATTATACAACATGCTGCGGTCGTGGTTAAACGTTAGCTCCGGTGTGTGCTATATGTGTTGCCATGTTTGCCCGGGCTATGTTCGGTTACCATTGTAGAAGTTAATTTTCCGTTCACCCATGCTCCGAAATACTCTAGCACCAAATCCAGAGTTTAAATGGATCACTATTTATTTTTTATCCTCGTCATTTTTGTTAATTATTTAACGTCTGCAGAGGGAAAATTGCGGTACTGCCGGTGCTTCGGTTAAAATTTTTTTTTAAAACTTATCCTGGTATTCAATTTTGGTAAATAGTTAATTAATGTAAAGAGAAATTTCTTAAGCTAAGAGGAATTAATTATTCAATAATACGTTAACTCCGCGAGTAGATTTTATGGGTAAAAAATATTAAATTGCTAATTTAATATTGATGTTAAATTTTGTAAATTATTTACACGTGATTTGACCGACTAATTGGATTAATTAATTTAAAACTCAGGATTATTATTTTCTTTAAATATTTAAATTAATGCCTCAGAAAGTTATATGTTAATTTATTTTTTGTTACAATATCATGTAATTTATAATAATGTCCAATTAATATAGATATACAATCTTTTCAGTTACATAAATTTTAATTACTGAGTTTAATGTGTTTCATCTATTTATAACTCAAAACGGGTAGTATATAAATATAAATTAGTTATTTAATTAAATTTATAAAATAAATTTACTGAATAAATTTTATTCACTGAAGAATATTTCTTCATAAAATATAAACATTAATTTATTTCGAGCTGTAAGATGGACAGCGAAATTCCCTGAGGTCCGCCATGGTAGCAGTTTACGGTAAATGAACGAGTACTTTTGTAGACTCGAAGTGCGAAGGTTCGAGTCCAGGAGAAGAAAGAATCTTTTTTTTTGGAATAAAAAATTCAAAATAATGTTCAATTATATTTACAAGCTCTCTAAAAACGAATCAGTGAAATTCACTTTGAATTAGTGAATATTTACTGGGAACCAGCTACAAATATATCATTGGTCAAATTAGTGGTATACTTATACACGGAAAAAAATGAACTATATAAATTGTGAACGACAAGTAATACAATGATAAAGTGATCAGTAAATACTATCATTCTAAATAGTAATTTTTTCATTTATGATTAAAACGTGAATAATTAGAGGATAAGTATAAAAATTTTTTGTCTATGTAAGAAAAATTACTATTTGAACTTTAAAAATCGTAACTGATACACAGAAAGAAATTTTCTTTAAAAATTACCGTTAAATTCACTGTAATCGTGGGACAAATGGCACGACCTAATCATTTGTCGGTAATTAAGATAGTTTTTAACTTTTTTTCAACAAATTTTACCGTAGTCTACTGTAAATTTTATTTGGTTATCGGTAAATTTTATGAATAACCTCAAAATAAATAAATTTTTCCGTGATTTTTAATTAGAAAATGGTAATAAATAAAAGCACCGCATTATGTCTCACGATTACAGTGAATTTAACGGTAATTTTTAACGAAAATTTCTTTCCGTGTACTTAGAAAATTCCCCATAATGACATCCGGGTTCCGGGTTATAATTTCAAACACTAATTTTCAAAGTTTTTTTTTTCGTGTAGTTTTAGAAATAGTGACTATCCACCGATTCGCAGTAAATTTCACTACTTCATTTTTAGAGGGAGTGATTTTAAAATTTTTAAATAAGAAACTTTTTTTCCAAAATTTTGGGAGCACCCTATTTTGCCCCTCCCCTACATAAACTTTGATTTTGGGAATTTACTGAACAAATTAATGCAGCGCAATTTACAAAACAATAAAAATTCCGGCTGATTAACGAAACGGTCAATTGCGTAAATATTAATCTAGTCTGAAATGGAAATCTCGTTGGCCGGATGGTTAAGACCATTGAATGAGCTTTTAACGCGTTTATATATGTATAGAGAGGGGGCGGGGGGATAACTGTTACAGGTATTCTATAGCACTATATACCTGCGCTTCGCTGAAAACGCTCCTTTCTACTGAAAAATGAAAAAAAAGCTGTAACCCACTTGAGCACGCATAATGGAGCATATGATTCGTCGGCATGGATTATATTATACAACGAGAAGAGATACCATAATAATCGCATTAACGAGATTGAACAAGTGGGCAATTCTATCGAGATAAAATTTAAGCTTTTCGACCGCACTTTAATGTCTTTCCCTTAACACAATTCTCGTCTACTTGTATCTTTATTTTTTTTTTGTAACTTTTTGTAACTTATTTTTACTTTATTTCGTTTTACTTTTTCATTTTCTCCATCTGTCGCGGACGATTATACGCCAGACGGTCGAGGGGTTTATCGCAATCCCAGGAAGAGCCGGGCGAGATAATTCGTTGTGAATTACGTTAAGCTTTTAGAAAGACAATCATATTTTCGAGGATCATGTAGGGACATAAATACTCGACAATTATTCATTCTTATATACTAGGTAATTTATTATTTTTAAATCTATACACTCTACGAGTTAAATCAATACCAAAATATCAAATCCATTGATATTTATGTCATTTTTTAAATTTATATTTGTCGTTTTTTATTTTTAGTTTTAATTTACTGATGACTGAAGCTATTTCGCAATTAAAATTGACTAAATTATCGAAATAACAAGAGTGAATATGCAGAGAGCAGTAGAAATAAAAATCGCCTTTAGCGGATATAAAAAAAATATTTTTAAATTTAAATAATAAAATTAACAATTTATGAAATCCATTAATGGAGTTTGAATATTTTAATTATAATATAATATTAATATATATTTAAAAGATTTATATTCTGGATGTAAAATTTTTCGGTGCAATTAAAATTGTCACTTTTGACATTTCTCTACATTATTAAAAAACTAACGTCAGTTCTGAAAATAAATTTCATAAGTTTTGACGTGAAATGAAGATTCACATTTTAAATTTACAAAAATAGACTATTAATAAAATTTAATTGCTGATTATTATTCAGTATTAACATTTTAATTCATTGGATAAAGACTAATTGTGTACACACTAAGTAAAACAAGCCACTTATAAAAATAAACAGTTTAATAAGTTCTTGAAACAACCACGTCAACAAAGTACTTTGTGAAGGAAAAACTTTTTTTTAAATTGTCAATTATTTAAATTGATTTAAACTTAAGCTAAAAATAAATTTTTATACCCCTATTCAACCAATAATAAAATAAACGGGATTAAAATTGAGTGGAGCACAAAAATAAATAAATGGATTTGAAATTTATTACTATTATTATTATTGTAAAATGAAAAAATAAATAAATTATGCAGAAATTGATTGTTTCTAGTCTAGAGGACACTGTGACTATTTCACCCCAGTGATATTCCCTTGTCGCATGATTGTCAGAAAATCAAGGTCCCTAGGATTTGGACCCCAGCACTGCAGAGTCTTATTCTGGTTTGAGTTAAAACGGGCGCGAATGCTCTGAGTCTAGCATGTCTCCAACAACCCTCCTTCATTCTCTATATACTTATGCACCCTCATCATCACCACCACCGTTACCATCATCGAAACCGTACAGCAGTAAGGCCGTATACATATATATATTCATATGTATATGTATATGTGTAAAGTAGTGCAGAATCTACGGGTTACAAGCAGTAGAATAGTAGAGTAGGGTGCGAAGCCTAAAAAGGATCACGACGGGGTTGCGAGACAGACAGAAAGATAGACAGGGGAATGAAGTAAAACGTCGGACGAGAACGCGAACGGAAGACATAATGGACCAGAGAGTTGAGGGTTAAGCTGGAGAGAAAGAGAGGAAGAAATGGAGGAAGAAGACAACATGTATGTGTATACAACCACTCTTTTATTCTCTTGTCCACACCTACATCTACCAAACCGAAATATATGTACTCACATCTCCCGCCTTTCTGTCCCCCTACTAAATAACAACACCCCTGTTAAATTTTAAAGAAATATATCTATCCAAATGTATATGTATACTTAACTACACAGACGATTTCGATATTTCTCTCGTACACAATACCTCTCATTTGCATTTTCCAGCTACCGGGGTGGGTTATATTGCGAGGCATTGCGGAGAACGTGAACCACGAGGAAATAAGAGAGCAGATAGTATAAGAGAGGCCTCGGGTTTTGGTAGTGCGGTACAAATTGCGAGAATTATGGAGATTTGGGTGTGCACTAGCTGGCTAGTATCCTGGCCGGGCCGTACCGGGTGGATGTGCTTTACTTGCTCTATGCTTTGGCTAGCTGGCTAACGACTACCTCGACGAATCGTTGGAATTTCGAGTGCCCAGGAAGTGCATATATCCTAGAGGCATTTATATACTGCTTATGTAGACAAAATCCAATGACTATGACTATTACCGTCACTATCACTATGACTGTACTCACTGCTCGTATGTGTACTGCTAAAATAGTCAACTTTATTTTATTTTTACCTTTTCCACTGCACATTCTCTCTTCCCTACACATTATCCGCTCTTTATATTATCTCTCTCTTTTAAAAATAAAAATTTTGTTTTATATTTTTTTTATGCCGCCACCGCCACCGTCGTCGCTACTGCTGCCATTATTATTATTTTATTAGCATTATTTTTCATCGCATCCAGACTCACACGCAATCAGAATAATTTATCTTGAAGCAGCCAGTCAAATCCCTGGCGAAATTCCCGAAGCGTATTTTCAAACCAAGTGTAACCCATAACAAAGAGATTATTTTTATTGTCCAGTAAATAAATGTTTTTTCTCCTTATTACCACATATATATATATATATGGACATTATATTATATTTATTATTGCTGGCTTTATTTTTCTTTATTCCGACACACATATATGACTCGAATCACTTTGTTCATTTCCAGTCAGACATGTTTTTCATATATATATATATATATATATATAACTAGCAAAAAATTTCATTAGCCGTATTTCCTGACAAAAGTATATCATTATTATTATTATCATTATTGTTTCATAGAGAGAGCTTTATATTATTTATTGTTCACTTTTTTCTATGCCGAACAAAATTCTCGAGACTAAATTCATCAAATAACTTCACAGAGGCAGTTCTAAAGCTTCATTGAATGTTAAAAAAGTTTCATATCTTTATTTGATATGCTGCTTGTTTTTGCCGGACTTCATATAGACACACATGTATCTATACATCTATATATATATATATATATATGTGTCGCTCATCTCATTCGGAGCATCTCTCCGGAGACTTATACGCAATATCATGTATACCTCCCGCAGCAGCATATGGACCTGTTTCGTAGTATTGAATATTCAATGAGATCAAGGGTACCGAGGCCGAGCGACAGAAAGAGAGGATCCTGTTTTCAGAGGTTTTTTTTTATCAGGATATAAAGGTCCTCCCGAGAGACAAGAAATTGTAATTTCTGCAGGAGGAAATCTAGCACGGACAGGTCGCATTGACTGCTTGACTGAATCCCAGCGGAGTGACATCTGCCAGTAAGCTTGTGTAAATGTGACCTCAATCCTTGTCAATCATTTACGGGTTTATACCAGATTTTATCGACAAAATATTTAATAATATTTTTAGCCAACTAATGCATTAGATAAATTTATTGATTAACGTCTGTCGCCCACTTAAAACTTGCCCATTAGCTGCATGTGCCATTACAGTAAAAAAACTACACTACATAGTGTCTTTAGCTGTAGCTACTCCGACAAAATATATATATGTCATGTGATAGCGCTCTTCAATAAATCAAAAATTTATTTTTATTTTTTTTTCTAAATTTATTACTAAATAAAAGTTTTTTAGGGCCAATTGGTGATCGATATTTTTTATTATTCAGATAAAAAAGTAAATAAATAAATAATGGATTTTTTTTATGGGTAATAAATATAGCAAAGCAACATGACAAGTGAAATGTAGATATAATTGACACGAGTTAGAGAAGAGAAGTGCATTAAGATGAGAATTTAAAAAAATCAAAGTTGTTGGTAGATCGGACATACGCGGAAACCAAGTCCGTCCCTCTAATGGGCGACATGGCACTGGCGCAGCTGTGGCCGCAAGTGTGATAAATGGTTTACGGGGGATGCAAACTCTATATATACCTATATACAGTCTCTATATATATATATATATATGTATGTATATAGTTGACGACGCGACGGTGAGCCGCGTCGCGGCGGCATTTCTCCCAGGGCGCCCTAGCCAACCCATGTCCGATATTCCTCGCAGATCATTCCTCTTGTATATCTATCTATATATATGTATATACACATCTCTATTTACATATACATATTTATCGCATACATTTGTAAGCCGACCACTCATATATTCATATATATTTACATAAACATACATACGACGACGCAACTACTGTCGAGTATGTTTGATCGCTGTAACGACCGTCATAGATAATCCCCGTACTATTGCTGATGGACTGAAAAAGAAAAAATTTTGGACTCGTCCGTCCTCTGGTCTATCTTTGGCTCTTCCGGGTATACTATAATCTCGGCCAGTAGATCTGATGCAGAGTAAATTTTATGGCCGTGATGCAAAAGCACCATCGAATATTCATTTGTCGATCCCGATCTTTTATGGTAATTGCTTTTAAAATATATTATTGCGTACTTGGCATTATTTTTTATTCCTTTCCAAATAAAATAAAATCAAATGAAATATAAAATAAATAACACAAAAAATCACTCTATCAGAGTAGCTCTCAATGGAGCTTTTTCTGAAGGACGTTTTTTTAAAATCAAACATTCACACTTTTGATGCGTTTTTTTTATTGACATTTTATCAAATAAAATCTCGATTAGCTTTACATACACAAATATATGTATATATTTTCCCTATAAAATATATTTTAAATATTTATTTGAAAAGCTACGAGCGTTATTTTTTTTTAAATAAATAATCGATGTTAATTACTGGCAATTTCAGTAAAAATAAAATATTAATTAACTAGTAAATTTAAATTTTTAAAATTGCTGCCTTACTAGTGTTTCAATTTAACCCGTCAATAAATTTAAAAATAAATTCACTAATTTATTGAAACTCTTAAACTTTCTATGCACAGAAAAAACAGATATCTTGAGTCAAGAAAATATTTTTGAAGACAAATGTTTTCGGGAACCAAGTCAAGATTTTCTTGAGCCAAGAGAATTCGTCTTGGTTGGAAAAGATTTCTACTTTATCTGAGAAAATTTAGGTCTCCAAAAAAATTTTCTTGAATCAAGAATATTTACCTTCAGTCGAGAATTTGTTTTTGTGTGTGTGGAAATATTTTCTCAACATTATCCAATATAATTTCATCATGTCCAATAAAATAATTCTTGCAAAGCAAATAACATAAAAGTTAAAATTCCAACAATTCGGGTATAGTATTAACGTCGACGTCTTCGCAGTATCATGCCAGTAATATAACAAAGACTGTGACGGTTTTTGTTGTCAAAGTTTACTTCACCTTTTCTTACAACAAGATTCCTCAACAACTTGGCCCACAGGACAGATAATATATATTCCCAAGCATATATAATATCCGCAAAATATATATATACATACATATGTATTCGCATTCGAATAGGACAGATATTCCACAATTGGTAAGTTTGTTTCTAAACAAAGTAACCTCTTACTCTCTGAAAGCATGACCTCTCGCTCTATTCTATCTCCTATCTGGTATCTACATATATACTATTTAAAATATACCAACATCTACCATCAAATATTCCTGCTCATACATGTCTATAGTTTAGCTCTTCTTACTCGTATCGTCTGTTACCATTTCCGCCTTCAGTATTCCCGTTCATGTATACATCACTGAACGTTATCTTTCGCATCCCCTTTAACAATTTGCTCTCTCTGTACTTTGTCTTTTCCTATATATATAGATATATATACTACTCGAGTCTCTATCCGTATCACTTCTACTTGAAGAAACGCGTGGTGGAGACCAACGGATGCTACGAATTCCAGGACTCTTGGTATGGAGACGGAAGCAAAAGCACTAGCAGATACTGCTAACGCATGTATGGAGAAATGTCGCCGTACTTGTAGTCTTTATAGTCCTATTACTATACACCTCGTAATATAACACACATGTGGGATAGATGTTTGTATAGAAAGTACGTTAAATAATGGAGGGGCGGTGGTAGTGGTGAAATAATAGTGATAGTAGTTATAGCAGGTAGTAAAGAGGAAGAATGTTCTGGCGATTCCGGTGATGATGTGTGTAGGATATATGGGGCTACGTGGAATCCTATTAGACAATACACCTCATTGTGAGTCGACAAATCTCTGCTGACAGTGTGTATGTCATGTGGTGCGATACTTTGGGTCTTAAGAGCTTTTAAAATCCATTTCAAGTGATGCAGAAAACGTTTAGAAAATTTTATCACTTCGACGGTGATTTCATTTTTTTTTTTTTAATGTGAATTATAAAAAAATTTTTATACTCTGTAAGTCGAACCTCGATAAGTCGAAAACCTCCTAAACTCGAAGAAATGTTTCATCCCCTTCCCTCCAAGCTCCAAAACCTCCGTTGCTCGAAATTTTTACCCTCTATAAGTCGAAATAATTAGTGAGTCCCTACAAGCTATTTCTGTACATTTTTACCCTCCATAATTTGAATACATACACTTGGACCTCTTTATCTCGAATTTAAAATTATTACCGTATGTAAGTATTTTATTAGGATTACCAGTTCTACGAAATGGTAATGGAATTTATAGCTGACGTCAGGTTTTCTGTTGGCGATTGTAAAATTATCATACCTTTAGACTTAGTTAGGATTCACTGAAATACACATCAATTTCGACAGCTCCTGCTGCCTAACTCGAAATCCTCTATAACTCGAAAACTCTATAACTCGAATTTTTTTGCCTCTCCCTTTTGGAGTTCGAGTTAAAGAGGTTCTACTGTACTAAAAAATTTTCCAGTAAATTTTTCTGCTTATTGTTAAGAATTTTTGTGAATTCAAATAAATCTGCCACGTGATTACTCGGATAAAGAAATTTCGAGCAAAAATAATAATAAAATTTTTTCTTGGCCGAAAAGAGGCTGACGATAGACCCGGGTCGTGAACACAAGGTTGGGTTGGGCGAAATTAGGCCTAAAAAAGACCGACTCAATTTATCGGCCAATTTCCGGTCTGTTTATAAGAATAATCAAATTTCGGCGAACTCTCGATGTGATTTCGGTCGAATATTTCTATCCGAATACTTTGGTATGCTTTTGATATCAAATATTTCTAAACGTAACATATATTTTATTGATAAAATTTATTTTTAGAGGACGAAATAGTTATTTTTTTATTTATTATTATTTTTTGAAAGTCAGCTGACGGACGATTACACGAAATCGCGAGGTAATTTTTTGAAAATAATAATTTTATTGACGTGCCATTGTTTGGCTTTTTTGCATCCAATTACGTCTGGAATTTTCATAATATTTGTTTACTGTAGTGATTAATTTATTTGTTTGAGGTATTACATACCGTATTTTGTATATAATATGTTATATTCATTAGCGAATAATTTTGCTTATTGAGGCGATTTAATTACAGGTATTTTTCCATGCGTAATTAAATCCTTTGAAATGAATATAATTGATGGATAATAAAATCAATTTCTTCTCTGTTGGTATTAAATTTTATAAAATATAAATTATATGCGCAGGTTAATGAATAATTAATGGATAAATTTTAAATCCTCTTGAGCGTAAAAAATTAAAAATATTCAAAAATTTCGACTATAAAAGTTACTTAGTAATTATTTTATATTTCCAGTCTAAAATAAAGTGAATAGAGCAAGAATTTAAAAAATAAATTGAATAATAATAATGCTGGCATACTTAAGCAGGATGTGCGAAAAAATTGACAATGTAATAGGATGCAATTAATATAATAAAATAATATAATTTTTAATAATGGAAGTAAAAAAATAAAAGTGTTCGCAGAGCGTGAATTTTCACATAATATAATTTATAGCGATACATTTATCTATTCCGGAAACCCGAGCAGTCATCAAATTCATATATTTTATATTTATATTTTAACTGTTATTATTTCTTCCTCGTGATTCCTCATTTCTACGCCCTCTTTCTCTTGCTCATTTTATCTCCTGTGTCAAGAGATCATCGGTTGTTGTCGACCCGTACACTTATACTCCTACTCATCTGCCATTCTATATGTATATGTAGAAATATTTATATACTTATGTATATCTATATAAGTATTTGTGTATCGAGGTCGACGTGCCGGCCACGTGGTGGTGTCGCCGCTGTACGGAGCAGCAAACTTGAATGTACGGTATCGGAGCCAAATAGAAGACCCATCGAAATGAGAATTCCATATTAATAATAACAATAATAATAATAAATAATAATAATAGTATTGAATAAATATTTTCTTGAATATCGAATTTCAAACAAAATTTTATAAATTCAAATTATCAGATCCCCATATCACCTACGCATATATTTTACATATATATTTATAAAAAATAAAATCAATTCACAAGGATAAATTATAACGATCGCATTAATAAACTAAAAGTTCAACGTCCTCATAATTTGTGTCACGTGGGTGTTACGAGATGCATTATTAGCTCTCGTTGATCTCGAATCATAATATGAAGGAAAAAAAAAAAATTTATAAATAGTTGAGTGGATTTGTTAGATTATATGAGAGCAAGTGGGCCAGTATCGATTGTAATCGACAGAGGTTGGTTGTTTTAAGTGCAAGAGCTTCGATAAATATTTAAAATGTCATTGTATAATTTGCCTCGTAGAGCCAACGGTGAATCCAAGTGAGTAAGTGGGTCTCTGTAACAACGAGGAAATAGAATAACTCTCTACTGCACTCACAAGTCATACAAGCACGCGATTCAGGAGAAGAGGCTAAAAGAGTTTTCAGTTCAGGCAGGTCATAACGATTAATTGCATTATATGAATTGACTATACTTTGCTCACATCACATCCCATCACATCACATCACATTAGATCGCGAGTGTGTGGGTGTGCGGTGGATCTATGAGAGTGTGCGGTAATATGCCAACCGTATAGCACCAGAGTACAAGAGAAAATAATAATAATATATATGTGTATATATATAAGTAAAGAGTAAAGTGCTCTTTCTAGCATATACACTCATCTGTATTGCTACTATGCTCTTTCATTTACTTTGCTCCTATCCCAGCGAACTGGCTGCCACGTTTCTTTATCGTGACGTAATTCCTCTACTCTGAGGACCGCATCACGCCTGCCAGACGCACTACGGACACGAGTTTTAGGTTTGTATGCACAGTAGGGATCAAACATACTGTATTAAAGCGCCTTTTAAATTTTTACTCCATAATTAATCATTTTTTTTATTTTTTTTTTCATTAAAATTTATCAAAGGTAAAAAAATGATAAAATTAAAATTAAAACTAAAATTTGATTTAAAATTATTTATGACTCACCGATAATTTTGGAAAGTCCAAAATAATTGAACACTAAATTTATTATGCACTACAACTTTTAGTATCCACTTAGACTTTTATTAATTTTAAAATTTACGGTGTTTTTATGAGATTTATGTTGTATTGATAAGAACAAGTATCGAATATCGATAATAGGAAAAAGTTATGTCAGGATCAGGTGTGAGGATACAAGGTAGTGGAGAAAAAACGTGGGTGTTTGACAGCTGATGGAGCGCGCACGAGATGCGAGCGTCAGATAAACAACCGGCACAGATGACCCAATCTACACGCCACGACGTTTCGCGGCAGACTGAAAGCGTTAGGACGACGCACGGACCCCCCTTGGTGATACCGCGGCAACACGGAGTTGAGGAGTGTGGTGATGCGCGCCAGCACGCTGCTTGCTGCTACTCTGATGCTAAATGCTGCTGCTGCTGCTGCAACTAAGCATAGCGTAGCGTGCAAGCCGGATGCGTGGGCATCACAATCGCGCATACCTCTCCCCTCTTTCTTTATTTTTATGTTTTTAACAAATATATTGCACTTTTTTTACTTAGTATTATCATAAAAAAAATTTTAATCCATACACTTTTTATTTCAATTTTTACACCCAGTTCATCCGTTTGGAGTAATGGAAAATACAATTTTTAATTATTCACTGTAAAAAATCACCGGGGTAAGTCCAAGCAGTGTAGGTGTTAAAATTATCGGTGTTAAATTTACCCCCGAAAGCGGTGTAAAAATAACGCCGCCATCGGTGTAAATATTCTGTACCGGTGTTAAAATAACGCCGCCACCGGTGTAAATATTCTAGACCGGTGTTAAAATAATGCCGCCACCGGTGTAAATATTCTGTACCGGTGTTAAAATAACGCCGCCACCGGTGTAAATATTCTAGACCGGTGTTAAAATAACGCCGCCGCCGGTGTAGATATTCTTTACCGGTGTTAAAATATTTTATTTTGTGAATATTTTTACTTACTTGATCACTATACTTGTTGATAAATGATATTTTTTATTAATTTTCATAAAGAACTGACATTTTTTGTCTTTTATAATCTTTAAAGTTAATACTTCAAGCAGACGCAATTTACCCCGCTTTTACACCTGTTACCCCGCTTTTACACCGGTTTTACTCCGCTTTTACACCGTTTACCCCGCTTTAACACTGGTATTTTTAACACCGGTGTATTACTCCTTCTACACCGGTGTAATTTCATTTTTACACCGGGCAGAGTTAAAACGAGTCCATTTTTAACACCGCTTTTTTTACAGTGTTTCATTAGGAGTTTATATGCTGGCGATCATATATTTTTATATGTGAATATTTGATAAAACATGGTAGGATTGGAAGAACAATAATTTTTTTTACCAAGCAGGATATCAGAGATAAAAATTAAATATGACTTGTCTTGTAAAAAATGCCGCGAAAAAATGTTTTGTTGCAATCGGTGATTAATTAGACTTTTTAATTGACATTTCGGCCACTTATTCCACAGTAAAGTGGACGATTCAAAAATTTTTAGGGCTACAAGTTGGCTGGAACGTAGATATCTTCCCCCGAGTCAAATTTAAACTTGGGGATTTAAATTCAAGCGAAAAAAACGACTTAATTTTGGTTAGGATCCTCGTCAGAGATATCCTGTAGAAAATCAATCGAAAATCTAAACACAGGGTTCGGGGCTGAGAAAAAAAAATTTTTTTCCTTTTATATTGAAGTCAAAATAATTAAGTGCAGGCAAAATCGTTAACAAGTCAAAAGCAAGCCCAATAAATTAAAAATTTCAAATCAAGTTATTTTTATCACCGGGGTTGTCCGGGGAACCAATAAAATCTTCAAATAGGACATTCAGACCAGAGTTTACTGATAAATATGCAATTTTGTTTCAATACCCGATAAAATAATTAAATAATTATTTGAAACATCAATGCCGAAAATACTTTAAAAATAATTATCTTTTTTCAGCTGCAAGTACGTGAATTTAAAATAACGAGATAAATATACTCGAACATATTTTGAATACTTGTGAGCAAATAGTTAACAACCCTGGTATTTGGAACTGTGTTTCACATAGAAGTTATTGAAATTAATGATGATTATTTTTTTTTGAAACTCTCAAATGATGTTTAATGTTGAATTTTACGTAATTAGTAGACATACCCTTTTATTTTATGGAAATAATAATAGACACTTAAAAAATAGGCTTTAATTGTCTCATTATCATAATGTTTTTTTAGTCAACATTATTGTTATTATTTCGATAATTAAAATCAATTCATGTTTACTTGACTGTTGACCCATGCATTCGATCAACTATTGACCCAAATGCTCACCTGACTATTAATAAATTCAAATAAATGAATAAATTGATACAATTATAAATTAAAAGCAATATTCGGTGAACTGAAAAAAATAATCATTTTCAAAAACAAGGAACGAAAAAAAATTTAAGAACTATTCTATAATAAACAGAAGATGGAACGGATGTAAAACCTCTTGTCCGAACATCTGATCGGCTAATGACAGCATCAAAATTTGCACAACTTACAGAACAATATACATTTTGATGTATATATGAAAAGTTACATTGGCGAAACACGAATTCTTAGTGAAAAGTCAAAATTTGCATGAGGTGAAACGAATAATAAAAGAGTGTCTCATGAGAGGTTATACATCATGTCGGATCTCACATAATAAAATTCAAAACGCAGTGAATCCCAAAAGGAATGACGTCGCTGTACAGTTTTGCCGGGTGGGATACTACTTGACGACAGTTGAAATTGATTCGAGCTGTCGTTGATACGGGACAGAGATCCAAGGAGAGATGAATTCTTGAAGAGGGAGCTTTCCTGCTTTCCTATATATCCAATTCTACAGTTTGGACTCAACATCCTTCTCTGTAACTCCTAAGAACACCATCAGGATTCTCATCCTCACCCAGCTACTGTTCAACCAAATTCCCTTTATGCTATATCTACTTTTAGTTTCGCTCGTAGAGGGCTCAAGTAAAGCATGCCACAATTTATTCTCTCCTTTAACCCCAACTCTCATCACTCTCCATCGCGCCATCTTCATCCCATTCTACTCCACACTTGCTTAAATTTCAAATCACAAATTCAATGGCTGACAATTTTTTACCCTCATTCTAGTCCTCCTATTTTCTTCCTCGTCACCTATATCCACACAATCCATTACCCGCAGTCTATTGTTAAAATTTTTCGCAAAAATAATAATAATAAAAAAAAAAATACATTTGCAAAGTAAACTTTGTCCATATTTTTTGTTTTCAATACAAAACTTTTCCAAATTTCAATTCCACACTGTATGCACAAAAAAAGTTGCCTTTTATACAGGAAAAATGACGCAGAAGTGTACACATATCTGTATGGATAGAATAAAAATTGACAAGTTGTTTAAGAAAGTGTCTCTTTACAAAAGACACCTTCGGTCTTGTTTTTTTGGTTTAGTTCGTCTACAGTCTATCCACTGGGAGAATAAATCTATAAATAAAAATAAAAAATAAACTATAACTAAAACGAAAAGGAAAAAGGAAACATATAAAATAAATAAAACGTCACGGTCTGGGTTTGCCTTAAGAAGAATACCAAGAAGAACAAGTTCGCCCGGTCGGAAAGTTTTATCGTTTTTTTTTCGCAGCTCGATAAGTCCGACGCGCTACGCGTTGACTTTCCTCCCTTACTTTCTATTTCTTATGTACGCCCTACACCCTACACCCTTTTTATTTCATTTTATTTTATCCAAGAGTGTATATAAGAGCTTGCGAGCGTAGTTCCCGTAGTTGGTGTTGAGCTTTTTGGCCCCTCGAGAGACAAAGTGCTCGGCTGCCACTGCTACTGCTGTTAATAATGCTGATAGTGATGCTGATGCTGGGACCAGGACTGGGACTGGGACTGGGACTGGGACCGGGACTGGCTGTACTTTACAACTCCTGGATTTTTAAGCTCAACTCTTTTGGCGGGCCGCAAAAGGCATGTTTGGCGCGCACTATCGAGATGAAAGCGGCTTGTGCTCATAAACAATGAATTCAAGAGGGGGCTAAGAGCGGCAGAGGTGAAAGAGAAGGGTCGGGGTAGTGAATTGCCCGAGGGATGATGAAACTGACGCGGGATTAGCTGCGACGTTGCCTGTGATGCGGATTCTGGTGCCGCTGGGGCCAACATCATCCCCCTTGTGTGCCCTGTGTTGTGTGGGTGCACATATATATAGATGTCTCGTCTCGTTTCGCACTGTGCGTATGTTCAATGCCGATATAAAATTGCTAGTTGACCAACAAAGCGTGTTGTCGCTGAGGCATTGTTAAAAATATGCAATAAATAAATTGCCATCTCGCAGTATATATTTTTTTTTAACAAATATAGAGATACTGACGTAGATGGATAGAGGCGACGCAATTTTAAAGTATAGATTCATCCCTTTTTTTTCATGCTTGGACATCGTTGATTGTATCTTTGAAAAGGGTACGTGCGCTGGTAAAAAAAAATCCATTTATAAAGTTTCTTTGAAGTTTTTAAAATATTGCGCGCGTTTAGTAAATTGCCTGATTGTATATTTTATTGAAGCTTCTATAAATAAAAAAAATATATATATATATACAAACAACATATTTTTTATTTAGCTATTGAATTGTTTGAAAAAGTTGTTTGACCAAAAATATAATTCACTTTTTTTCTAAAGTCAATTCATGGGTTTTTACTTTATAAAGGGGTGGAAGAAGTTTATAAATAATTTTTCTTGGCTAGTCTTGATAGTCTTTGATAGGCCAATCAAAGAAAAATAATTAAACGAAAATGGTTAATGGGAAGACAAAAAGATAAACAAAAACAGATAACTATGTGAAGATTATATATAAAAGTAATTTTAACGACATTGTTATGGGCAAATTAAAAGAGAATTTTTTTCAAAGAGCCCTCAAGACGGTTGCTCATTAATTGCGGTATTATGCTGCCAGCAAAGAAGACATCACTGAGAAAACTCCTGAGCAGTCAGGCCACACAATAAAAAAACAAAAAAATATCATTATGAGCATAAAGATGAGAGACTAAATGTACCAGCAAAGTAAATAGACATGATTTAAAAAATAATAATAATAATAGTTAAATAAATAAGATAAAGTGAAGCACATTAATCTTGAAAAGCACAAAATAAATAACAAAATATAAAATCACTTTCTTCACAAGAAGCTGAAGAAAATAAAAAATAAAATATAGGGGAGGGTGGGGCAGAACGGCCCCCCTGAAATTTTGATAAAAAAAAAATTTTTTTTTTTTTCGCCTAATTACTATAAATCCGATATGTTTGCGCATTTTTACCCCTACGCATGACATTTGGGGCAAAATGGACAAGCCCAAAATTTTTAAAAAGTGATTTTTTCATATTTTTATCGTCAAATTAAAAAAAAATTAATATAATTCCACATTTCTAGCCCTACGCATAACACCTGGGGCAAAATGGACCAGCCGAAACTTCCGAAAAAATTATTTTTTCATATTTTTCGGCCGTTTCTTTATGTAAGAGGCAAATTTGGTCACTAAAAATTTATAAAAATTAAATTTTTTTTTTTAGTTGATAAATTTTTGAAATAAAGTAAAATTATAGAATTGATTTTTTTTTTTATTAAATAACAATTAGTAATTAAGGTAATCGAGAGTGAACGATTTTTTACGCTTTAAAAAATTTTTTTCGAGTAATATAAAACCAAAAATAGTTGTCAAGAGAAAGAAATACATTCTTAATGATGAAAACAGTTAAAAAAAAAAAAAAAACGAAAAAAAAAATTTTTTTTATCACTTTTTGAAGGGGGGCCGCTCTGCCCCACAAAAAAAAATTTTTTTTTTTCAGAATTTTGGCAAAATCTCCATAAGTTTGTTCGAAATAGGACAAAAGTAAAGTGATCTTATGGTTGAAAGCCACAAAAAGTAATAATTGGCTTAGGGGGGCCGCTCTGCCCCACCCTCCCCTAAACATAATCAAAATGATGCTTTAATAAGAGGGAGTGTGACGTGTATTGTTGCAGCTTTGGTAGATGGTCTCATGGTTTTTAGTAACTATCACCGCCACAAAATACTTTTTCTTTCCAGCTCTCTGCACTGTACTTTTATTTCGCTGTATATATTTTTTATATATATGTGTATTAAAAAATGGTAGAGAGTACTCCCTTTTCCTTCCGTGATTAACGCCAGACCGCGTGCTGTCGTCGCGAATGAATCCCCGTGCTTTTCCGGAAATGAAGTGCGTCCGCGCGCGCACCCTCTTTTTTTACTTTTGCCGCCGCGGGTGCACACACCAGAAGACTATTCTGAACTGTCATGAGAAGAGAGACTCTCCAATGTCGTGTCACATTAAACGTGTGTGTGCATTTGAGGCCGAGAACCCTCACAACACAACCTACTACCTCTACTCATTATTTTATTTTTCACTCTGCCTCTGAATAACTTGTGCGCATTTTTTTTTTTTTTTATTATTAAGTATAAGTGAAAATAACTTTTATTTATAATTTACTCAATGCAACGCCGCCGGAATATTTAACGTAATAAAAACTCTGATTTTTTTTTATTTAGATTTTATTATTTCAATAAAAATCCATCGAGTAAAATTAGATTTAAATTGAATTTTAATAAATTAAATAAAGTTATCGAACGCATAGGAAAATAATAAAGTTATTTTGAAATATTTTTTTCAGCGGAAAAATTTAATTAATTTAAAAGCTGACAGTAAAATCTATACGTAATAAAAATTAATTCTATCAAATTTAAAAGTTATAAAATATTTATGTTATTTTTCATATTTATTTATTTATACTGTTGTTTTAAAATTTTTAATAATAATAAAAAATAATAACAATTCAAATGAATAATTGGTATTCATAAGAGGGGTTAAAAAGCAGCAAATTTAATTCCACAACATCTGCATACTGGAAGCCAGCGGATGGGTTCAATAAAACTTTCATCCTCAAAAGCGCCAAGAGGGAAAACCGCTCGCGAGACCGAGCAACTGGACAGTGAGATAGTAAATTTTAAAAAACCCACAAGAAAGACAGAGCAAAGTTAGAGAATAAAATAAAATAAAGCCCCGCAGTCGAAAAAAATAACTATCGTGTATTAAAATGAAAACAAAAATAAAATTTGGCATGAGATAATTAAAAAGTGAGGATTAATAAAAGTCTAACCGACTAATAACAACCAATGAACTGTAGTCAGCAGACTTGACCCAAGTTCCCTTTGCTCACTGAATTACTCATTGGCCTGCGCGACTGCTTTCAATGTTAATGTTGTTGTTGCTATTGCACACACTAGCAGTACCGGTACTGTTATTATTGTAACAGTAGTTCTTGTTCTTGTTGTTGTTTCATCGTTTCTATAGAGTTTCCTACCTAGTACCCGTTGTTCTCTGCGTTACACTCACAGACGCATCCGTTTTCCTTCCGTGATGAACGGGACGTCCGCTACGCCACGACCACTACCGACGATTCATCCTCGGTATTTACCGCTGCCCAAACGAACGACAGCAGCCTGTGGCGAATTAACATAGTAGGTATAAACCCCTGGTACACGACACAATGCGAATATATTCTTTAATTATTATTTATATATAAGTATACTTGCTCGGTACCTGCATAAATATATACATATATGTTCATATAATAAAGCGCAAGATTACTACATACATCAAAAATACGAAAAACGTTTTATTACCAAGATTATACTATCTCCGCGTGGTTTTAATGTGTTTGGATAGGTGCACAGTTGTCGGTAATTGCGGTAGTAGTTTATGCGAACAGAAAAAATTTAAAAAAAAAATAATTTAAAAAAGTACTTTGGGTAAACTTTTCAATGTTTTTCACGGAAAGCCGGAAAGTTTAACATTTATATTTTTGTTGATTTATGTTTTTTTTTAAGCTCAGCTATTTTGATGCTTCATAAGTTCAAAGTATCAATTATTGATATTGTGGAGAACATGGGGAGGTTTTAATTTTTCATCATAGCTAGAACTAATATTGGAAATTTTTTTTTACGCCGCCTTTTTTTATTACGAATTTATTTTTAAATGATCAATTGATGATTAATTACACAAATTTCGTGTTCTTGTGTATAAAAAATCAATGGTTAAATATTTTGTGTCAATTATTTGACACCATCGAGTGTAAATTTAACTAAAGTTTAATGTGTTATCTGATCTCAACAAGTTTTATACCTGTGTTATTGTTTGACACAAGTATAATGTATTAAATTAACACAAAAAATTTAATGGACCATTTGGGACATGTGATTTGTGTTAAATTTAACACAAATTTTTGAACTGTGTACCAAGTAGTTCAGCGGAAGCCCAGAAACCTCAATCACTAATTTGTAATATTTACTGTTGACATACTATTGTTTTATTAATTGACATCTTCAATGCGCATGCGCCATAAATCTACGAAAAATAAATTCACGGTGCGTTGAAATCAAATTTTGATATTTATAAACCGAAAATGAATGAAATAAACGATAAAATAAAATAGAGTGTCAATAATTGGTAGGGGAGGGTGGGGCAGAGCGGCCCCCCCGAAATTTTGACCAACAAAAAAATTTTTTTTTTTTCGACTAATTACTATAAATCCGATATGTTTGCGCATTTTTACCCCTACGCATGACATTTGGGGCAAAATGGACAAGCCCAAAATTTTGAAAAAGTGATTTTTTCATATTTTTATCGTCAAATTAAAAAAAAATTATTATAATTCCACATTTCTAGCCCTACGCATAACACCTGGGGCAAAATGGACCAGCCGAAACTTTCGAAAAAATTATTTTTTCATATTTTTCGGCCGTTTCTTTATGTAAGAGGCAAATTTGGTCACTAAAAATTTATAAAAATTAAATTTTTTTTTTTAGTTGATAAATTTTTGGAATAAAGTAAAATTATAGAATTGATTTTTTTTTTATTAAATAACAATTAGTAATTAAGGTAATCGAGAATGAACGATTTTTTACGCTTTAAAAAATTTTTTTCGAGTAATATAAAACCAAAAATAGTTGTCAAGAGAAAGAAATACATTCTTAATGATGAAAACAATTTCAAAAAAAAAAAAACGAAAAAAAAAATTTTTTTATCACTTTTTGGAGGGGGGCCCGCTCTGCCCCACAAAAAAAAAAAATTTTTTCAGAATTTTGGCAAAATGTCCATAAATTGGTTCGAAATAGGACAAAAGTAAAGTGATCTTATGGTTGAAAGCCACAAAAAATAATAATTGGCTTAGGGGGGCCGCTCTGCCCCACCCTCCCCTACTTTAAGTTTCATTTTTAATAATAACTTTTTTGTTAGTTCAGATTATTTAATTAATTTAAGGAAAGAACTGATAAAAGGTACAACTGATAAATGAAGATGAGAATGCGAAATAAAGTGAAGGAAAACGGGTCAATTGTGTAAAGTTTGTAATACCTCGTGTTGGTATATCTACAGAGAGAATAGTATAGGGGATGCTGTAGAATTGCGTTGAGGTTTTCTCCGAGTACCCTCAGGTTAGAGTAAACAGATAGATAAACAAGAGTGTTGTATGCGCGTGGTGAAGCCACGTGCTATCGCTCTTGTATATACTATTCCCACTCGTAATCAGATGCAACTTGGATGTATTCGATTACCGTATTCAGTAAACCCTCTCGCAACGTCAACCATCGATCAATCTATTCTCTCACAGTAACACAAGATTCCAGAAGCCAATTAACCTATTTCACATTCAAATAAACAAATCATTATTATTCGCTAAGTAAATTTATTAATTATGATCTAAACCACTATTTATCTTCAGCTCCTTAATTATTCACGACAAGAGCAATGAAATCCTTTAAATTATTCCTTTGGCGCGAAAAATTCAAAAGAAACTTTAGATCGAAATGTAAGTAAAACATTTAGCGAGCTAGCGTTTGTCAGTATTTATTCTATTAATTTAACTTATTAAATATTAAACGTTTAATTACGAGTGACTTTAATTAGTGTATAATTAATGAGAATAAAGTTTTGATGTTAATTAAAAAAATAATAATTAAAATTGTTTTTAAATTACAATAATTAATGAAACAAAGTCCAACTTTGAAATTAATTAAAAAAATTAATAAATAATTATTTTAATTGTTATAATTTATGAAACAAAATTTACGTTAAATTAGCTGATTAAGGCAAAATCAGGATATTCATATGTATATATTTGTGATAACATATATATGAAAACCGCTGATTCGGTACAAATGGGAATTCCCGAGCTCTGTCAATGAGAAGTGGGTGAGTTGAGAGTAGTATGGATGCTCAACATATATATATATATATATATATATATATATATATATATATATATATATATATATATATATATATATATATATATATATATATATATATATATATATATATATATAATAGGAAAATGTAGCAGAAGTAGCAGAAGCAGCAACGAGAGAACTAATGAGACTGACCACGTTGGAACGTTGAAAGCACGGATGATTCTACGGCATACGAACAGAATAGTACATATATATATATATATATATATATATATATATATATATATATATATATATATATATATATATATAATGGGTTAACAGTCGTGGCTTTACTGTCGCTGGGTTATACTACTATAACTATTACTACTGTGTCATTTGAAGCACGTCCTAGATTTTCCATTGGTGCGTTGCGTTACGTCTCATCGTGACCTCTTCCTTGTTAGTAATGTGGTTTTGTGTGTGCATTCACCGTGCGACGAACACGACTGTCAATATTCGTGTGATTTATCACTTTGAGAGACATCGTGCACTACTTTGTACATGTATCTGTTGTCTGTGAAGTACCAGTTGTTGAGCCGTATTGATGTAGATAAAATACCCGAATCCGAACGAAAAATGTATGAACAAAATCCCGGTGGAAAAATATTACATTTCTGGAGAAAATTTCCAGTCTTGAGAATCATTTTAGATTCAACACAATATTTATCTTACAAACACAACATTATTTTTATTTACATTATATATTTTATTATCGAATATTACTGTTGGGGCGAATAATAAAGGAAAAGTGTCAGTAATGTGTCAGTGCTCGTGACGTTTTATATTTTCGAATACTCGAATCCTGAATTTCAAATTTTCCACGTTGCAATAAACATGTAAATTATATTGATGTTTTACATGGTTATTTGCTGTTATTTATTTACTTGTCCCATTAGTAAATTCACTAACAGTCGGTTCTGTTATTGATAAATGTATCAGTTTGATGAACATTTATTGGAAATGTCCTATATAATATGTACATTTATATGCCAAATATAAGTTTGTATTACATTCAACAATACGCTCTATAATTATTTGACACACCGGAAAATTACTATTATTCAATAATTTATTTACAAATATTTAATTTCGATATAATTTTTGAATTTCGCGAGATTTTGCTTTATTTCGCGTGGCAAATGCCAAAAGGGCGTATAAAAGTTATACGCCCTTTTGGCTTTGAAGAACCAAAAGGGCGTATAATTTTTTTGTTTTTGGTGCCAATCGTTTTTTAAACATGTTCTAAGCCTCAAAATAAAAAAAAAAATTTTCAAAGCCAAAAGAGTGTTTATCTTTAGATACAAAGATACAAAGATCTAAAGATATACGCCCTTTTGGCGATAGTACGTCAAAAATTTTTTTTCTGCAGATCTTTACGTTTCGAGCGATTCTAAAAAGAATGACAAGAAAAATTTTTTTATACGCCCTTTTGGCATGGAACCCTATTTAACTGCTGTAATACGCCCTTTTGGCATTTGGCACGCAATTTATTTTATGATAAAAATACATATACGATTTGATGTCACATATTTTTATGGTCATAACAGATGCATTATTTCTCAACTGAAATCGAGGAATACCCAGAATGGCGGCGTTCTATTAACCTACCGATCGCTTTCATTTTACATAAAATTACTCCGCGAAAAAATCTCACGATTCTCAACAAATTCGTATTAAATTTTTCATTAAAAAAAATACTAATGATCTGAAACAAGTTCTCATTATTTCGTTAACGAGCTGATGAAATAAATCTTATGATAAAAAATATATTCCAGCGAGATTTCATTGAGGTTTTTTCTATTACTATTCGTTTGATCTTGGGGAGAAAAAAAATGTAAAAAAGTGAGGGAACAAGTTAATTGGCACTAACGAGAAAATGTCATGGGCACACAGGAAAAATAAATACTTCTATACATTTTTTTTCGGGAACGTTAATTTTTTTTTGTTTTTTTTTTTTTTTCGGCTTTTTTTTATCAGACTAGTTTTATCGTCAGGCCTTTGAGAATCCTGTGCACAAGTTCTGGTTTGTAAACCAGAAAGAAGGACGAGGAAAAGTAATCAGCCAAGGATTCGTTGGTTTCCCTTTAATCTTGTGGCCAACCACGAAAATTTAAAGAAGCTTTTGGCCTGACGTTAAAGTGTGATAAATTATTTTGTTTATTTATTTCTTTACGTAACTCAAATATTTATTTATTTATTTTTTTATTTTTTACAACTTTAACATCAATTTACTTTTCAAGAAAGTGATGGATACTTAATAAAAAAAGAAGCTTACAAATACTCGACTCGACAGTTATGTATCACAGTGACGATAAAATCAATCCACGTCAATTTAAATTATCATTTATTTTGTAAAAATAAAATCGACTAACTTATCAGATTACTCTTTATTAAATAACAACCGGGTTAAAATAATTTTATAAGTGTAAGCTGCCGTTGATTTGATGCACGCAATTTATCGAGGGTAAATTTATCGAGTTGATAGAAGAGAAAAAAAAGTAAATTGTAATAAAAAATATAAAAAAACGCAACCACGAAGAAGGTAAATGCGTTTTCGAGGCGACACGGTGGGTGCTACTGGCCTGTGGAATTGACTGGCACGAGTCCAAGCTCTGATTGCTAAAGCGCGAGAGAATCGAAGTAGAAAGAGAGAAAGAAAGTGGAAGTAAAGAAAAAAAATGGAACTCGTGATCGTGGAAATGCAAGCGGAAGAATAAAAATGAAGAAAGTTTTTGACAAATTGCAAAAATGAAAAATAATATAAAAAAAAAATAAGATCAAGACGAACACAATATCGGGGTAAAAAAATAAAATTCATTCACGAGATAAATTTTTCGTTCAATTTTACACCAGGTTCTTATTCGAATAAATGTTTTTCCTTAATAAAAAAAAAGGCAAGAGGTGAAAATAAGAAATAAGAAAAAGGACTATAATTTCGTAAATGGAGCGGCATCAAATTGACCAACAGAACCCGATTGATGTATTATCTTTAATCTAGTAAGGCTCCTGACGCCTCTGGAGGCAACTGCTGTTACCACAAGTGGTTTCTTTCGTAACCGGAAATATAGCGAAACGTGTCTACACTTTGTTCCATAATGGCCTGTGCCAGAACGGGGGCCTATTGACTGGGAAACAAAACACATAACTACATCAAAAAGGATAAGAAAGAGAATAGCAGTAGCTTCAGCAAAGATCTATAGCCAGGGGTGCTTGAATCCGCTTGAGGAGTTCATATCCTGCTGAGGAATTACCATATAATATATTATCCACCGGTTTCTCCAGACAGGATCTCGAACGAGGAATTAGTCGGGTTGAATAGATGAATGGCTGAGATAGTTCCTTAATGTCAGAGGATTCAAACAATCATATATTAGCACTACACCTCCATAATTAATTTTATTTCACAGCAACAAATAAATAAATATCTTTTCATCGAAACTCATCTTTACGACTTACAATCCCAGCTATTAGATTCCATCGTTTACATATAAGTCGATACTATTTTTCACCAATATTGTGAAAGTTTGTCTAACGCTAAGACCTTCGAACGCTTCTGGAGATGTATCTCGTGCAATATAAAATAATAAAATAAATGAAATGGAAAATATATATACATATATATTGTCTATTGATAAATCAAATTTATATCTTCGACTATACCGTTCATCTTTTTTTATGTACTATATATAATTTATATATATATATATATATAGGTTTATGTTTCGCTGACTTGTGAGTTCACAACACGTCCCTGGTGTCACGGGCTTTGACTTTGTACGCGAGAGTAAAGCGAAAAGTCATACAGCAAGTCAGAAGAGAAGACTTGTTGGGCTGTCTTGTGTTGCCGTTGCTAGATGTGTCTCAACACCATACTACTCTGGCTTACAGCTCGCGCTTCTCTTTACCTCGTTAGCAGAAGAGAGATTTATTCGCAGCTTGTGTATAGTCGTTCTCTTGAGCCATCCTCGACTCTAGAGATGTTTCCACATTGCAAAAGGACTGTGTAAGTAATGAAATTTGCACGTCTAAGAGACTATATATTTATCCATATACATACACATACATGTACATACAAATAAATGTATATACAATGCATAAGGAAAAAATACCTGTCAAGTTTTAGTGTGTGGTTATAAGCCAAGTTGTCACTGAAAGCAAGTACAGTCTCTGTATATCAATGAATACTTCAGAGTCTAAAAGTCGTATTGAGATGCGCGGATGCAAGTGAATGGCTGTTTTATAGACAGAATATATTTAAAAAATATCTATATATACAAATGACAAAAAATATTTACTAGAGAAACAAAAATTTTTTTATTAAACGGAAGTCTGGCAAAACTTCAAACGAACGTATTTGCGGATATGGAAAAAATATGAGGTTTAAATAAATATAAAGACAATACAATATATGTATATATGTACTTTATATGTCCGGTTACAAAGTTGAAAAAGTAGTTAAGGTATTATTTGAACGCGAAATCCTATTAGAGATGTTCTGTGTAACAGAATCGTTGTATTCTTTTTTTTGAATTTTATTCAGCGCCGAAAGCAAACCAGAATAATGGCACTCGCGAAAGTCATATGTACGATGAGCATATAGGGAACTTGGCGAAAACTAAACTGCGATATGGTGACAAAAGGACAACGATAACGTTGCAATATGAATCGAACGTGTATTGTCTCGTTTTATTATTATTATTATTATTGTTATTATTTTTTTTAGTTTCTTTGGGTATAGATTTTTTGTTGGTGATTCTTTTTATTTTAACGTACGACTATTCAACATTTTGTTCTTCACAATTCGTACTCTCGTATTTTCAGAATATCGGTAGAGGAAAATATGCCACACGGGCACGTGAAAATATTGCGGGCTTTACGAGAAATGCCGAGAAAAAAAGGCTTTAAAAAGAAGCTTGACGGAACGCATTGTTTTATTTGTATTATATTTTGCTTTTCAACTGTGTGACAACATTTTCATCGAGAAATAGTTGTAAAGTTAAGTGTCATTCCTTTTGTTTTCATTTAATATACGAGCGCTTTCGCTCTCACAAATGTATACAGTTATACAAAAAGTATTTTTACAAGTTTTAATTATAAAAGTTGAATTTGATTTAAAGTTACATTTTATGTCTTATTCTTACTGCTTCTATAGAAAAAATTTCAATTTCAAGTATCTGCAATTACTTTTATTATTTTTATTCTTCACCTGCATTCTGTTATTTCCATTTATTTATTACCTCTTTTAAAGAAAAATGCTTCAACTAAATTTTTTTTACGACACACTGGGAACAAAATTCCTTTGAAAAAAAATAACTTTATTGAGTCAATAAATTATTTGTTTTTTGACTATGAATAATATTTCTGAACCATATGGGTTCATTTTTGTTTAATTAACCATCTATCAAAGAAATTAATTTTGATATCAAGGTATAGCTTAAATTAAATTTTTTCACTCCAAAAGTCGAAAAACTTCTTTAGCAAAAAAAATATTTCTTAAAGCGTTCCCCGAGTCGAAATATTAGACGTAAATTGAACGTTTTGAACGTAGGTTGGAATATCATAAATTGAAAACATATTTATCATAAAACTAAAACTCATTTATACTTCTAATAAGAAAACATAAGCATATACCGAAAAATTTTTTTTTATCGATTTTGTACTCCTGGATTATAATTACGTCAATTTCCTAAAATTTCGTCGTCCGCTTTTCTGGCTCTTAAATAATTCGTATTTTGAAAAAAAAATTTTTCAGTTTCATACTTCTGTCTTTAACACTATATATGTATATCTGTTCATATATTATGATATCAAAATGATGAAAATTATTGAAATAAATTAATTGATGTTATCATTAAACTAAAATCATAACTCATGAAATTACCAATTTTTTATGAACCAAAATCCAAAAAAATCGTTCAAATTACTTTCAAAACGTTCAACTTACGTCTAATATTTCGACTCGGGTCGATTTTCCAAACACCAAGTAGACAATAATTAAAACAATGTCACTATTTTCAACACTATTCCGAGTGATAAAAATATTTAAACGTAAAGGAATAAAAATATAATATATTTTAATGGTGAGAACACGCAATGGTTCAATTATAAAACACACAAACTCACTGGCATCTTTGTCGGTTCGTTAACATTTTGCTGATCACGCGCGTCCGTGATATCACATGGTTGATACCGTCGACTCCAATTTAGCATACACCGTAAAACACATATATATATAGCTATATCTATGTATGTATGGATATAGAATAGGTCTCTCCTCGTCTTTCAACAGCAAGGGCATACGTAAGCCTACAAAACGTATACCAGCATGCATGCTCATGCCTGACCAAACGCGCGAGGCAAGCCCTCAACGCTGCGTCGGGGGAATACTTTATCGTGCATGAATAATGTATCCTACGAGCCGATAGCGTGTCCTGGCGTTTAGGCAGCCACGAATAAGCGATATTGAGCCAACCGGGGGCTTTTCCAGAGCAGAGTACAGCAGTTGTTTTACTCGTACGTACACCCAACACTCTGTAGAGACTGTGGACTATACAGTAGCCTTCAACCATCACCGTACCAACTGTTCTCTATATCTACCACTAACTGCCGCTGAAGTATATACAGACTAGACGGGCCAGAGCACCAGAGTTTCTCTGTGCTGCAGAACATCAGTTGGCTCTTGCTCTGCGGCCTTCCACCGATTTTACGGCTCGACTCATGACCCGCGGGATCAAAACGTCCGTCGCCATACTCCTGGCTGGCTGATGCTAAACCCATATCTACCTACCGGTCTTCTGTTATACGTTTTACTCTCATGTGTCCGCACTTAATGCTTTGTTCTTTGATGATACACAAAGCTCCCTGTAAACTCTCAGGTATTTTTAAAATACCCTTATCTCGTATCAAATGATAAAGCCGGACGGCAGGACGCGATAAATCATAAACAGAGAGACAGTCCAGAGAAATGTGTTGAGACTGAAATGTTTCTTTGAATCATGATCAATTTGTCTCGCACACAATACAGAACATTTGGATTTTATTTAGTTTCCTTTTTAAAATATCTTTTCAATTTGTGGATAAAAAAGTTTATAGTAAATGGAGAGACAAAGTACAAAAAAAAGTGCCCATGAAAAATGAGAATCCAAGAGTCTTATAATTTTTTTTATCATCAAAGTTTGATTTCTCAGTGAAAAATCGTCGATGAGATTAATCGATATTTAAGAGTTTTTAAGTAAAAAGGCCGAGAGTTGGTTTATTTTTCACAGCTATCCGGGTGATCTCAACTCCAGTCGGGTAATTACTAATTATCGATTGACAGAGATAGTTCTGGGATAACCAACGTCCCGTCGCCTTTCTCTGGCACCTACGGAATTCACGGACTTGGTATCCTCTAATTAGATTTTCTCATCCTCTTTATCCATCCCAGCTCCGGTACAGCTCTAGCTTCTGCTCTTCCGTTTCTCTATCGCAGCTTCTTGCCACCTTAAACTCTCTTAGAAGTCCACAACAACTACCGAAACTCCTATACACACTCTCATTCGTTCAAGAGTCTTGATGCACCGCCGGACTGTTTAATTTTCACGCTCGTTGAATTTACCTACCGAGTTGTCTGCTGAATAAAAAACTTGAATTTTCAATCCGACTTTTTTTTTATTTTCTTATCTTTCATCTGAGTAGACTCCAGCAAATAATTCATTATTTTACCCTAAGGCGTTTAATTACATTAGAAAAAAGTAATTAGTTTTATAGTTTCACTTCGCATTACTTAATAGAACTACGAATAATATAATAAAAGGATTACTATTACTGTCGTTTTTTTATTATTTTCCGACCGCAAAAGAGAAATGGGTGTATAAGGTCGCGTGTCTATTACATCGCCGCAATGTCTAACCTTTTTAAAATTACTCAGACTAAAAAGATCACCGATGACAAGATAAAAATTGCGCAATACCCGTACATCCCAGTGAAAATATTCCTTAAAAGGTCATAACCGCAACGAGGATAAAATATATATGACATTTATGAACACACATTATTGTTGAACGTGTTCACTCAATAATGCAAAGGACTTTATATATAAACAGCTTGCATTTATGATCAACATTCAATGCGCCGCATTTATTTTTAATCCATTGATACTAGAAGTTGTGGATAAAACTCGCATCGAGAATATTGAAAACAAATGGATACTATGATTTAATTAAATTTATCACGTGTTTATTGATCCTGTAATCCTCCAAACCAAATCACTTATCAATTATTTTTAATTGCATGTTTGACAAAAAAAAAAAAAAAAATATATTGTTGAATTGTTAATCTAAACAATCGGATTCCGATAATATATCAGGTAAAACTTTTACGGTATTGCCTGTAAATTATTCAGTCGGTAATTTCACGAGTAAATAAATAAATTTTTTGGTTGGTTATAAATAATATAGGAGAGAAAATAAAAAGTATTGAATAATAAAATGAATAAATAAAGTGGGATGAATAAAAAATAGTGAGAGTTAATTAGAGCAGTAGTGGAAATTCATTGAAAGTTTACAGTTAAAATTCCTCTTGAATAATGTTTGCAACGAGAGTGCCTGGATGTATGCTAGAACAGATTCACTCTCTTTCACATGAGTATTTGACTGTTTTTGTGAGCATACATGTATCTACTTCGGTGAGTTGAGATTCGCGTGAACAAGTCGCAAACTACATTATTCTCAATTTCTCAAATTCCCGAGTGTACGCCGCCGCACTCCTGCATCAAGTACGCCGAGAATGTCGTCTAAAATATATACACGTATACATATATATTTTTTTTACTTTTTGTAAGCTTGTTTTTTTAAATTTTTTTAGTTATGCTTTTATTTCGCTAGCGTATTTCAGAGGAGACGCAACACTCGCGCGATAGAAAATAGTTGACATTTCTAGTAGAAAATTTTAAACAATGTTTACTGTTACCTCTGCAAATATTCCTACTCTGTTTATTTACTTTTTTTTTTCGTTGTTTAGATGCAGTAAAAAATAATTTCCAATTAAATAATAAATTTTATTAAAAATTCGCTAAATATCTTTAAGCAAAAAATGAAAACTGACATGAAAAAGTTTTAAAAAATAAATGAAAACAAACTTATGAAATAACTTTGAACATTTAGTCAAAGTTTTAATTTTTGACAGCCGGGAAGAAGATTAAAGTATCCATTTGTTAAAATAAATATAAATCTTGGAGAATAAAATGTATGCGGACATTAATATTTATAAATTTATCATGACGAAATGAGTTACACACAATAGCCAAGTGTGAAAAATTTCGTAATTTAACACCTTGCAGAGACAAGCTCAAGTCATTTAATTATACAGAATACGCCTGTCTCTCTTTATTATTTTTTTTGTCAGATATTTGTTTTATTTTTTTGTATTTATTTTCGGAGGATTTACGTGCTGAAAATAGTCGCGTTTCGGCTCATGAACATACACGCGTGTCTTGAATGAAATTCTTATGGGACTTTGGTGAACCTTTTACAAACGAATACCCGATGTGAAAACTTTTCATTCGCGTCGCGGGTCCGGTTGTCCGTGACTGGACAGCAACTCGGGCCATAGACCAATGCCACAAGAACTACTATGTGATGAGAAGAGAAGGCGGGGGAGGACAAGGACGAAGACGTGAGACCGGCGAATTTTATTCGATTCTCGCCTCCAAAACTCTCCAGGCGAACGATCGACCCGCCGTGACTAGTTTTCAAAACTACCGCCCAAAGTTCCTCGTCTCTTTTTATTTTTATTTATTTTATTTATTTACTCTGTACGTATTTACTTTTTTCTCCCACTCACTATGAATAGCTCTTGAATTTAAACGCGAAAATTTTATCCATTTATAAATTTTATATAAAACTGCTCTCCGGCGTTTTATTTTTATTTCAAATTTCGATTGGCGAATATTTCTATCCTCATTTCAAATTTAAATTTTCTACTAACACACACTAATTGATGTACATGTCTGAGTATCAAATAATAGCCGCGACACTTGATACATCAAATATAAATATAGACACTCAGACGCTAATTATAAATAAATTATGATAATTTTAAGCACAACATAAATATTTAAAAATTTATTTAAAGACTCACCAATCAATATCCGCTGCCAGCTCACAAGTAGTTAAATATAAATGAAATTAAAGAAGAGTTAAGTAGACGTGTATTATATAGATGTGTGCTCGGTAATAACCCAGGTATGAAACCGCAATGAGCACGTGATTATATTACTTGATGTGTCAGGGATCTCCAGAAACACCTTTCCTGGGTAGCATTGAAGCCAACTCTCGCTGCAAACTCTTGGGTATATCCAGACTAAAAGCGTGCAAGTCGTGACGCAAAAGTCGTTTTATCGCTCTGAGGGAAATATCGCGTAGCGAATAGATGGGTAGCGTGATACGAACTTCAACCCTTGGAATGTGCTCAGGCAGCTGATCTCGTGACATACCTAGGTACCGAGTGAACCAAGGCTGCGGGAAGAAAACGTCCTTACCCTCAGCTATAAATCTGAAAAAAAACGTTGAGAAAAAAAAACATATCAATGTTCTGTGCGGTATTTTATGGCAGAAAAAAATAAGACATTACATTTATTACAGTCATCAAATTGATTTGTTGTGGGAAATATAAATTATTTTATTTTATTGTAAAAGGAAAATTATGTCTGGTTTTATGATAAAACATCAAATTACATAAATATATGGAGATGGATTAGTTTAATATATATTTTACCTGTCTTTGGTTTCGTACTCGACAAATATCCATGGATGCGTAGCAAATGTATTAATGTCTAGTGTACCAGATGCCTGTAGGATACTGTAACGCACTGCCTGTCCGTTGTAATTAATCCATAACACTTCAATGGGATATTGGGTTGTATTTACAAACCTTACAAACGCTTTGTGACGATCTTCAATAGATCTCAACACCTGGGGCTCATTTGTACCCATTTAAAGTTATTGACTTAATATATATGATATTTATTTTACTTTTGTTCTTGTGCGGGCGGAAAAAAAAGACACGGGTTCTGTTGACATTAGAGAATTTATAAATACGCCGATCGGAATAAATCACGTAGATATGAATAAATACACGAAGAAGCAGTTGCCTGAAACATATTGAAAGAATAAAATAATAAATATAAATATAAATAAAAGTTTTATGTGTTTTGATCCAAGCTAAAGTGCAATCGTTTTATTTTCAACAGCGTTTTGTGTTATATCTGCGCAAAATGCGTGCCCTTCCGGGTGCAACGAATTGAAAAAAAAAAAAATGCCAACATTTAGAGAGGGAGAGAGAGGCAGCAATATTGAAAGCTGAGCTTTCATCGGCTTATAGAAAGGAGAACAGTTGGAAAAACGGTAAAACTCCATTACATTTTTTTTTTATTATTTTTATTCATATGATTTTTTTTTTTTTTTTTCATTATTTCGTTATGTCATTTTGTGAGGACGCCCACAGGGACTTTTGTAAAGCATAAATCTCCTTTACTTTACTTTTATTTGTGCTTCATATTTTTCTGTTTCTCATTTCCTGCTCGTCTACTCTGCTCTGTTGTGAAAAGACGTCCCATGAGAGTTAACAATAAATACGCGGGGCTAAATTACCTCAGGCAAAACAGTGGCCAAATAATGTAATTATTATTTACAGCGAAACGAAAAATAATTAACTAATAATATTTGGCTTGATTTAAAAAAACATTTACGTGAATATTCAGCAGTGCGTGCATTGAAAAAAAAATTTTTCCCATTTGCTATCGAATAAAACTTACAAGCGTTTGAAAAAATGGGAGTAAATAAAAAGAAAAAATGGGAAATGTTTACCCTCTCGTGCAATGATTACAGAAACTTTGGCGTGTTGTGTATCAAGGCTCACACAGTGAATTTTTAAAAGCCTCTCTCATGAAATGGATAGTGTGCACAGCTATCCGGCACACAGAGTGTTAGTGGTGACGGGGTGCGATTGCAATAATCGTGCAGTCGCGGTTTTGCGCTGTAGTTTCCGGTAAAAGTTTAGTTTAGCTTGTTGTATTTCTCGCGCTGGAGGTTTTCATTACTAAAATTACACTCAAATATACGGATAAAGACCAACTGGTGGGGCTGGTTATATTAGAGTATCATGCTACCCTGGTGTGAGTGAATGAAACGGACAGATATCATACGGGAATGAATGAGCGAGCAAGAAAATGTGGAAAAGCTAGAGAGGCAAAATGGCAAACAGCTAATAGCAAAGCGGATAAGGTATTTCATCATTGTGGTGGCGGTGGAACGAACAAAAGCTATTCGGAATAATATCAAATCCACCCTGCTGTCTTTTGTCGTTTTCATATACAACTGTAATTAAAGCGCGTGTATATTTGTCTCATGAATCACTAATTTGTTTTAGAATCATCTAAACAGAAACAACTTTTTAATAATTAAAACTAGATTTTGTGAGAACCATACCCATGATTTTCTATTAAGTAACTCGAAAATCAGCGAATTTTGGTTAATTTATGGTGTCGGCATTTTTAAAAAAAATTTTTTTTTCGAACGAGGCATAAAAACGAGTGGTTTCTCTCCTTTCCTCCGAAAATCGGGGTGAAAACGGGTGGAAATTAATTGTATGTATTATAAATATGTCATTCTTGTATCAACAATGGAAACGTTTCCATATAATTATAGATAACCGAGGTAAAAAACTTCTGAAAATTGAATTTGCTGAAATGAACTGAAAAATCGAAACTTTTATCAATTCAAACTTTGTCAATTTTAACTTTTTAAAATTAAACTTATACACGCCGGGAATTATATAGAAATAGTTATCATCAAGACGGTTATATAAATTCAACTTTTCACCGATACTTTGTACAGAATATTTTACAAAATAATGTATTGATGACAGCCATTGTCATATTTCTATCGTCAAGTCTAAAAGAAACCTAATTTTGAAAATTTTCCCAGGCAGGGTGGAAAGTTTCCAATTCGGCCACTCCTCCGTTTTTAACCAAATTTCAACCGATCAAAACTGGCCCTAAAGCTGCCAAAAACGGTAACTCTATCCTATGGAAAAGTGAACCTTACCCATATGAAAAAAAATATATATCCGGGCAAATCTGGAATATGTCGCATATGTGCAACATATATATAAATATATGTCTCATATATGCAGATTTGCCCAGATATACCCGGATATATATTTTTTTCGTATGGGTATGATCAAAAGTAACAATTTCTATGACAGGAAAGTGATTCCAAAATTTATCTTCTGTGTAAAGACAAAATTAAAAAATAAGTAGAGGAGGGTGGGGCAGAGCGGCCCCCCTGAAATTTTGACCAAAAAACAAATTTTTTTTTTTCGACTAATTACTATAAATCCGATATGTTTGCGCATTTTTACCCCTACGCATGACATTTGGGGCAAAATGGACAAGCCCAAAATTTTGAAAAAGTGATTTTTTCATATTTTTATCGTCAAATTAAAAAAAAATTATTATAATTCCACATTTCTAGCCCTACGCATAACACCTGGGGCAAAATGGACCAGCCGAAACTTCCGAAAAAATTATTTTTTCATATTTTTCGGCCGTTTCTCTATGTAAGAGGCAAATTTGGTCACTAAAAATTTATAAAAATTAAATTTTTTTTTTTAGTTGATAAATTTTTGAAATAAAGTAAAATTATAGAATTGATTTTTTTTTTTATTAAATAACAATTAGTAATTAAGGTAATCGAGAGTGAACGATTTTTTACGCTTTAAAAAATTTTTTTCGAGTAATATAAAACCAAAAATAGTTGTCAAGAGAAAGAAATACATTCTTAATGATGAAAACAATTAAAAAAAAAAAAAAAAACGAAAAAAAAAATTTTTTTATCACTTTTTGAAGGGGGGTCGCTCTGCCCCACAAAAAAAAAAAAATTTTTCAGAATTTTAGCAAAATGTCCATAAATTTGTTCGAAATAGGACAAAAGTAAAGTGATATTATGGTTGAAAGCCACAAAAAATGATATTGGCTACATAAATTCATTTTCTTCAGTTTTTTTATTGTTGTTGTTATTTAGCTTCAGAAAAATCGATGGTATTACATTAGTTTCTAAGAAACAGTGGTGTTAAATCGTGTAGATTAGCAAAGGAGTCATCCAACACCTTCTGACGCTCTCACCTTAAGCTCGGATGAACTGTAGAGTAGAGCGTTGTACTGTAATTCGTGCTGTAATCACGGGTCTACCGAGTATCTTCGTTTCAGTGGTGGGCGTATTACGAGGAAACGAATTATACGCCAACTGCACACGTAACCATTTTCTCGTCTACTTTCTGGTGATTCATTTAAAAGACACTTACTATTTACCTGCACGAATACATGCCACTTTAATCGTAAATAAAGATATTAAAATCCAATTACTGTTGATAATTTTATTATTCAACTAATGACAATAAAAACTTTAATCGGGTTACGAGAATCAGAACAAGAAATAAATTTAATAGTCTGATAATTAATAGACAAACTTTTGTTTTTTCAAGTTTTTAAGTGTAAGGAAATAAGAGAACATCCGTAATCATCATAATGTGGCTTCTCACTCCATCGTGTTCATGCTGCTCAGTTTCAATTATCGCTCCGCTAATTGGATTTTCCAGGAGAATTTTTATGGACGCAAGTACAAGACGCGACGTTAAAAAAAACTTTAGACGAAAAAAAATAAAATTAATAAATAAAACCTTGTTCACAATTATACTGATTTCTTTTTTCAAGAAAATCCGATTATACTTTTTTCTCCTTTCATTTTAATACAAAGTACACGGTGTAAATATATATATATATATATATATATATAAATATACATATAAAATTACAATGCAACAACTTTATTCATTAAAGTTATCGAACAAATTTTCATGGGTTCCATTTTAATGAAACTTACCGAGAAACTTGTTTAGGAGCACATATATTTATCCGACACACAAATCACAATAGAACAAGTTAATCGAGGTTAAATAACGTGTTTCTTAACGAATAATATTCTTGGTTATATAAAACATGACTTAAAGTCATTGTTACTTTGATCAATTGTCGTTTGTATCTAGTATGCTATCAATTTGCCTCAATGTAAATAAATTGAAGAGAAATTTAATTCACTGTTATTTATATATAAATATATATGAAGATTGTTTCTTCACAGTTTTGTTTGATATCTTTTAATAACTTCAGTAATTGAAGAACTGTCGAGAAATATTATTTTTAACGAAATTGGCTATCGTGTTTACAATCATTGTAGTCATGGTCCATTCTTGATTATATTTCTCATTTCCGTTGGTTGAATTATACTTTTATATTTTCTTGTTCTTTATTCTTGCATCCTCGTTTTATTCGCTCCCATTATTACGATTCAATCTTTTTCGCCATGCGATTCAAATCTTTTCCCGTTATCAAAAATAAATACATAGTTATCAGAAAATAATATAAACACAACTTCAATTTAAATATTTACAACAACTGGGTCAATATCGAAAATAACGAATGGATAAAATTGACAGAGATCAAAAATAATTTGAATTTGAGTCTGTATAATAAAAAAAAATTACAGTCACTAGATGTTTGGGTAAATAAATTAGCTGTCAATATTGAACATAGTGACATGTCATCATTTAATCCCATAATTAGTAAATTCGCGGAAGACCAGCCACAAGTCTCGCGGAAATATACGAATTCAAATTTTGTCATATTTTTGGGACATGACTCTTTAATTACACCGGCACACAAAAAAAAATAAGTTCTCTGTACTTTTGACGGGACCGATTTATTCCCATGTATTTTGACCCGCTGAATCCGAATCCGAGGCCCGTTTAACCCGTACACCCTCAGATTTTTAGAAAACTTTAAAAAACCTCAAAAATACACAAAAATCGACCGTTTTTTAAATTTATAAATTTTTAAACCCTAATTAAGCATGATTTTTATGTATTTCGGTCCTCCACATACTAACCTGAAGTTTATTTAAAACATTAGCCATTTAAAGTCTGAGTAAATTTCAAAAAACCCCAAAAAATTGCAAAAAAGCAAAAAAATTCTTAGTGTTGTGATGAAAAAAAATTTATAGGGCTAAATAAATAATTATTTTCATGTATGTTTATCTGTCACATATAATTCTCGAACATCCATGGCTCAGACATCTCTAAAATTTTAAATAAATGGCAAAAATTCCCAAAAAATCGAAAAAAATAAAATTTGGTATAACAAAAATCAATTTTGAAATCGAAATAAATAAAAGAAATCATATTGTTCGATCTGTGATATATATATAAAAAATATTTTGGCCTAAAACATAAAAAAAAACAAAAAAAAAACATGAAGCATATTAAAATTTTTTTATTTTTTAAACCCTCTGGTTATCATGAAAAATATCACAGTTTGAGAAATTTGTGTTTTAAGATTTAAAAAATTGATATTTTGTAAATGTGTAAATTCAGTATCCAAATAGTTGGACGATGCACCTATAATCTACTGCGACGTAACTATCATGACGGTTAGTTTGAAACTTCAGTCCCAAAGGTTCAAAACTTTTCCTTTTCCTACCTCAGGTCATCTTTCCTATGATTAGTTTGTTGTAACCTGATGGTTTATGTATCTGTAAATAATTACATGGTAATTTAATAACTTTATTAATTATTCATTTTTAGTTTCAATCGATACATTTCTGACATTATTTACCGCAATTGATTTTGGTCAGTTTTAAATATTTACTCTATAAATATGAATTAGTGGAATGAGTGAGTATTCACTAATTCAAAGTGTCAATCGTACCACTTTGTGTAATTAGTGGTACGATTTGCACTCTGAATTAGTGAATATTTCCTTATTTCACTAATTCATGTTTAGAGAGTAATCTTAAAATGACGGACCTTCTAGGGAGACAAGAATTAGAGATGACCAACCTTTGGAGTAGTTTCTAATTAACAAATACGCCAGTAAGAGCTCGAGGTCAAGGCTTTTACGTCGTTATTTAATTGTAAGTCCATTGAAGATTTGCAACTAATTTCTGATGGTCTTGTAAGAAGCTTATAATTTTTAATTATTTCGTATTTTAATAAATAATCATTATCTCTTTCTTAAAAACTATTGTTTATTTGGTCTTGAGTACTGTTAATAATTCAGATAATACTTAATTCAAACTGAATATTAATTTCTGTTGAATAACAAATTTTTTTTTATTTTCAAGCTTTAATAAAGTTCTTATTAAGTGAAAAATATTTTCTCTACACGCGTATACACAAGTTTATTACTCGGCGTCACTAAAAACGAATTAACTTGCGTAGATTTGATGTCGTCAACATGTACCGCTATCCATATGCAAAAGTATGTGCATCATACCAGTGGAAATTTACTTCCAACTCTCTTGAACAGTTAGAAGAGTAGGTGTCAACACTCATACATCTCGCAAAACTCGACATAACTAATGTACATATGTATGTTAGCAAATATATACATATATATATATATATCACCAAAATATACCGCATAAAATCGTGGCGTGTTCTTGGCAACAAGGCTATACCTGTACATATATATGAGATGAGAGCACAAAGAAGTATGTAGCACATAACTCGAAAAATATAAATATGTATATACAGAACTAGTAAGTACACCTGAATGAATTAACATCCTTCCAGACACGAGTGGTTCACTCTTACCCAACCATCCAACCATTATATCCTCTCCTCATCTACTCGGCTGCTATACTTATTCACATAACTATCTAGCAGCCTCGTACCCCGCGGGTATTTATTCACTCTTTCAACTAAAAAGACTCTACTTAGTAATGCGAGAGTGAGAATACTGAAAAAATAAAAGAAACAAGAAACAAAAACCGTTGAAAAAAAAAATTACACTTTTAAGCAGAACCATCAGGACAACCATTAACGACATTTATATTGCATGAGTCTCGTTCATTCTCAGCGAGAATAAAAAAAAATGAACGAGCACTAGAGTACGTAGTAATCTTAAAACCTACTTGAGGACATCCGAAGTCTGACTTATCCCTGGGGTTCTCAGCTTCATTAAATACACTTAGCTAAGAAAAATCCATCAGACAACAAAGAACTAAAAACAAAGAAAATTTTAGTAATTATTTTAATTACTTACACATTATAAATTCTTTATATTTTAATATCCTTCTTAGTTACTTTTAACAATTAGTTCTTTCCTGATGATAGATTATTTAAAATTTAATGGCTCATTCAAGAGTCCGGCGAAAAAGTTTTGCTCTGAATCTCAGGAATTTTAAGATCTCAGAGTATCAAGATATTCGATAAAACGTGAATCAGGTGACTAGAGTACGTAAAAAAATAAGCTGTCCGGAAAAAGAGTAAAAGTGCATCAGAAAATTGGAAAATACTTGGAGCACTTGGCAACTGAATAGAAACAATAGCGAGCATTCCCTAGAGAGAAAGCCTTGCATTTCTTCAGTACACACGAATAGATACACCTTTTGCAGCTGTTGTGAGTAGAGTGAAGAGAAGAAATGAGGGTGTCCAAGTATGCTAGAGGCAAAAAGAGATGATTGCATCTCGTAACGCGTCGCAACAGTGCTTCCAAATCGACAGACTAATGCAGAGGAAGACAGTAAGTTGGAGAAGCAGCTTTACTAGACTAAAAGAGAAGCACAAGACTATCTTCCTACACATACATCTTCACATATATATGTGTAAGGGTGGTATTAGTGGAGCTCTATGCATGTGGCGCAGTATTTGCATGCTATTAGCTTTTTCTTGTCCGTCTCCTTTACCCGTCTCTGGACTTAGAGCCAGAGAACAGTTAGATGAAGAGGGTGAATATTTGCAACCAAAATAGAATACCAGTGCTTTATAATATCATCAAAGTTAGTTTATTGCTTGCGACTGGTATCCGGAAAGGTAAGTAGCATGAGTTTAAATGTAGATGATGGTTAATGATGAGGAAACACAGTATGCATTTTGCTTCGGGACTTACTGATGCCAGCCAGCAGTAAAGACTGATTAAGCTTTTGATTATATAACGCTTCAGGTATCTTCGATATATACTTTACTCAAAGATGCTGCGGTTACGATAGTAAAGTTGTCATCAGTACACTCGCTTTGCCAAATTAAACTACATGGCCGCGCTGCTTTGACTCACGTTAATGACAGCTCAACTCGCTCAAAATCAGCTTTCAAGGAATAAGTTGCATTTCAAATGTATATATATCTATATAAGTATATAAAGTTTCGGATTTAATGCTGATAGTAACTAAATCTGAAGAAGGAAATGTAAGTCGGTTAGGATTAAAGGAAGGGCTGGACGTCTATTGGTCAGTTACTCCAACTAGACAAATGCCAGCCTGTTAGCGAGATGGACTTTTGTCACGAGACAAATACATGAATTATTCAGAGCTGCTCAACAACGCTTTGAGATTTATTCCTATCGCTCAATCAAGATCTACTCTTTGTGTTTTGTATATAAAATTATATATATATTTCAAAGTCGGGTCTGTATTTCAGTCGGAAATAGATAGAGAGAGACAGGGAGTGAATCAATTTTCTTGGTTCGAGTTGACGATTGGAAATTCTGTTTGAGAATATTTGTATATGGCAGATCGAGATAAATTATTAATTAAAACTTGGGCTAAAGTGCTTTTCGAAGTCAAATTCTGATTTTGATTATGTTTACTACTGTTTATTTAGTAGTTTAGTTTTGCTATTGTTTGTTCGAAAAGTTTATGCATTTCATGTTTACACAACAAATTCATCTAATATTAATTAATATTATATACTTCATAATTTTTAAACTTTTCGTGCGCCGAGAAAAAAAAAATTTATATATCAGCAGGAAATAAAACGAAGTCGTATAAAATTAATTAAATTTTAAAAGAAGCCAGTTGAGATTGGAAGGAAAAGAGTTATGCAACGAAAAAGAGGATAATATAATTTAAAAAATATATATATAATCCTGATTGATCAAAGTTATGAATTTAATACAAAGTTATTTTGATAAATTTTCCAAATTCTTTGAAGCTGAGTAGCTTTAGTTAGTATGTAAATCTGAAGCAATATTGCGCCGAGAATTAATCAATGTAGTTATAATATTGAGTATTTCTAAAGCCTTTGAAATAATATTGTATAATATCGAGCTCATCTTGTCTTGATCGAAACTGTTGACTCGAATCAAGTGATCTAAGCGCACACAGTGGGTGGCCTCAAGGAGAATTACCGTCGGTTCCTGACGACGACGACTACGACGATACGTTTATACATCCGTGTTATGTCTCGGTTGTGTCGCCCTAGGACTATACCTTCAGTGCTTGGCCGTCTGTCAAACTCATCCCTCTGCTCTACAAGACTCATCCGGTCTCGCTCCAGGTGGTCTTCTGCTTCCGTCTAACAGAGACACTGCAGACTCCAGAAAATTACCTCGATATACCTCTATATCGTGTCAGATACATCTAACGACATTTCATCCCGCGATAAAAAGGAAAAAAAAATACAGAACACAAAAGAAGTCTCACTGAAAACGAAATAACTATCGATCGCAAGAATAACAGACCCGAGCTCGAGCTCCAACTAATAAAGCTCTGAATATAAGCCCTAAGACTGATCAGTAAACTTTGCAGCACGAGACAAAGTTTTGACTAAAAACTTGTTATATTTTTTGTGCTGCAAAGAATGCTCTGCATTAGAAGTTTAGTTTTTACTTCCCAGTCTGAATGTGTTGCTAAGCATAAAAAAAAGATAAGAAAAACTATCGGATATAAAAGCAGAGCAGCGAGATGTATATAGACAGCTTTTAAATCAGCACGTATCAACTAGAGATCCTCGTTGATGGACTTGCGAAAAAGTTTTCTGTTCGCTCGTCGTTAGTTCTAACTTACACTTCGTCTCACACTTTATGTTCTCTAATTGGTCTGTGAACTTAGCTTCCGCCTCAACCAGCAAACGTTTCCTACTCTGCTTGCTGCCTTACTTGAGTTTAAAAGGGGATTATAGTCGTTCAAGTGAACATGAACAGACAGGACAAACTTTTATAACATGATATTATCCTCTTCGAGCTCTCTCACTCTCGTTTTCAGTGCACCTTTGTCGACTCTCTGTGTACACACCCCCAACCGAGATATTAAACAGCAAGCTGACAGTGTTGTCAAATAGAAACTAAACATTATTTATAATACTCTCACATACACCCAAATGCATCCAATCTCAGTGATTAATGAGCTTTAATAATGACTTGAAACAACTTCAAGTGTTTCGCGCCTCAAAATAACCTTGTAGAGAAAATGAAATCTCGTGAAATAATTCCACTCACGTGAGCAACATTTGAGCCAACAGATCTGACGTGTTTCTGTTAGCAACCAGACAGTCGTGTGTGTACACACGTCTGTCCGTCAAGTTAAAGTCGCTTGCCCAGCAAAACGACGACCCTTCTCAGACATTCGTACAAACGTATAAAGGAACTTCTCGAGAGCAGGGGAAGGAGAGACCGAACATGCACACAAGTAAACAGAGAGACAGACAGCAAGTAGGACAAAGAAATAGTCGTCGCATAGTAGTCAAAGAGCCTCGGGCTAGATGTTGGACATTGTGGGCTACACGAATATACTACAGATTCTACAGATGGAGAAAGGTAAGACCAACGAATAAGAGGAAGGATTCCAAGTTAATCCACAACAAAGCCATAGAATGCTCTGGTTAATAGTACACCCCATCACACTAGTTGACTCTGACTCTCTTCAACTTGGTTCAAAACTCTTGTCCCATCTATTCCCTCATCTTCTTCTAAGTCTTGTTCTTGTTCCGTCTTGCCGTCCTGTTTCTTCTACGTCTTCATTTTGTCTCGCTGGGATCTCGATCCTGGCTACAAGCCTCGAGGCAACTTTTCTGCGTTTAGTTCTGCTTGATGCGTATTCCAGTCCCGGCGCCGAGCAGTGCAGCTACAACTTTTCGTGTAATGTGACTCCGTGAGAAAGGGGATTATTTAAAACAAAAGGCATGTTCCGGTTTCTGGTAATTACATGGACTAACTGCGCTGTTCATTTTTCCTTTAATTTTTTCACAAAACTTTATCTTTGGCTACGAGTTTTTACTGAGCATTAAACAATTTTTTTTTACCTTCATTTTTTTTCGTATTTCAAAAGTTCTTCCATAAACTCTCGATAGCAGAAAATAAACAATTATGTTTTTATAATAATTGTTTACTGATGATAATAATTAATGTGAAATTATATTAAATAAATATTTTGAAAATTAAACTGGTAAATAAATTTAGTTCCGATCAGTAAAATTCTTTCGCATATATGATTGTTGAGAGCAGACTATTCATACAATTTGGCTGGAATTTAATTTTGATTTTCATTTACCTCAATTGTTTGTTTTATCGAAATATGTGAATAACTTTTACCGTGCAAATACAAATTGAATGAATGTAAAATAAATAGAAAACGAAATAAAAAAAAATAAAAAATTTTTTTAATTAAAACTTTTCAATATTTTATCAATCAACAATTTTGAAATCAAAACAAACAAAACGATTTCGGTCAACCAATAATGATGCAGTATAAAAATCAGTCTGTTTGTTTGTTTATATTACATATAGAATAATAGACAATCAATTACTTTGACAGCAATTATGCAAAAACGTTGTTAATTAACATCTTCAATTAAACCTTAGGTGTAAGGGCATTTTAGGAAAATGAGGTGTATAGAATAAATGTATACAGGTAAACGGGTAAACGCGCAATCTCCGAGCTCTCTGTACACAAACATCACCGCTAATGACATTCTCGTCGTCGCCGTCGTCAATAGCGAGACACACCACCCCAGTGGCTAGTGTGCGGTTTTCGTATACTCTACACACAAACCCAACACTTTGGTGACTCTAGAGATTTCCAACGTAATTAAATGGATCTAATAATTCACCTCTGGAAAATAAGCTCCCTTAACTAAAATTCACCTCTACAAAATCCACCCTCTTCCGTAAAAACATAAATAACAAAAAAAAAACAACGAAAATTATCATAAAGACCAGAGTATCCATCACTGTCCCACTTGTTGTAACCCACTGATAATTCTGTGGAATAACAAATATTACTCATACCTCGAATTTACATTTTAAATATGTCAAACCCAAACATAATTATAAGATGAATTAAAACCAATTTACAAGAGTAATGGTTAAATTTTAATGATTTATTTTGAGGACTTTGTAAAATTATACTGATACTTTTTTTTTTATTTCTACACGGAAAGAAAATTATGGCAGCGGTTCCCATAATTTTGTAAAATTTTTTCCTATACCATCATAGGAATTACGACCATAAATTATGGGAGCGGTTCCTATAATTATAGGAATGATTCCCCTAATTATAGGAATAGTTCCTATAATTATGGTAATGATACCCATAACACTATAGGAATGATTCCTATAATTTATAGGAATACTTTCTATAATATTATGGTAATCATTCCTATAATTTATTGGAATGGTTCCTATAATTTATAGGAACCATTCCCATAAATTATAGGAACCATTCCCATAAATTATAGGAACCATTTCCATAATATTATGGGAATGGTTCCCATATTATCATGAAAAAATTAATTTAAAGAAGTGCGGTAATCACTTCTACAATACACAGAAATATTATTAAACATAAAAACAAAAATTCAAACATTGAAAAAAAAAATCGTATTTGTCAAAAAAACATTAAAATTTTTAATAAGAATTTTTTGTCAGCACAAAACATTCAAGAAAATTTAAATTTCGGGAAATTTCTACACTATTGTGCAAAAAAAAAATTTTATGATATTACAGGGATGGTTTCCATAATTTTCTTTCCGTGTAGCACAGGCAAAACGAATAAATGTTAATTTATTTCATCAACACTGCATAACTTTCAATTTATGATGAGTAATCTACTGGTAATTACTATCACTAATTACTCATGATTGACATGAATGAAAATTTATAAATCAATTTGAATAGCAACGGGAGATGGAAATGTAATAGTTTTATCGGAGTTTATCCTGCGGTAGGTTTACTTCCACAGCTTTATCATACATATGTACATATTAGTTTTGACATAGAGCTGATAGTACTACTATCAACTTGTTGTCCAACCTCTTTTATATAACTTTTGACGAGTATATCGACTCTAGACTCTAGACACCGACCCTAGATACTAGACTGTAGATTGGTGTACTCTTGTTTGTACACTGGGTACCACAATGATGGTAATGGTGACAGTGGTTGTCTAGTGTGGCAAGCATACTGGTCTCTTCTCAGTACAGTATGTAGAGGAAATAGGACACATCTCTGTGGTGAGCCACCAAACCCACACTGCCGTAACTCAATTAATTTTAATTGATCTATACAGCGTTTCCGAGTTTACATATACACACTTTACAAAATTTTACATCGCCCTGCAGTCTGTATTGGATGGTATAGATGGTAGAGCCCAGTATAGACGCCAGATTGTTATAATATAAGGGTATATATTGAGCATAAATGGTTATAGAATTATCGTTTGTTAAATTAATGTCCTTTAAGCTTGTAGGAATAACCGTAGTATTGAGCTGCCTCGATTAAAGTGCTCAGACAATCTCATCTCTCTATCACGACTTGAAGCGTCCCGTGCCCTAAATGGATTATCCAAGATTAGCCAATAATTGAAGTCTAATTGCTTTACGTAGACTTAAATCTGGGTACTTTATTACTTAGCGTAGGTGTACACAATATTAAAAAAAAAAAAATTAGGTATTAACATTTACTTTTCCACAGGTTATGTTCTGGGATTACATCAAAGTGAAAATTTAATTAACGTTAAAGGGTTAATGCTAATTAAAGACTGGCAACTTTGTCGTAATTACATAAAGAATAAATTACGCTTGATGATTTCAGAATGAGTTATTAAAATAGTGTATCAGGAAATAAATTTAATTTAAATTTATATACATATATTTATATGAATTTTGAATAATGAGTAATGTTTTTAATGGCGCAATTTATTTAATAGGTAATTTTGTGGTTTTAAAAGCATTTATTTTATCGCCGAGAGAAATTGTTAATAATTGAATATATATATTCTCGGTAAAATAACATATTTTTAACAACTTCAAACCTACTATTACAGAAAATAATATTTTAAAACCGGATACTTTAAATGAATAAACGAAAATAATAATTTTTTTTAATTAACAAATAATTTACTACGGTATTAAAGTTAAGTGCAGATAATTCTGTTTTTAAATTTATTTTGCTGTGAAAATTTATCTACTATATTATTATTTTCGTGGAGTTTTTTTTAGCAATAACGTATGCAATTGAATGCAGGTAGAAGCCAGTTGTTGACTCAAACTCTCAAACTGATAAATAAATAAATAAATAAATAAATAAATAAATAATGAATGTTCCTTGGGGTTACAAAGTATAACTTTTTTGTCCATACAGGGTATAGGATATATGTAGTATAAGAACACGTAGTGCAATTTCAGTAGCAGAGAGCAGAGGATAAAAAAGTAGACGCAAAAGAGCACTGGGCAAAAGAGTAGCTGTCGATACCAGTTACTCGTTTTATTTCTTTGGGTAGAGCGAAGTCGAGACGACAAGGAATGGGTGAACAGGCTAATAACAAAGCTGGCTCACATAACGAAGCATCGACGACATCCGCGCGGGAGTTCCGAGCACCAGAAGAGTAAAGGGTGAGAGCTTCTGTGAGAGGATGGTTCGTTGGTTGGAAGCCTGGATGGGGTAGTAGTTTGAAACCCTCTCAACTCTCAACCTCGCCCTCGCCCTCACCCTTGCCCTCACCCTCGCCCTCTGGTCTAGTCAACATTCCCATGTTCCTGGTGACGCAAACGTGCTAATTTGCCACCGACAAGTTTTCCCCAATACAATGCAACCAAAAAGAATGAATATAATACTGGGATGGGGATAAATAAAATAAAAATGTATTTTAGGGTGAGGTTTTAAATTATTCTCTGTACAACCTGGACGAAATATCGGGAAAAATATTTTTTTCTTGTTTATTATTTCCTACCGCGCAATATTTTCCGCACAGAATATATAAAATTTTGTGGCTTTGTTGGTTTAATTATTTATTATTATTATTATTACTTTTTTTTTTTAATTACACAGCATACACGATGTAATACTGCCGGAAAAAAAATATATATATGGATTCATTTCCCGGGGATAAACAGAGCGTATCCTAGTTTACCCACTCTCCAGTTAATTATCATCACCATCCAGCGACAACAAAACAAAAGCATTATCGAATTATAACGCGGAATATTTTTGTTATTTTGTTTGTTTAATAGACAGATACTAATTACCATTTTCAAAGGATACTGCACACTATCAACATTGTGTGTAATATTTTAATGAGATTTATGGCATCCAGCTCGCACAAAAGTACCTATGGGATATTTCATATAAATAATAGCATCCGAGTTAGCATCAGCAGAGTAGAAAGCTAATCCATTGATCAAAAAAAAAGTTAAATATTAATCCTGTCAGTATGATAAATAAAGTGAAAATAAAAAAAAAAAATTATGCAAAACAATAGCGGCTTTGTTTCAACGTCAACATCGAATGCAATTTGCAAATGGCTTACGAGCATACCGATCAGTGGATTGTTGTTTGTCGAGCATAGATATTGATGAATAGCACCTGCATACTGTACTCTATGCATAGACTCGATAAAGTACCTCACAGTTACGCGAAATACAGTTTGTTTAATACTTGAGTCAAACAACTTTGAATATTACAATCCAATACAACGTCTAACTAATTTTGAAACTGATGCCCCTGTCTACTGCACTCCTCATATTTTTCTTTTAAATCCGATTAATTAATTATGATAGCTCGGTAATTACATCATATGCATTATAATGGGAGTATCAATTATTTAATTGACTAATAAGTATTATATTTGCATAATTAGCGGATATGTAATGACTGAAATTCGATGAAATCATATTAATTCATTAAAAGGTTATCAATTATGGATATATGATGAATTAATAAACTGGATAGCGTCAATATCAATCATCCCTGAAAAGGTTTTTACAAAAATAAAATACGAAATTAGACCAACCTCGATGTAACGAGAAAAGTTGACGGACACTTTTGGGTAATCCAATGACGTCATTGATGTTTCGTTAAAATAGCTGAATTCGGTTTTAAATTTAAAACTGTGACAGCGATGACATTTACAAGCCGACGAGAAAAGTCAGCAGATTTCAATTTTCATTTCGATTGATATCCAATCGATTAATATATATATATATGGGGTATAGGTTTCTGGTATGAACCTGAATGAGAGAAATGAAAAAGGAAGGTTCATTTGGTGAGTGTTGGATATAAATTGCACGAGGCACCAGTGAGTAGAAATAGCAATTAATTTAATATTCACTGAGGGTGTTTGGTATGTCATGAGAGGTAGTGTGAGGTCAGAGAACAAGGTATGATTTATTGGAGTGATCGAGTGCGTATACACGCATTCACACGGGAATTATTTCTCTGTGTGTCCATGTGTGTGTATGTGTGTGTTATGTTAGCCTCGGGGTGACGACAATCGAGGGTAAAATTGATGTATTTATTGAGGATGCTTTAGGGGAAGTATTTCGCTCTTTTTACGCTTAATGTCCACACAACTCAAATACCTTTTATTTGGATTATATTGTTCTTGGGGAGCAATATATTCACCTGAGAATTTTCACTAGCGTGGAGATGAACTTTTGAGCAAAGAAATAAATTTAAAAAAAATAGACATGAATAGATAAAAATCAAACGAACTGAATGAAATATTTTCGATGAGTATTTATTTTAAAAAACAATGCGCCTATCAAAAGATATTTATCGTTTGATCAACTGATTTAAATAATACTTTGAAGGTGGATTACTTTATTTTTCTATTGACTCGAGCCAATTTATTTACGGATATTATAGAAAAAAATAAAATAATATCAGAATGTCAGTGTAAGAAATGTTGATAGATATTTTATGTCCATCGAGTTGAGTTAAATCACCAATGATAAATATATATACATGTATATAGATATATCAGGGTGTGACGGAAATAAATATTTCAAATCGATAAATTTTACGAAGAATAGACTCTCGAGATGTGCATTGAACGATGCAATAAACTTTCTCAATCTACTCTTGTGCTTTTTTTTTTATTTCCATTTCTTTCGGTTTTTCATTTTTTTAAAACCCTATTCTTATTCTAAATTTTTGTTGGCGCTTTTTTTCACCCTCCGTATTCTTCAGCAAAGATTCTTGCAGCGTCAGCCGTTCATAATGCAATAGTCGATCAGAAGAGCTTGCTCATTACTGCTAAAATTCATGATGAGGCAACGAATGAAAACTCGGGATCGTCTACTTCAAAGCTCAACAATTATTTTTTCGATAACCGCGCGCAATAACGAAAAAATAATTTAAATGAAAAGGAATATGCGATAAATAAAAACAGGCAAAACTGTGAGGAAAAAAATCTTGAATTGGAAAAAAAAATGGATAAAATCAACCGAATCCGCAAAACTTATTCAACTTGCACGAATCGTATCGAATTTTCCTGGCATGAGTTTGCGCGACAACAAACCACACAGTCATGTTTTTTATTTAGTTTTGTTGAAACAAAAAAAAAAGTAAATAATAAAAAAAACTAGTGGAATGAGAAAAAGAATAATGCAAAATAGGTAGGAAAAATTGAAGTGGCGAAACAAAAGCGTATGCTTCTGTAGCAGCGAAAACGTGGCTGGCATATTTACTGCCTTGAGGAAGAAAAACAAAACGAAATAGAAAAGTGTATACATGTGCGGGCGGAAAAATAAAAAAAAGTGAGAAGCTTCTGAAGAAGGGTAACATATTTTTTCACATTTCTCAGCCCACTTTGACTTTTACATTTGATATTATTTTTTTCATTAAATCTGTCCATTGGCAGAAAATCCTGCGCCTCGAAGAAAACCCCACTTATATTTTCGTTTACACAGCATCGATATTACGGCTCAGAGTTAGACTTCACACGTATAAAAAAAAAAAGAAAAAATTTTAGCTTCTGCTATGATATTTTTACTCTTACTCTCACTCAGCAGAAGCTTTTTTTTATATCATATGCTTACAGAATACTCTTTACTTTCATTTCCTTTATATTTTATTTTTTTTCTACAGTTATTATATTAACTTTAATATCTCTCTTATTGTAGCTCGCTTTGTGCCGTTATGGTACTGAAAAAAATTAATAAAAAACGGCGGCAAGGAGAAAAGAGAACAGTAAACGAAAGTGTAAATTATTATATATAGAAGTGAAGGCATGAAATATATTTTAGTTGTTAAAAAACGAAAATAAGGGAAACATGATTGAGGTAAAATTTTTAGCTGGAATAAGTAAAAAATGTAAAAAGAATAATACGTGATGTAGGAAATAGTAGCAGGAAAGATGTACAAAATACCGGCAATTTGTACGTCTTACTACGGTCTATCGATTCCGGTCTTGTAGTTTATTCTCGGTTTTCAAATGTCCTATATATACGTATTATATATCTTGTCTATAGAGAGGAAGCCATTTAGGTGATTCGAATATTTTAATGCAAAAATTTCCGATAGTTTTGTCGATTTATTTTCCGGTGCGCCAAATGTGAACGTCGATAAGTATAAATATAAATTTTAAATTAACCTAAATTTTTTATTAATATTTATTAAATTTTCGGTATTTTTATTTTATTGAATTTAGATTAAAATTATGTTCGGTTCGATTGACAAAAACCTTTTTTTAATATAAATTTAATGAAACTTTTTTATGAATCTGTTTATTTTTTCAACCATACAACAATTTTATTATTAAACGTATTTTTTCGGTTGTCTGATTTTTTAACCATATTCCAGCTGCAATAACTCAACTTTTTACAGAATAATTGAAACATATGTTGTAATAATTATTTTTTATCATTCATGCGATATAAGTGCTATCTTGGCGCACGCTCTTTTGTTCGCCAAATAGCTGTTTGCCCATTCAACTGTTTCCACGACATTTTTGTGCGTTATACGATTATCTGCGTGCGACAAGTAAATTTGAGTGCGACAAGTAAACTTGTCGCACTCAAATTTACTTGCCATATGCAGATTATCGTATAACCCACAAAAATGTCGCGGTAACAGTTGAATGAGCAAACAGCTACTTGGGGAACAAAACAGCGAGCACTAAAATAGTACTCATATCGCATTAATAATAAAAAAATGTATGTTCAATTCGTGCGGTGTTGCCGATTACCCACTCGAGCAAATGAGCGCACTCACTTCGTTCGTGCGCTCAACTTTGCTCTCGTGGGCAATCGACAACTTACCGCACTAGTTGTACAATATACTATTTCAAAAGTTACTTTGTGTTTTCCGAACGCATATAGGAAATTAATTTTTTTTAAAAATGAATATTTAGTAGGGTGGGTTGAAAAAAAACTTTTTTTTTTGTTTTTCTTAGCATGGGAGTAGAATTTGTACCTTATAAAAAAAAAAATTTTTTTACTCAACATTTTGAGGTGGCCCAATCGTTTTTAAAATAAATAATTGATCAAACGGGGTAGTCCCAACGAAAAAAATTACATGGTGTTCTAGAATCTGTAGGGTGTCCCCTTGAAAGCTAAATGAAAGTCAGGAGTTGAAAAAATTTTTTTCTTATTATTTTTGTAATTTAAGTAAGAAATTCAAAAATGAAAAGCATTTTCTTTTGAATTAAAATTAAAGTGAAGTAAAAAAAAATCACATTCGACAATTATTAGATGTTTTCCACGATTTTGGACAAAAAAAAATTTTTTTCGTTGGAACCCGTTTAATAAATTATTTATTTAAAAAACGAGTGGGCCACCTCAAAATGTTGAGTAAAAAATTTTTTTTTTCTTGAAAAATTTTTTTTTTATAAGGTACAAATTCTACCCCCATGCTAAGAAAAACAAAAAAAAAGTTTTTTTTCAACCCACCCTAATATTTAGCAAAAAAAAGTGACCGATGTATGAAAAGCGTAAGTGAACTTGAAAAACAATTAAACTAAATGTTTTTAAAATTATATATAATTATATTTCATACCACTCGTATTTATTTTTTTTTTTTTTGTTCCTGTCATTTATACAGAGGGGGATTTGTTAAATTCGAGTAGCCTTCCGGCTCGTTACGAGTAGTAAAGAGAAAGAATGGAAAAATACGTTGAGCGCATAAAATGGCAATAAAATGCAAATAAGTGTGAGCAACGAAGAATGAGGAAACACGAGAAGAGAAGTATGAACAAGAGACAGCGTCAGGAGTCAAGCGCAAGACAAAAAATAAAAAGAGTTTAAATAAAAAGCTAAAGCCAAAAAAAAAACGAATAGTGTGGGGTAAAACGCAACTACAATCATTGAGTTTTATGATGCTTTAGTACGAATTTGCCATTGCAAAGTCCTCAGTACAATCTTTTTCCTCTACCCCTTTCTTCCTTACAACTCGGAAACCAGGATTTACGAATTAAACGTCCTCGGTGACTTGCCTCTTCCGAATATACTTTTCTTATATTTTATAGATCACAGCCGACGACCAAAGACCCCGTATAATATTATCTATGTATATATCTATATCTATATAATATAAAAGATTACTCAAGAAGAAAGAGGAAGGAAATGAGAAAGTAATAGAAATGGAGAGCATCGGAAGCATTAAAGTATCTGAACAGGAAACTGAATGCAATTTTCCGATTCTAAATTAATCGACTTAAGAATTTCCAACGGTATCTATTTTTAAAATAAAATCAATCAATAATTTTTTAATTTATACTAATTACTTTGCTGCAATAACTGTATTTACGTCTGTAACTTTACTACAAATATGACAATAACTATTACCGTGAGATAAATTTAGCATGTAAATTAAAGTTGTTAAGTTCGAACTTAAAGTTTATCTTGGCAATACAAATATAATTAAAGGAGATAATATAATAAATAGTTAATTGTCCCTATGGATTATAAACTTTTGAGAAATAAAATCTTTTAAAACAAAGTTAATAACTTAACTTTTGAATTATATAATACAGAGAGTTGAGTAAGCGAAGACAGATAGATAAATAGATAGACAGATAGATAGATGGATAGATAAAGTAAAGGCTTTTCGAGTTCCTTTTGAATTAGCAGATAATAAATTGGAAGAAAGTGAGATTTAAGTGGATAATTTAATAGTTGCAATTGTTGAGTCTCTGGGTACTGGGGGTTATGAACAATATGAGAGAAGGAGGAAGATATTAAAAGCCAGGTTTAATTTTTATAATAAAATTATAAGGATGAAGAGTATTAGAGGTGTCGAGGGCACTTTTATCTGTCTGAATGGCAAACGCCAGCAAGGATCATTAACTTTTAATTGTGAGCTCGTATCTTCCAATAACGAGACCCCAGTACAACCTGAGTTGGTACTTGGTGCCTCTGGTATATATACTACTGTCAGACAGCCAAGATTGCGACGTCAACGTTTACTATAGCCCCGGGGAACTCTTGTTGCAATAATCCAGCAAAGCCCCAACAGACTTTGCCTTCATCCTTATTTTGTACTTTGACTTTTCAACCTTATATTTATATTTATTTTATTTATACTCGCTTTAACTTACGACAAATACCCGTTTATTCACTGGCAGTATTTATCGCACAGAAAATGAACAAATAATTCATACAACAATAAATCTTTTTAAATGAGGCTTTTCTTATATATTCACAATACTGCCTCGCAATGTAATCTAATGTTATTTATGAGTTGATACAACTTTATTACATACTTACTCGGTAATACATAGCGCAATTAAGAGGTAAATATAAAAAAAAAAACTTGAAAAGTAGATAAGACTGTTTCGACTTTTAGCAACGACTTCAATAAAAACACACGGCTTTATATTTTCAAACAATAATGGTCACAAAAAACAATGATAAAACACGAATCTTTTTCGAGTTATTTCGATACTTAATTTTTTTTTCGACTCTTTTTTTACTATTGAGCTCAAGAGTTTTTCCGATTATCCAAAGTCTTGATATACACAACAGTGCGTTCAAAGAATAGAAATCGTTTTTCGAAGGGAAACGTAAGATAGGACAAGATGAGCTTCAGGATAAGGAGGGTGCCCAGAAATAGGGCTTTTGTCCTCAAGTCTCTTTCTGTCTTTATCCAGCAGGTTCTCTTTGCAACAAGACAGAACGGGATACGCTTGGTGGTTGTGACGCCATTGTTTCCTGCGGGTAATCGTACACAGACCGCGATATAGACGTCATTGCAATATACAGAAGGAAAAAAGCTGATGAAAAACTCCTGGTGAGAGGAGGAAACAAAGAAAAAATTCTGTATATGTATACATATAAATTGCAAGGGTTGCCGATGAAAGAGAATAAGGCAACACATCGAATTGTATACATTGGCTTATAGACGTGTCGTCGACGAGGACGAGGACGGGGAAAACTGGGACGACCGAGGACGGCGGAAGGTGTCGGCGAGAATCAATATTGAAAACCGAAGGGATATTTGTTTGCTACTGGATTCTTGTATAAAAAGGATAAGATGAAAAGGTAACGAAGAACGTCTACATCCACCGAGAAACCGAACAGAAAACACAACAGCGGCTGATAGTCGGTGTCGGTGGGAATGGAATAGAATGAAATGAAAGAAGAAGAAGATGAAGAAAATGAAAGCTCAAAGAGTAAAGAAGAAATGTTTTCGTAAAAAATGTTACTGGTGGGTAAGCAACACTTGGAGTCGGCGTTATATTGTTCTCAGAAACATACGGATCGACTTTTATTGATATTTACTTTGGACACTTGTGCTTGTTGAAATACTTTTTTTTTTTTACTAGCCTAATAATATGTGTAATTTACTGTAATATTTTATGAGTAACACGAAATAAAATAATTTTTTACTTATAATTGAATTTGAAAATAAATTATTAAATGTTTTAGTATTTAAAGAGTGGCTATTGGATAACGTGTGTTATAAACAACTAGATCTGATTAAACATAGTTTAAAAAGTGTAAAAAAAATGTATGAAAAATAAATAATAGTAAACTTAAATAGACGGTTGCGTGAGCGTCCTCATTTCGGACCACGCAAAGGGCACTTTGTGAGTAAGAAGAAAAAGCATATGGTAGAAATAAAAAAAAATCGCTTCCGGAATTGGCAATTACGATCCGTGATAGCGTTCGCTCAGCCCTCGGCTGAAAATAATATATAAAAAAAAAAGAAAAAGAAAAATAGAAGAATATTTGCGTTTTCTCTTTGCAATATTTCTTTATTACAGAAGGATTGAACACGAGTGCAGATAGAAAACGGAAAAAAGTAAAATGTGAACAGGAGTATGTTTACATCTACATACATACATATAGATGAGAAAACACGAATTGTATTTTAGATTACATATATCAAAGTCCCATACAATGTCCAATATTTATCATTCGACAATTCAATATTACATTGGAACTAACGGAGCAGTAATCTGAGAATAAATAACAGTGTATACTTTAACTAATAACCCACTTTATTTAAAATTTGACAACATTATCGGTTTTATAGCCGATATCAAGCTCCTCAAACTTATTCCTTATATTATTTTGGCTCACGAGTTTACGCCAAACTACGGATTTCCGTTTGCACAACAGTATAACACATCAGACATACACGACGCCTATAATTCATTTACGACTCACCCGAATGTGACTTTGGATCTCGAGGTAAATAATATCTTTCAACACTGTAAGCGGCATGATCGTAAATCTTGTAGCCACACTAGAAGAAATAGCAAAAAAACCGCACACACACACACAGATATTAGAAAAAGGATAGCAAAGAAAAAACAAAGAGTGTAGAAAGTGTGCAAAAGCTCTTTCTAGCTCGACCGTGAAAGCTCAGATTACTTTTTTCTTTCAACTTCTCCGTCTCAACTTTTCTTCTCGAGTGTTTTTACCCCTTTCACGCCTTAAATTTTTTTTATCGAAATCATTTATTAGATTGAGTGCACCCTACACATATAATACACATCATTGGCGTAATTCGAGTTTATAACAGCATTTTGTCTGCAAAATCAATTTCAATTGGGGTGTATTATTGAGGGAAACTTGTCAGGAACAAGTGAATTAATGTGGCTTCTCCAAAACGTTCTTAGTTGAAAATTTCTCTAACAGGTTCTTCTAGTGGATCTAGTGTTGCACATAATAGACACACACACGCATGCATACAGACATATCTGGTGCATAGACACCCCTTTGACTGTGGAAAGCATAGAAACGTACGTGCAGGGATTCAACTCATGGATTTAACGTTATGCCGTTTACCACGGATGGTGGAATTTACTCGAGAATAGCCAAGTGCCTTATTCCAAGACCCAAGGCTCTCTCCACAACCTCCTTTACACTTATACCAGAGCTCACCCACACCCTTTATCGTACCAGTAAGCTCTCGGCGATATTACGAGGGTGACGCGGGGCTTATCGTAAAGTCCAATTTCAAACTGCTTGGGTTCCAGTCGTCGTCCTCGTTCTCGTTCTCGTTCTCGTCTTCATCCTCGTTCTCATCGTCCTCGCAGTCCCTTGCTACAGAATGAAACACCTAAGAAGCCCCATTCAGTTTCGATTTTCACAGCATTGCTTCATTCCCCAGCTATGCTACCAACACCTAACCCTCTTATACCTAATACTCATGCACACATGTGATATATACATAAACATATAAGTGTATTGTGTACATACACATACAAGACATTATATAAAAAGACCACTTTAAATTCCCGTCAATTACATTTATGTTAATTTTTACAACAACTCTACAGTTTTATTTATTAATTATCGTTAGCATGCATTTGTCAGTGATTATTTCAAGAACGCCAACAATTCACGCAAAACAAGTTTGTGAAACAATATGTCACGCTACACGCGAGCAACCCATGAAAATTATTACACGAAAACACATAGCAGTGCCGAGAGTACTAACGGAGCAGCATGCATGTGACAGGGGTTGCAGGTGAGAATTTTCAAAGACCGACATATGGATATGAAAAATAACTCGTGTTTTTTTATACACATACATACACCTTTTCAGTGCACAACAAAACACATATTTATCAACCTAAATTATTCAATATATTATTTTATTTCACTTCAATATTTTATTCGTTACTTTTTTATCATTTGCTCCATAAAAAATACACGAGCTATGAGACGGATATACTTTTTTAAATCCCCTATATTTTTTATACCCATTTAATTTATAAATAAACGCGTTTATTTATTTTTCATCTCGTGTTTTCTATTAACACAGACGACACAAAATAAAATAAATTTTACGGCTATGAATCCTGACGAACAAAAATATCCTTTTTTTTTTTTTATTATTTACTTTACTTTTTAATATTTTAATCTCTGATCGAATATTTGCTGTTTTTATAACAAACTGAATACGCCAGTATGTGCTGCTATAAAATAATTATTTACCTGACAAACTGTAAATATATATGTAGTAATATATTTCGCACAAATAGATTAGTGTAGAGGAGAGAGAGAGAGAGAGAGATATGGGGAGAGTGTGGGAGAATATCCATAAGCGAGAAGACTCATATCGTATAGCCTGTTCATTTGTTTATCATTAAATGCTAATAACAGTGATAGCGAAGATAATGGAAGCACTTGTCGCACGATTGGCAATTTCCCTTCGGGATACATGATTCCCATCTATATGAACACCCTCTAGCCCCACCCACCTGCCGATGTTAAACATTTTCAACAGATAGCTCCAGTATCATACATCGCATTTTCACTTCTGTGTAATTAGTATCTAATGGGGTATTTGAATATCACAATACGCATTTACTTCATTCCAAATAATTTACACATTTGATCAGAGCCCGAATTACTAGATACTAATAATCCAGGCCATTAATTATCCCTATTTATTAGATAATTTCCGCTGCTTTGATACCAAAGCTAATGGTTTAATTTTTCATGTTTGTTGGGAATAAAAAAAAAAAAAAAAAAAAATTCCTTCGAGCCGGATTTGAACCAGCGACCTATGGATTACTCATGTCAACAACCAACTACAGTCCACCGCTCTACCAACTGAGCTATCGAAGGGAATTGATATTGGAGTATTTTTTTTCATACATGTCATATTTTTAATCTCTATAATTATCGTCTATTTTTAGAGAAAAACAAACGTGATAATAAACAACTACATAAATATTAAAGTAAAGCGAAAGATAATTTTTTTATGTTTTCTGATGTCCGAATCTATTTTTGTGATAATAAAAATTTATCTGTAAAAATAGATACGACAGTTATGAAAATATTATATGAAGTCACGCAGAAAAAATAAGCAGGAAGATAAATATTTTTTTTATGTACAATAAACATTAGCAGTAGGGACGATGAATATCATAAATGGAGGGAATTATAACCTAGATAGAACAAAGTGATTTAAAATAAAATGTATGTAGGCTAGAAATGACGATGAATTTTATTGTGGGTATTAATATTTAGATATTGAATAAACTCACCGGAAACATCTGATTACTCTTGCAAATTAATGTAATTTCCTCAGTTTCTTCATGACAACAAATTTGTTATGTGTCACAAACAATAAATCTTTAGTGTCTGACAAGATTATTGTTTAAATACAAATAAAGAACTCGCGATCGCGGTATTTTATCGTAATATTTGTGTCACACTTTGACAGAACATTTATTTATGATATCACTGGAAAATCAAAACATCAAACACGGCACATTGGAACAACACGTTTATTGTAATTTTTAACTAACACACTTCTGGGTCCGGTCACTGAAACTGAACCGATCGGACATCTTGCGACGCGCTCGAATACTACTTTCGAATTTTTTTGAAATGGCGCCACTTTTGCTGACACGTTCAAATGCACCCGCGCATTCTTTTTGAAAACTTTTATAGTTTAGACTAGAAAAAAATAATTAAAGTAAGAATCAGTAGTCAGAAAAAAAACACGAAATACCGATTGACCCATAGCAGAGATGCCCAGACACACCTCAGACACATGATCCTGTAAACGATCCTGAAGTTAGCAGACAGTTACAAATTTTCGGATTTTTTTTTCAATTAATACATTACAAAAAAAAAGAAACTAAAAATATACACATGTAGAAAATTTAACAAACTATAGGTGCAATTTTTCAAAATATTTTTTTTTATAGTTAATCGTTTTTAAAAAAATTCAAAAACTGTCAGACGTCTGCTAACTTCAGTATCATATCCTGTAAATGTTATGATACTGAAGTTAGCAGACGTCTAATAATTTTTGGATTTTATTTTAGACAGTAAATTATATAAAAAAAAAATTTTGACAAAATTGCACCTGTAGTTTTTTAAATTCTCTACATGTACATATTTTTATTTTTGTTTTTTTTCTGATTGATTTGCTGAAAAAGAAATCCAAAAATTTTTAATTATCTGTTAACTTCAGGATCATGTAAATGTTCTAGGGCTGGAAAAAAATTTTTCCCCCTATAATTTCTATTGTTTTACATTTTTAAAGCCTCAAAAATAATGTAAGATGAGAATCAGTTGTCAGAATGAAGAAAAAAATCTGGGCGTCGGTTGGCCCTGCGGGCCAGCCCCAAAACTTCCCGCTGTTTTCGAGCTCAAGGAGCTTGAAAACATCACTGTGAATATATTTTCGAGCTCGGAAATGCTATTACATGCAATCATTTGTATATGAGCTTTTCAAGATCTAACAAGTTACGTTTATGCTAGAGTTTAAAAGTTAAGAATCAAAAATCATTAATGAAGAAGCGGCTTTTAAATTTTTATTTTCGATTATGTTCTCTGAAGTACATGTATTGAGGTAGAAATCAATGTCAGTGATCAAAATCAAGATTTGAATGAGTTTTGACTTAGGTCAGAGCAATAATATATGGAATATCCGAGAAAAACATTAAAGACTGGGTTTTTTCAATTTTTTGCTGACAATATGTTTAAAACTAAGGAACAAGTTATATGAAGATACAGATTTACGTAAGACTTCCTTGAGAATGTTACTAGAAGAGTGCCAAGTATTTATGTATCAAGGATTTTGCGAAACTATTAGATTTACTTTAATAAAATAATCCAATCTCACCAGCTGTTACTACATCGCAAGATCTTGTCAACCCGAAAATTTTCAGCTAATAGGGATTCTATTTAAATCCCAATTCACTCCGTCATTTAGAATGACTCTGTTAAACTGAATAAGTGAAAAGTACTGCAAATTAACTTTGGAACTTCACTGTAAAAAATCACCGGGGTAAGTCCAAACGGTGTCGGTGTTAAAATTTTCGGTGTTAAATTTACCCCCGAAAGCGGTGTGAAAATAACGCCGCCACCGGTGTAAATATTCTGTACCGGTGTAAAAATAACGCCGCCACCGGTGTAAATATTCTAGACCGGTGTTAAAATAACGCCGCCGCCGGTGTAGATATTCTGTACCGGTGTTAAAACATTTTACTTTGTGAATATTTTTACTTACTCGATCACTATACACGGAAAAAACCAATTTTGTCCTGATAACAAAAGACGGGATAACGAAAAATTTTGTTACAATGACAAGCATGATGAGCTTACGGTAACAAATCAATTTTTTATAGTAACAAATGGATTTGTGTCGTAATTAAGAAGTCGATTTGTAATGAGAACACATGATGTTTATTATAATAATATCGTCGTATTTTAAAGCAGGTATTTGCTACCGTAAGTAATCTTAGCTTATGATTACAAAATTTTTTGTTAATGCTACAAATTCATTCTGTTACTTTAACAAATCAGTTTTGTTATTGGAACACAACAGTTTTGTTACAGCTACAAACCATTGCTTGGCCCAACGAAGAATTTGCTATTATTGCAAAAACATTATAATCCCAACGAATGCTTCGTTATCCGTAAATTAAGGCAGGATTTTGTTACCGTAAGTTATCTTATCTTGTGGTCACAAAAAAATTTTTTCCGTGTACTTGTTAATAAATGATATTTTTTATTAATTTTCATAAAGAACTGACATTTTTTGTGTTTTATGATCTTTAAAGTTAATACTCCAAGCGGACGCAATTTACTCCGTTTTTACACCGGTTACCCCGCTTTAACACCGGTATTTTTAACACTGGTGTATTACTCCTCCTACACCGGTGTAATTTCATTTTAACACCGGGCGGAGTTAAAACGAGTCCATTTTTAACACCGCTCTTTTTACAGTGTTCGAGTGACGGAGTGAATTCGGATTTAAATAAAATCCGTATTCACTACCGATTTCTTACAGTGCAGTGATTTGTGATGAAAATTATTACATGAGATCCCTCCTTATCTAATAAAATTGTTTCATAGTTATAATTAATTTACTCAAATACCATCGCAATGAATGATTTATCTAAACAGTATTAATAGCTAAGAGTAAATTTACGATTGCTATAAAGTGATTAAATAATAAGCAGTATAATAATTCTAATAAAAGATTATTTAATTATTTCATATATGATAGAAGTAACCGAAGTTATTGCTATCATCGATATTATAAATTCATTTAGTTACAGCTAGATTGAACAGTATAATAAAAAAATAATATCAATAATAACAATTACAAGGAATATTACGAAACATATTTAACTAAAAATGCGTATCGTTAACGTTACACGAAGCTTCTTTAAGGATTTTCTAAAAAACCTAAAACTTCCTACAATAAAGAACCCATTTAAAATGAAGACCCCATCTACAATTTTAAAAAGTGATTTAAAAATTCAAGCTGACTCACTGCTCAGCAAGTTTGGATTGCATGAAGAAGTTCACCTAAGTGCTTTAGAAAACTCGCATGTAGAAGTGACGTACAAAAATGGTGAAGTGCATATCAACAATCACGCCTGGCACGAAATATCATTCGAATTAGAATCTGGTAGGATTAGTAAATTTTGTGAAAAATTGTCGTTAACCAGTGGTCATTTTGATGAAATGAGATTACGTAAATTACATTTCGAAAATGTCCCAGCTAAAATTTTGGCTGATATAGAAGACGGTTTTGTGATGCATAGTAAAAAATTTGGTGACATAGGTACCACTAAACTTAAAAATGCTGAAAAAGTCTTAACTAAAAAAAGTAAAGACAAGATACTTAAATTTCATAAAAAGACCCTTCTAGCGTTAGGGCTTGGAGCTACTGCTGCTGGAATAACTTTTGCATCAACTCTTACTGAAATGCACAACGCCGAAGGTTGTTTTCTTTTCGATGCGAGAAAGAACGCGAGTTGTAAATTGACTGATCGTTCATGTGCTTATCCACAAACATCTAACACAATAAAACCGTGTGAAGAAAAAGATTTTAGTCAATTCTTCGGCATAGAATTTAATACGAATTTGAATTTATCGATACGTAAGACACTTCAAGATCCGGATGCAACTATAGCATTAAAAGATAAATTAAATGGACAGAATATAACTGTTGACAATATAGAAAAAATTATTGAAGATCATTATGATCTAATTATTGAATTTTACAAAACCAAAACAAGACCAAAAATCCTCGATCCATGTCAATTATTCGAAGAATCAAACAAACCTAGCTGTGTCGCGTGTGATTCTAGTGCTCCGATCAACAGCTATCGCTATCTTGATACCACTGATTTATCTATTAATACTAAATCGTATTGTTGCGATGACCCACCAGTACTTAAGGCCCTTGCCACAGCGTTTGGTAAGGGCATTGACGCATTAATGAGTGAATTGGGTGTCTCATCTTTCTTCGGCACTTTCTTTGAATATATCATGTACGCAATTGTAGGATTTATTTTACTGTGCGGTATTGGTTTCGCTGTTTCTTATATTCGTAAAAAGAAGGGTGATGATGATGAAGTTAGCTATTCAAAGCTTAAAAACGAAGACGATTGATTTAATCGAAATTTTATAAAGATTTGAAACATTTGAAAATGATAGCAATTAATTAGAAATTTGTATGAAAAAAAAAATTTTTTTTTCTCTAAAATTTTAACAATGAAAAAAAATGAAGCAAACTTCTGGAGAGAAAATTATTAGAACAGTTTCTATGAATTTATGGGAATAGATCTGGTATACTAATAGAGGAATTATTTGTAAGGAAATATAGTAATTGGTCCCAAATATTATGAGAACCCAGACAGCATTAAAGTCAGAATGACTGCTTTACGACGTATTTTTGAAGGAGTCTTCAAGAAGTCTTATAATGACTTCTTAAAGGTGTCATTTTTAAGAACTCTAAATTAAGAGTTCTTGAAGACTTCATAAATAAGACGTCAGTTTTGTGACGTCTAAATGTATTCTTTTTTTAACTTTTTTGAAATCAAAATGAAGTCAAAATTAGGAACTCCTTAAGACGTCATGGTAAGTTCATTCTGAAGTCTTATTTGCGGAGTCAGAAAAAAGAACTCTTTGAGAACTCTTTGAGAACTTTTAAAGATGTCTTACTGAGTTCGCTAGGTGGCGCATTCGACATCTTGAGAACTTCTTAAAGACTTCTTTAACGTGTTTTTAAGACGTCCAAATCATAAATAGGAACTCATTCAGAACTCATCAAGACGTCATTTTGCTATCTGGGAAATATGGTCTCGATACTTATGGGAACATTTTATACACGTATGATTGAGAAAAACTGACTTACTTTTTTTATCCGATCTCGTATGGGAATTTTTTGGTTTTACAAACTTTGAGAATTCTGGCAAGGATTCAGTATGATTGAAAAATTTTCAAAAATGGCTCAAAATTTTGAAAATCTTAAAATTTAAATAGAAAATCAGAAAAACGGTATTACTCACAACTGAAATTATCTATCTATATATTATGAAGATAATAAGGAAAATTTTGTTCCCGCCATATCTATATGATAGAATTAGTCAATTTTATTGAAATTGGTATCATTATAAAGATCTTGACTTGAATTTGTGCCTTTTCATAGTTTAAACTCTTTTCAATGGCCAAGTATTGAAATAAATAGATTTATCAGTATCATTTCAATTACATTTAAATTACGCGGGAAAAAAGACGATCGTATTTATTTTCTTCATATAAATTAATATTTTGATTAATCTGTCACTAAATATGACACTGAATATATAGCTATATTATTTATATCGCGTTACTTATTCCAAAATGACAGATTTTTATGCTCCCTTTTGGTTTTAGGAAGCTTCTCAAAGCCAAAAACGTGTGCAGAGAAAAAAAAGGATTCATTATCACAAAAAATCTACAACAACTTCAGCTTTTGTAATTGTTGACTGCAAGTTGTTACCAACTTTCCCAAAAACTTGACGTCAATCTACAGCCGCAAAATGTCGCCAACTTTCTAAGCAAATTTAAGGTAACTTTCCATCAACTAATGGATGCCAACTTTTGGCCACTAACTTTCTCAGCAAGTTGACGTCTTGTTGAAAAATATAAACTTTTGTGTTCAGCTTGAAGGCAATTTGCTGCAGTGTTACATTTATAGTTTATCATCCCATGAAAAAGATGACAGCCAAGTGAGTCTCTCCACAAGAGGGAATTTGCATCTCTCTCAGAAAGAACTTTCCGAACTGTCAGTAAAGACGACCAGTAGCCTAGACTTTTAAAACTGATTTAAAATTCAAACAACAGATGGCGCTGATTCAAAATTCCCGCCCGTGCGCTCTCTGTCATCAGACAGGCGAATACTCATCTATACTCAAAATTTCTTTACTCAAGCACAAAGACGACATCTATACTCAGTGACAACTATATTCAATGACAACTGGACTCCACTGAATTTTTGTAAACATCTCATCTATATTATATATAGTCTTATCTATGAATTACTTCATTATCGACAATCTTTTTTATCTGTGGATATTGAGTAAAGATGTCTTTGAATATAGAGGACTTCGAGTAAACATAATATAGATGAGATGTTTACAAAAATTTAGTGTAGTACAGTTGTCATTGAATATAGTTGTCACTGAGTATAGATGTCGTCTTTGTGCTTGAGTAAAGAAATTTTGAGTATAGATGAGTATTCGCCATCAGACAGACTGGATGATTTGGCATTTGGGTTCAGCTTTGCCTCGATGCCTCGGGAATCTCTGTTTGCATTAGGGATGGGCGATATTGAAAGAAAACATCGATATCGTAACATCGATAGTTTTAGTTTTTTATTATCGAGTATCGACATTTTATAAAAAAATATCGATATATCGATTTTCAACATCGAGTGTTAAAAGAGGCGCGAAAATTTAAAATTTAAATATTATTTGTATATAATTTATCGTAATTTTAAAATTTTAAATTAATTAATTAAATAAACAAAGCGAAATGTAAATAAAATACAGATATTTTTACCATTAAATACAGATATTATTAAAATTAAATATAAAAATTTATAAATAGTATATTACATACCTAGGCCAGTAAAATAAGAAAAGTCTCAGAGCACATGTAATTGTTGGCCGAGGCGAAGCCGAGGCTGACAAACATGTGGTCTGAGGCTTTCTTTTTTACTGGCCAAGGTGCGTATACTATTTTTCTGCTCGACGAAGCCGGAAAGTTGCAACTTCGTTTAGGGCAGCGGCCCGAAAGTTGCCACTTTCCGGCCGGAGGGCAGAAAAATTATAATCCCCAATCTTCAAGACTTAAACTGCCTAAAAATAACAATTTATCAAGATGATCTGTAGATAATCGGTTTCGGTCATCAGTTTTTATATTTCCAGCAGTAGAAAAGAGACGCTCACACGGCACAGAAGTTCCAACGACGCACAAATACTCAGTCGCAACTTTATATAAATTTGGATAGCTAGGCTGTAATAATTTCCAATGTTTTAAAGGGTTCTCAGTTCTTGAAATGACAGGTTGACTCAAATACTGTTTTAATTCAAAAGTTAATCCGTCCATGTTGTTTTTTGCCGCACCTGTTCTCTTCACAATAAAATGAATATAACCTTGAACCTGAGTTATCTTAAAAATAAAATAATATATAATAATTATTCAATTAATAATTATATTATATAATTATTCTTTAAGTAAATCAAATACTTACGTTCAACTGTTGTAACACCAATCATATTAGCGGCATTCATAATTAGAACAATTTCGATTTAAACTCCAATAAAATAACCCCGTGATAATGACAGTGTCGATACTTTCGATAGTTGTAAATTTTATATCGAGTATCGATATATCGTGTTCAAAAAATATCGATAGAAAACATCGATATTTTAGAAAAAAAATATCGATAGTTGAAATATCGATAGATATCGCCCATCCCTAGTTTGCATCAACTCTGTGTTGCTGTCAGACTCTTGGTCCCTCAGTCGCTCCATCTCGCTCTGTCTCTCGTAACAGTTTCCACGAACTGACGATACCCGACACATGAGAGGGAGCAATAATTTGTGATAGACAGAGAGAGAGAGGAGTAAAAAATTTATTTAACCAGCCAGTAACTGGTGAGTTTGCGAGAGCGAGTGAGAGATAAAAATATTTAAAGAGAGTAAGAGTATTGTACGAGGTAGCGCAGAACGAAAACGCCACACAAATAATGTTCGGGTCGCGTTTGCGCCGCGAGTGTTAAAATTACCAATAATGTCAATACTCATAAGGTGTAATTTTTAAAAAAAAATCTACGCGATGCCTTGAAATAGCCTTGACAATTGTGAACAGGTGACTAGTGAGTGCTGTGAGCTATTGGAGTCAGTCAGTGGTGTAGAAAATATTTATTTATAAATTATTTTAAATAATTCAATAAAAGTAACAATAGAGAGTTGAAAAAAAAAAAAAACATCGGAGGCGAGAAAGGTAGTGGTTGATTGTGTAGCTTTTGGATTATGAAAAAGTCGAACAAATATCGAACGGGTGTGGGTAACATTTCGTCAGTGTGCCTGTCCGAGGCTAAGTCGGACAGGGCCGAGCCTCAGGACAGTCTTGGTAACTTTTACATGAAGGAGCAAGACATACCCGAGTATCTAGAGGGCTGTGGTCTTACGACTTGCTCCGCCGGCAACGACATGCCCGAGGCAGTGGAGGACATTCCCAAGGAGCACCACAAGGAGAAAAAATTGTCAACCGCCTCGATAGCCAGTGGGGGTGATACCAAGAAAACAGTGACTGTCAAACACCCCGAGTCAAACAAACCGAAACCCACGGCTAAAAAATGCAAACCCATACAGGCGGACCTCGACGTCGCCAAGGAGTTCATACGGTGTCGGGACGAGTGTCTTACCAGGCTGGACCTCAGCAAGTCCAGCATCACCAATCTGCCGAGCTCCGTCAGAGATCTCTCTCACTTGCAGGAGTTCTATCTCTACGGTAATAAACTCGTGACATTGCCGCCAGAAATAGGATGTCTGACGAGTCTGAGGATCCTGGCCTTGAATGAAAATTCCCTCACCAGCCTGCCAGACACCCTTGAGAATCTCAAGTCGCTTAAGGTCCTCGATCTCCGGCATAACAAACTCAGTGAGATACCTGACGTCGTTTACAAATTGACATCACTCACGACACTGTTTTTACGCTTCAACCGGGTCCGCTATGTCAGTGATAACATAAGAAACTTGACTAATTTAACGATGCTAAGTTTAAGGGAGAACAAAATAAAGTCATTGCCTGCGGGCATCGGCAAGCTGGTGCATCTCATAACCTTCGACGTGTCTCACAACCACTTGGAGCACCTACCCGAGGAAATAGGCAACTGCGTCCAATTGTCGACCCTGGATCTCCAGCACAACGAGCTGCTGGACATACCCGAGAGCATCGGTAACTTGGTCGCTGTCACGAGATTGGGACTGAGATACAACCGTCTCTCGTGCATACCCAAGTCGCTCGCCAATTGCCGGCTGATGGATGAGTTCAGCGTTGAGGGAAACCAGGTCTCCCAGCTGCCAGACGGTCTACTTTCGAGTCTGTCTGAGCTGACTACTATAACTCTATCACGTAATTGTTTTTCAGCTTATCCCTCGGGAGGTCCGTCCCAGTTCACCAACGTCGATTCGCTGAACATGGAACACAATCAAATAGACAAAATTCCCTACGGAATATTTTCACGTGCTAAAAATCTGACAAAGCTCAATATGAAGGAAAATCAATTGACGTCATTGCCACTTGACATTGGAACATGGGTAAATATGGTAGAGCTTAATCTTGGTACAAATCAATTAACTAAAATTCCAGATGACATTCAGTGCCTGCAGAATCTTGAGATTCTCATTCTGTCCAACAATTTGTTGAAACGTATACCAGCAAGTATCGGTAATTTACGTAAATTACGTGTTCTGGACCTTGAGGAAAATAAAATTGAATGTTTGCCGAACGAAATTGGTTTTTTACGTGATCTCCAGAAGCTCATACTGCAGTCAAATCAAGTTACCTCGTTGCCACGTGCCATTGGACATCTTTTTAATTTGACTTATCTGAGTGTGGGGGAAAATAATTTAAATTATTTGCCCGAAGAAATCGGCACACTTGAGAATCTCGATTCGCTTTACGTAAATGACAACGCAAATCTTCACAATTTGCCATTTGAATTGGCGCTATGTACAAATCTCAGTATTATGTCTATTGAAAATTGTCCATTGTCGAAAATTCCAGCAGAAATAGTTGCCGGTGGTCCGTCCTTCGTTATTCAATTTTTAAAAATGCAAGGCCCGTACAGGTCAATGTAATAAATCGATGACTTCGAGGAACGCGAGACACGGACCTGCAGCAGCTGCATTGTCAGCAGATGTGCGAGGATGTGCCATCATCTGTGGCTCCTTTTTGCCAGAAAACCTCAGGGCAGGCAGAACAAGACTGCGGCTGGTGCGTCGAGCATGGATTTGTAGCAGCTTCCTCGAAGCCCATTTGTTTATCACTATCACAAACAATAATAACAATGGTCTTAGACTGTTGTTTGATAAATAACACAACAAACAATCTGCATTTACCTGCATCAAGTCCTCCATAAAATCCATAACAGTGGCTATTAAATTACTTCTCTCCCATGGTGCCAAGTTGTCATGTTATTAATTGTGATCTGAAGAAATGTAAGATTTATAATAATCAAGTTTATGTAATTACATATTATTATAAATATATATATTTATAAATATATTAATTAATTCATCGAGCCATCAGCACCGTCCTGCGTATGACGCAGTCTAGTTTAAAACGCCACCGATCATTATCTCTGTCTCTTCAAAAGCTAATTGATTAATTACATTTACTAAAGATACAATCTCTCAGAGACTGTCAATCTCATAAATATTATTAATTATCAACATCATTGTCATTATTATTGTCTACTAATATCACGGTATAGAATCGAGTCATACTTTGTTCATAATTGTCTTTCAGTAAAATAATTCAAGGCATCAATTGTAGCTTTTAAAAAAGTAGAAATTTTTTCCGATTAATAATTAATTGGCAGTAAAAAAAATTGAGTTATCGAAATAACTGACGGATAAATTTTTTCACTGATCGAGTCTGTAATGAAAATTCAAAAATTTTTGGGACTTGGTTCGGTGAGCAGTCGGATCGTTTTATCGTCCAGTCCCTCTGCTCTTGTTCTTCCGACAATGAAATTTTATATCATTTTGTTGTTTTTGTTCCTCGATTATTAAACTTTTTTGTTTGGACACTCAGTTTACCCTCCACTTGTCTCTTTCATTGTATCGGGTTCCATATTTTATTTTCTCGCTCGTTCCGTCACAATAATGCGGGAACGCGAACTATAAAATAATAATAATATAAATATATATATACATAAATAAATATATATAAAAATTGTACATTAGTACGCCATAATTACAGTATAAATTTAAATATTTTAAAAAATTGTAACATGAAGAATGAAAAAAAATAAACACTAGCCGTTATATAAATATAATAATTATAAATATATATAAATATGAATATTAGCTTCAAGACGAAATATTTTGTTATACATAACATAATTAAACGCAAGCCATTTTTCTATATGTACCTGCATTTTAATGAATCGTTGACACGCTGATATGTAAAAAAAAAAATTATTGAAACAAAAAATTGTTAATATTAAACGAGCCTTAACTTCTGAAGTTACACAATTATCTAAAGTAAAATTAAACGAGATTAAATTCAACTATTGAGAGAGAATAAAAATTTTAAATAATTGACAAAAAATTGTATATCTAAGTGTGATCTTTCCTCTATTTCTTCAAACTTTTCTTTACCTTCGTACAGCAAAACAAAAAAAAATAAATAAACATTTTTGTAATGTATATATTATACGTACTATTGTGTGATTTCTAAACAGATGTTTAGAGGAAAGAATAATTTTAGCTGTTGATAAAATGAAAAATATTTAAATTAAATGAATTATTAAAAAATTGTGAATGATTTATTTTTATGCAAATGTTACAGTTGAGTAAAAAAATGAGCCCCGAGGCTTTGGTGCAGCATCTTTTAAATCACGTTTGATGTAATCTAAGATATTTTAAAATAACTACACGCACAACTCTCATCTATATTGTCATAACATTTATTAATTAATTAATTATTATGGTTAAGAGATTTCATTTTTTATTCGAATATATTTTTTAAATATTGTAATGTTATTTTATCTAAATAATTGTTAATGTTTATTACATAAAGTCTTTCATTGTCGTATAGATTTACTGAAAATGTAAAACCTTTTTTTTTTATCATACATCATTTTAGTAATAATAATAATATTAATAATATAATGAAGATAGGTAATTAAATTATATATATTTTAATTAATTTTTCACAATCGACTGTGCCATTTTGGTAGTTTTCTTTTCGACACCAAAAAACTAAATGGAAAAACAAAAAAAAATAAACTAATTATTATTATTATGTAACAATTGTAATGATTGTTTGAACGACGAGGGAAATGAGTTGATTTATCTAAATTTATGATCCTGTTAAGTAGCCTGATTGGCATGATATTATGAGTATGATTTTAATAAAATTTAATGTTAATGTCCTTCAATGTATATTGAAAACAAAGATGATGAAAAATAAGATGAATATTACTGTATAAAATATTTCTAAATATACAAAATGTACTGTGTAATTCATTACATTTATTATTCCTACAAGTCTCCAATATTATTATTAATTTAATCAAGAAGACATTTCAAATTTTTTGCAGATGGGCGTCTTTTTCTTCACTGAAAATCTCGAGGACTTCATACTCGGACGCGGGGTTTCAAATTTCATTTGAGTTTTTGAATCCGGCTCTTTTTCAATTTTTATAAAATCTTTTTTGTCTTCAATTTTTATTTCTCTAATAAAATCTGTTGAGTCATTTAATTTTTTTGGGACTGTGTCAATTTGTCTGGTTAATTTTTCATGGATTTCTATCAATGATTTGTCGATGTCTATCTTTATGTCAGTGATGTCTGAAATTATTGTCTGTACGTCACTTTTTATTTTGGAGATTTTTCTTAAAGACTTGTTATTGTTTTCTTGATAATTTATCGTGGGCTCATCTAGAAACTTGTTAATTACTGATGCGAAATCATGTTCAGCTACAAATTTCCATATTGATTCACATAAATCGTTTTCCATTTTAAAAATACTATTATGAAGACTGTCCTATTGATTAAAAAAAAAAAAAGTGATAAGAAATGAGTGTGAATGTGACTAAGTGTCAATTTTTTTAATTTTTGAATAAATGAATAAAATGTAAGTAAAATAACAATTAAAAAATTCGTATTTAAATCAACGCGCGCTTTTTTTTAAATTTCATTATTTCAATTTATTTATTTATTCATTTAAAATTTATAATAAATTGTCTCATGTCTGCTAAATTCAAACTCATGAGAATAATTGACATTTAAAAATTTTTTTATCCTGATACTAAAAGTAGCAGAAGCTAAAGATTATTTTGAATTTTTGCGTACATTTTCAACAAAATTTTTTAACACATATTTTTTTGCAAGTAAAAAAAAATGACTATATTTAAAATATAATAAAATATTACCAATTTTTTCTCCATATTTTTGAAATCTTCTTCTCTTCTCCTAAGATTACTTTCACTTTTACTCGCTAATTCTTTCATTAATTCCAACTTAACATTTTTTTCAGCAAATTCATTTAATAAACAATCCATCGTATCATTATCAACTTTCATATCTCGGTGCTGTGAATATGAATTTAAATCCATTATTGATGATAATCATAACGCAGTAATGCTCATTACATTTTATTGTTGCTAAGTATATATATTTAAATTTAGAAAAAAAAAGCCACAATTATATTTATACAACAGTAACGCCATCAGGCATCAGTTGGAGAAAAAAGTTTTATTGTAATTGTGTATATGTAATACAGCCATAATAAATTGGCATTGTGTTTTTCAAAGCTTAGTTTTAAAACCGGTATTTAAATACAAATTATTTAAAATGAGCGCCAATGGATTGAGATTAATTAAAAAACCGTAAGTACTTTATTTACTTTTATTTTTCCTTTAATTGATTGTTATGTTTTTCGGAGTTATTTAATTTTGAATTAGAGGTTATGCCGCGAAGGTTAGCGTCTAACGTGTATATTTATTTATCAATATATAACATATTGTTAGTTATTAAATAAATTTTTATTTTATTTTATCTCTACAATAATCGAGTCCTACTTTTTTAAATTTTTAAAAATTGATAATTTTAGTTTTGGAGTAAAATTTAAACGTAAATAAAAAATCAATAATTTACTTTGTAAAAAAAATAATTTTTCAATTTTGTTTTTCAAAAATTTTATAAGCAAAAAAAAGTTACAAAATTTATTTGACAAAATATTCAAAATATTGGACAGCTGATGATTATAATTCTGAAGTTAGCAGACAATTAGTAATTTTTGAATTTTTTTTCAAAAAATCAATTACATAAAAACAAAAATATGCACATGTAGAAAATTTAAAAAACTTCAGGTGCAATTTTTTCAAATATTTTTTTTTTATAATTTATTATAAAAAAAAAAATCAAAAAATTCTTAGACGTCGGCTCACTTCGGGATCATCTGATAATTTATTTGATTTTGAAAACAGATTACAAGTTATTAGAAAAAAAAATTTGAAAATTCTTTCATATGCTTGAAAAAAAAATTATTTCATATTTTAAATATTGAAAATTAATTTAAATATTTCAGAAATCCTTATCCTCTGGAGATGAGATGTCAAAAATGTTTGGAAATGGGCCACTGGAGTTATGAATGCAAAGGAAAACGAAAATATCTCCATCGCTCTTCAAGAACAACGCAACTAAAAAAAGCCTTGAAAAAGAGAGAAGAAAATAAATCGTACGTATTTTTATTTGTCTCAACAGAAAAACAAACTTCGGAATTTCCATTAATTTAAATTTTTAATTTTACAGAGAAACAAAAAATCCAAAATCAAAAGATGAAAACGCGGTGGAAAAAATACCAGCAGCGACGAAGAAGAAAAAAAGTAAGAAAGAATCGAGCAGCTCAAGTAGTTCCGATTCTTCAAGCAGTGACAGCGAAAGCAGTTCATCAGATTCCTCCTCGGACAGCGACTCCAGCAGCAGCAGTTCCAGCAGTAGCTCTAGCAGCAGTAGCAATAGTTCCAGTAGCAGTAGCAGCAGCAGCAGTAGCTCCAGCAGCAATGACTCGAGCAGCAAAAAGAAGCGACGAAAAAAGAAATAAAATTAATTTTTATTTATTTTAAATAATTAACAAGTTATTTTTTTATTGATAATGAGTATTTTTTACTATCACTCTATCAAGCTGTAAATATATTAAAAATTAATTTTTTTATTCGCCGATCTTTTTGATTATTTTTTTATACAGTTTATAAATGTTTTAAGTACTAAGATATGAGCACAATGGATCTATTGATAAATAAACAATGCGTTTTATTGATATTTTATTAAAAGAGAGACTAAATGTTTGTATTTTCACAGTTGTCACATGTTTCAATATAAATAGTAAAAAAAAAGTAATAATTAAAAAACTTCTTTCTTATCTCCTGAATACTTAAAACTAATTATTTTCATCAACAATTTCAGGCAACGTTTGGACGATAACTCTTCTCTTGGAATCATATACAAAATTATTTTTCTTAAAGACATCACTCTCGTAAAAAGGCACCAAGTTGTGAATGTCAATTTGTTTAGCTTTATCCAGAAGATCTTTCTCCGAAACTTCAATCGTTGTAACCCGGGATCCATGGAGCGCTTTCTGGAATGCCAGGGTATCAAGTGTAATTTGTCGTAAAATATAGTAGAGTAGTTCGCTGTGGTCTTTTCTGTACATCAAATACTTCTGGAATGTATGACGCATGCTCTTCATAACCGAGTACTTTTGCGTATCAACGAAACTGTCCAGTGCCATTCTGATGGCAAGATTGATGTCATCCTCACGCACGTGATCCCGCAAGTGCATTTTGGCACTCGCTTCAGACATCCTTATTATGCTCTCGATGTGTCTGACAGTGATGGGAAGACTTCCGGTGGCCAAACTCTCTTGTCTCAACTGACTGTACAATTTAGCAACTTTGTCTTGATCAACATTCGTGAGTTTCGGATGAATATTCTGACGCGCATAGACGATATATTTTTTTAATAAGTCTTGGGGTATGGTGATGTCATCGGCTGCAGTATCATCAATTAGTTCTGGTGGCAACTCTCGGTCTACATTCGTAGGATGATTTTTGATGTGAGAATTTACGACGAATTTGGCAAGATGTCGATCTTGCATCGGGTCTACTTCATCCTTTACAATGCAGAGTATATCGAAACGTGAAAGAATCGGTTCTGATAGATCAACATTCTCGGAGAAGGTCATACTTGCGTCGTATCGCCCGCCAATGGGATTAGAAGCAGCGATAACTGAACACCTGGCGTGGAGAGACGTGACAATACCAGCTTTGGATATTGATATGCTCTGCTGTTCCATGGCTTCGTGAATAGACGTTCTGTCTTGATCATTCATTTTGTCAAACTCATCAATTAAACAGACTCCGTGATCGGCAAGTACTAAGGCACCAGCTTCGAGTGTCCACTCTCTGGTCACTGGAGACTTTGATACATAAGCAGTCAAACCGACAGCTGATGCTCCCTGTCCGGTGGTAAATACTGCACGCGGCGCTATTTTTTCAGTGTATTTCAAAAATTGTGACTTAGCAGTACCTGGATCACCACAGAGTAATACATTTATGTCACCACGTATTCTGTGTTTGTTACCGGGGTTCTTAGACTCGCCGCCAAATATTGCAAGTGCCAATGCACGTTTTATAAATTCGTGACCGTAAATTGAGGGAGCGATACTTGCGACAATACGATCAGCGATACGATGATCTTTACTTAATTTTAAAATATCATTTACTTCTTCTTCCGTCAGTGAGTCGACGATATCCTTGGAGTCTTTGATGACAACATGATTGGCTAGAAGTACCGTCGAGAAGACGGGGAATCCTTGCTCGGTGTTCAATGACCCGTCGTAACTGTTGGTGTAGATACCAGTGAGATCAACTTCATCACCAGGTTTACAACGATCGCATAAATCGGACAATAAAATACAATCTTTGCTACGTGGAATACGACCAGCTGGTATTCTGCCTGGAGATTCTTGGATTGTTATCTTCTGGTAATTGCGGTAAATAGTTTGTTCCATGTTGATGATAAATGGACCAACGCTTTGACACTCGGGACAAGAACCAGGCTTTACTTCGGCATTTTGTGATTGCACAAAGGGTCCCAGTACGTAACCACACTTGGTACAGTCATATTTGACAACAGACAGCTGAGGTAAGACGCCAGTTGTTGCTGTTACAACACCAAGTGTTCGTACCAACTGATTGAGATGAAGTTTTCTGAAGGTACGCAGCTCTTCTATAAGCGGCAGCTCGGATATTCTTACGTGGATTTCGGCTGTCACTCGTTCGTAACTTGGGAAAATAGTCAAGACCAACTCTTTTGCGACCCCGTCAAATATTTCAAGCATTTGAAATGGCGCCTCGGGAAGAAAGTAAGCGAGAACGTGTTCTTTGCTGGCAAGTACAGGAAATTCAACGACGAAACTAGACTGATTGCTTTCGCACATATGTCTGATACGTTCTTTGTACAAACAATGACCTTTGCCGTCAGTGTACGTCCGTAAAAAGTTTTTAAAACGGTTTGCTATTTCAGTTCTTGGACCCAACATCATCACCCACTCTTTTACTGAATGACCTCTTGTGTCTTCAAGATTCTCGATTGATTCAATCATCTCAGCATCCTCCATCTCTCCGGTAGCAGCTTTTTCAGCGCGTCTGCGTTTTTGATTCTGTGTGTCGTCTTCATCGCTGTCCTCTGTCAATAAATTAATTGAAAATAAATAACACAGACCTCAAGTAAAACCCAATAATTTGAATTGACGTACCGTACAAAAGATCTCTGTCATCCCGGTAAATACCAGCAGCTCGATCTCGTTTGCGCATCGCCGCTTCAGCAGCCGCTCGATCACCCTGAGATAATTCAGAATATTCATCGTCATCCATCAGAGCACGATCATAACGATCTAGTGCCGGCATCGGCCGATAATCAGCTTCCATGTCATCGCCGAACAATTCTTCGCCGTCGCCCTCTTCCTCGTTGACGATGTCCTCCTGAGAGGGTTCATCTCCCAGAAGACCCTCGTCTTCAAAAGGCTCGTCCATCTCAGGTGCTGGTGATGTTGGAGCGTCTGCATGTCTGACACTTCTAGGTGGCGAACTTCGTTGACTCTGTTGCAAAAATATGTCAATTGAAATTTAAAAAAAAAAAATTAACATTACAATTAATTAAAATTGAATTATTTACCATTTTGGAACTTGTTTAAATACTATTTATCTTAATTACAATTCTTGACTTTGTGCAAATATTTATCTTGCTGACAAATTTAATTTACAACGGTTAGGACGTGCACGTGTGTAAAATTGCGAGTTGTCGAGTTAAAAAAACGCTTGAAATTAAATGTTTTATAAAAAAGATAATTTAAAAGTATTGTTAATTTATAATTAATACTATTTTAAATTAAATTAACGTTAAAAGCTCATTAAAATGATACATGAAAAAATAAAAAAACGTAAACAAGCTTGTGACAAGACGCCAATATTTGGCGGGAATCGAGCGGATGGTAAAAATAAATTTACCGCTGCATTGAAAATCGGTCACAATAATTTACTTTTGTAAACTGGCTTTTTTAAATTATTGCACAAAATGTACTTAATTTTTGTGATGCTGAACTGAAAATTCAGCCGACACTTGTCATTGAAATAAAATTTTGATACTATGCTCAAAAGTTTTCTGATGCATTTTTAAATTCAAAATAAAACAAATTTTCTAATGGCTCTTATTTTCAGTATTTTTATTTTTATTTCCGAAAAAATACGGAAATAATTATAGTAGAAAATTCAAATTTTTACTAAATGTTAAATACAAACCTGGGAAGAAATAATTTATATCTAAAGAGATTTAAATCCCAAAATTTACTTTGTCTAGTGCAAATCTAGAATTTTAATTATTTAGTACAGACTGATGCTAAATAAGCAAATTATTTACCTAAATAATTTAAAATTTCAATTTCAAAATATTTCAAGTCTACAAAAATAAATTTTCTTTTAAATTTTAAATATTTGAATTTTTTAAACCCGGTTTGGAAAACTGACTCTAATAAATGCATACTTAGATAATTTAAAAATCAGTACGCGCTTTTTTTTTAATTTTATTGTTTTAATTAATTAATTAATTTACTTATTTATAATTAAAAAATTGTCCTATACCTGCTACATTGACGAGATGATACTGAAGTTAACAGACGTCTAATAGCTTTTGGATTTTTTTTAAGCCGATAAATTATAAAAAAAAAAATATTTTAAAAAATTGCACCTATATTTTTTCAAATTTTCTACATTTGCTTTTTTTTTTTTTTTTTTTTTTAATTAAATTGTTGAAAAAAAAAAATTTGAAAATTGTTGATTGTCTGCTAACTTCAGGATCATATTGACGAGTGTAAATGTAGCAGACACTAAATTTAAAATTATAAATAAATAGAGTAAATAATTTAAAAAATAATATTTCGAAAAAATTCACTTATTAATTTCAAAATTTTTTAAATGCGCATTTTTTTTAAAATCAATTTTATTAATTATTTACTCTATGAATTAATGATTTCAAATTTGTCTGGTGTCTGCTACATTGACACTCATATTTTTTATGATACTGAAGTTAGCAGGCGTCTAATAATTTTTTGATTTTTTTTTTAGACGATAAAACATAAAAAAAAATATTTCAAAAAATTGCGCCTGTAGTTTTTAAAATTTTCTACATGTGCATATTTTTATTTTATTTTTTTGCAATTGATTTGTTGAAATACGAACATTCAAAAATTTCTAAATGTCCGCTAACTTCAGGATCATATATTTTTTCTGTTTTTATTATAAATTTATGACAAGTAGAGAAGGTATTAAATAAACAACAGGATGGATATTAATTTTCGAAAATAATACATTTTACGTACAAAAATGTCAAGTACAGAAAATGAGTTTTTACTTAATGATTACTAAAAAAAAATGATTAAAATAATGAATAAAGTTTATTTATGCTATTATGAAAAAAGAGAAGCTTATTTTATCAGGAGTAAGTACAGATAACATTATATAATATTCTTATTATAAACAAATATTTATCGAATATAATATATCATTATTATTATTGTTAGTTACATCTCCAGAATACTCTTTACTGTGGCTCAAAATATTTTATTATTTATTCTACGTATTGTTTATTTTATTTTATTTTATTATTTTTTTTTCATTTACTTATAATCCACGTTATAGATAAATAAATAATTAAACTTTAGCAGTCTGACTTATGGGACAAATGTATAAAAATCATTTATCATTAAATAATTAATTACTTTAATTATAACAACGCAACTAGTTTTTTAAAAAAAGTAATAAAGTGTACAATGGAGACGTAATTTTATTTTTTGACATTCAAACACTCAAAGTTTATAAGAAAAATGTATTTTTTATTTTTTTTTGCTTTTTTTTTTTTCTTTAATTATTTATTATTCTTATAATAAAACTTATTCGATATATCGTAAAGTAAAACCATCGAATATTATTATAATAAGTTATATCTACCATCGTTTAATCGTATTTGTTAATCAGCTAAATTATTTTCTGTTAATTCCTTTTAGTTCTTAAGGATTCTTATAATCTAATGCTATTACTTATCGTCTTTATTTAAATCCATACTCTAAACTACTAGATCAAACCATTGTTTATTTTATTTATTTATTTTTTTCCACTTGTTTTAATTTATATTTATATTTTGCGGTGATATTGAGGCCAAGTAATAATTGATTACATCAAAATAAAAATGTTTTTGATAAAACAATTTCAATTGTTCACAACCTATACGTATATATTTATATATATTATCATGTAAAAACATTCAAACAATATCAGCCATGTATTTTATTTATTTAATTAATTAATCAAATGATAATTAAAATATTTGGCACAAGAAAAAAAAACAAAATTAATGAGTGTGGATCCTGATCCTGAAGTTAGCAGACATTTAAAAATTTTTGAATTTTCGTTTTTCAATAAATCAATTGCAAAAAAATAATATAAAAATATGCACGTGTAGAAAATTTAAAAAACAACAGGTGCAATTTTTTCAAATATTTTTTTTTTATGTTTTTGAGTCTAAAAAAAAATCCAAAAATTATTAGACGTCTGCTAACTTCAGTATCATGTGTGGATCCTGGAGTTAGCAGACAATTAGTAATTTTCGGATTTTTTTTCACCAGATCAATTACAAAAAAACGAAAACTAAAAATATGCACATGTAGAAAATTTAAAAAACTACAGGTGCAATTTTTTCAAATATTTTTTTTTTATGTTTTTGAGTCTAAAAAAAATCCAAAAATTATTAGACGTCTGCTAACTTCAGTATCATATTGTAGCAGACATCAGACAAATTTTAAATTATTAATAAATAGAGTAAATAATTAATAAAATTAAATTTAAAAAATTTGAAATTAATAAGTGTATTTTTTTGAAATATTTTTTTTTTAATTATTTACTCTATTTAATTATAATTTTGTCTGATGTCTGCTACATTCACACACGTAAAAATTAATATTCAATTTGTCAACTGGATTTCAAGTAAAAAATTTTTTGTTTAGGTAAATAATTGCACGACGTATTACAATAAATGTATTAACGGCAGTGTTTAATTATTTTTCATGAGACTTATTGATGTTAACAGTAAAATAATTGGTCTAAATAAAAATACAATGACATGCTGATAAGTTTGTATCATAAATGATGACTAGTCAATTGTGTTAAATAATTAAAATTTAATTTATATATTTATTAATTATTTATTTCGATGATCGTTTGAATTTAAAAATAGGTCGTGCAATAAATATCAAATTAATGTTAAATTATCAACTTATTGTTTATAAATTTATTATTCATTTATTTAATTTTTTTTAAAAACTTATCGTACTAATTTGAATATTTAGTTTAATTAATATTTATTAGTAAATAATGGTATACATCGAAGATAGGAAACGGGCTAAATGGTTGAGCATTTGATTTATTCATTCGTAATATTTATTTATTTATTTATTTTCAAAATGCTGTAAGTATAAACAAATTCTAATAATAACAATAATAATAATAAAATTTGTATGGTAATTTAATGACTGCATGAGTCCACGACCATCGACGCAAATCTTGTATGGGGATGAATGTGATGATTTGAAATGGGAGGCGAATAAGTCAATCGTGAATTCAGCAAGACAATAAATTTTCATAACAAATTATCATTATTATTATTATCATTATATGGAGAAAATATTTTTGTTTGAAATGTTATGGTGTCATAGTAAATCCAGACCATTAATCACCTGACGTTAATTGAAATAAACCCATAAAAAAATTACTATGGCCATAGTAAAATTTTACCAACGATGTCACAAATTACTGTAACCATTGAAAATTTTTTCTATGGCCCTAATATTTTTTTTTCATGTTGATTTGAATTAACGTCAGGTCATCAATGGTCTGAGTTTACTATGACACCATAGAATTCCAAAAAAGAATAAATTCTCTACATATTGTTGTTGTTAATTATCATTATACTTAATTAGCACAATTACTCGGAATGTTTATATTTTTAAGGTGCATTTTAAAGTCTCATGAGTTTTTTTTTTACGACGGTATTTATTTATTATTATTATTTATTATTTTTTGAGCACACATGCAGCTCTAAGACCTGAGATACGATGTTTGATCTTTTTAAAAACTGTCAATACATAATAATAATAATAATAATAATAATGTTATTAAACAGTTAATTAATAATTACGCACTTTGAATATCAATATAATTGTGAAATTGATATTTGTGTTTAATGATTTTTTATAAATAAATAATTAAAAAAAAAAAAATATCTTTGCTCGACAAGCGACCAATTCTTACCTATAAAAAATACATACCACTTAAACATACTCTTAATTTATCATGACATTTAAAGTATAATAATAATAATAGTTACGTTAATTATTAATTATGAGAAAGTAATTGACTCACGACAAGTGTACAGAAATAAAAGTTATTACATATAAATTGATATGAAAAAGTAAAAAAAAAAAAAACATAAGAAAAGCAGCTGCTATATCAGTCAACAAAAGTCATAAAAAGAGACAATGATGGAAAGCTTCAGTTGCAGAAATTAAAAATTTAATTAATTAAATCCCTTTCATCGTATGATCACAGTCAATTTCGTAAAATAAAATGCGTAGAGCATCAATGGAAATAATTAATGCAACCAAGTTCGACCACTGAGTATAAAGCAAGCGCTATTATCATCATTGTTGTTGTTATTATTATTATTATCATTATAATTATCATTACTATTACAATAATTATTATATAAAGCACGTAATATTAAATTATTAAGTACACTGTTTATGTTTACACACACACACAAAAAAAAATGGCATCTCAATCGCAATCTCGATAGGCCAACAATTCCTGATGTGCTCACGGATTATCAGTCTTGAGTGTAGTAATAATCGTCGCGAGTTTTTTTTCTTTTTGTTTTTAATAATAAAATAATACAAGACAGAGCTCAACAATTACGGGAAATATTTTAGTTATCAAATGGAAAAACAAATTAAGAAAAGAAAAAAAAATAGTTTTATATAAAAATTATTTGGCACAGAGTTTTAACAGGAAAGAATTTGTCGCCCATTGCAAAAAGCCGATCAAATTAAATACTGACAATATTTTTGCTTAAACAAAAATAAGACAACAGACAAATGCGTTTTTTTAAATGTATAATTAATTTAAGTGAATCGTTGATGAGTTAAAATAATTTTTAAAAATCTATGTCTTTGACAAAGGATAATATAAAAATTTGATATTTTTATTTCCTGTTAGCTTTATTTAAAAAATTAATTGTTTAAAATTGAATCTCTATTCACCTGGCACTCGAGCACGTAATGTATTTATTTCAAGTGCGAATTTCGTTGGGATGGGATTTGGAAATCGTTAAACTTATAAACTTTTTTTTATTTTTCTTTTTCGTAATATTAAATATTGAGTCAGGGACACGGAGTTATGTATGATTTTTTTTTTTTGTATTTTCATTTTCATATTTTTTTTTTTTTCTTTTTCTTTCTTTTCTTTTTAATTATTATATTTTACCATAAAAGTAACTCGGGAGGCGAGATTATTAGGACGTCGCGGCAACTACTGCTACTGGTGGAACAACATCAGGCTCACCAGCTCCGTCCGCCGCAATGGTCTCGACGACTTTCTTGACCTTGATGGAGTCCTTGTCGACCGGGCTCTCGTCAGCACCATTCTGTTTAGTCTCTTCGTTAACTCCATTCGTGTGTGTCGTCTCCGTCGTGTCGTCTTTCTCAGTGGTTGGTGTGCTGCCATTCAATTTCTTCTCTACCACCTCGTCTTTAGTTTTTTCTTCCTCTTTGACAGACTCCGACTTGACCGGCTCGGGTTCAGTGGCCTCGGGTTTCGCGTTTTCAGCAACAGCCTTCTCAGGTTCCTTCGTCTCCGGTGCAACAGTCGTTTCTTTAGAGTCACCATTTGTCTTGGCCTCTGTCGCGGTACCATTTGTTGTTATCGACTCAACCTTTTCAGGTTTTGAGTCGCCATTTTGTTTAACTTCTTCAACAACAGGTTTATCTTCGGCTTCCTTGGTCTCAGTCTTGCTGGCAGCTGGTTCTTTAACTTCTTCAGGTTTCTTTTCATCAGCTTTGGGAGTTTCCTCAGTTTTAGTTGCCTCTTTAGTAGTTTTCTCTTCCACTACTGCAGTCTCTGTTTTTTTATCAACTTCAGTCTCCATTTTAGTCTCAGCATTGGGCGCATCAGCGACTTTTTCAGGCTGTTCAGTCTTGTTCTCTGTGAGGTTAGTGGTTGGTTCGGATTTTGATTGTTCAGATTTTTTATCTTTGTCTTCAACTGGAATGTCAGATTTTTCATCTGATTTTTTATCATCTTTTTCTGGTTTGTCAGCATCGCTGGTCGACGGTTCAACTGCTGCTGGTTCTTCAGTTTTTTTCGTGGTTTTTTCTTCAGCAACTTTTTCAGTCTCTGGCTTTGATTTTTCGGCCTCGACTGTTGCCACTGTCGTTGTTTCGGTCTCCATGGCTTCTTTAGGAGCCTCAGCAGGTTTTGCGGGAGTTTCTTCAACAGGTTTGCTCTTCTCTTCATCAGCAACAACACTCTTGGCTTCAGGCTTCTTCTCAACTTCTTTCTCACTGACGTCTTTCATCTCAACATCCTCAACTGCATCAGCTGGTTCACTAGCTTTGACATCAGTTTCTTCAGTTTTTTTTGGTTCCTCATCAGTCTCAGTTTTATCTAATTTTTGTCTCTTGGCAGAGGACTGAAAAGCTAAATCTAAGAATGTTTTTACAGTTGAGTAGGTTGTTTTTTCTTCAGCAGTGAGAGCTTCGTTGCCCTCGCGTGCGACTATTACCGATGTAATTCCAGCTTCAACTGCAGCTTTAGCTTCTTTAGCAACATCAGTGAGAAACAGTACCTTTGATGCATCATCGCATTCTATTTTAGCGAGAATACTCTTGTAGCTTGACGCCTCTTGCTTAGGACCCACTTCAGTATCAAAATAACCGCTAAAGTACTTGAGCAGATCGCCGTGCTCAGAGTTGCCAAACAACAACTTTTGGGCTTCAACGCTTCCGCTTGAATAAACGTAAACTTTACGGCCATTTTTTGTCCAGTCTTCAAGTGCTTTTGGCACATCCTCATAAACGCTGGAAAATTTAATTTTTAATTCATTAATTACAACCAGTCATTAATAAAACAGTAATAATAATCAGCAGCAATTATTAAAATTTAAAAAAAAACTTACTGGCCCTTGACTGCGCCAGACTTGTAAGCATCTCGCCACATGTGACCTTGAAGTTGCTTAAGAGCACCACTCTTACGATCATTATCCATTTGCCACAAGACATTCTTGATCAATGATTCCTTGGTCTCTTCTGGTTTGTCACCAGTGATGGACACCAAGCCCTCAACTTTATCAGTTGCGTCTTTCTCCGCCTTAATAAAAAAAATAAATCAAATAAAATTAAAATATTATTCAACATAAAATAAATTTATCATCGAACAATTGTACAAATTTATAAACTACATGCTGTTAGATATAGAATCAAAGCCCAATTGATAAGAAGATTGACGAGTGTGACCTTGACATTAAAGTCGACAAAGTTCAATGAGCACACGCATATTTTCTTTGAATTATATTTCCTTTTACATAAAGACACTCTCTTGTTTTAAATCTGTGCTTTGATAAAAGGTTTAGGGTTAAAAAAATTATTATATTTATGTATATAGATATACATATACATTATAAATAGAATAATAGTAAATCAATATCTCTCGAAAGAAGCTTCTGTCATCTCTTTTATTATTCATGGAATAAAGAATATAGAATTTAGCAGTGACTAGAGTATGTACTGAAGACTAGAATTTATGGACAATAGAAACAGTTGAGACTCAGGTCAAAAAACGATACCAACATCTGGTCTCCCCCCTCAAAAACTACTTTTCAAGGCTCTCTAGGTAAAACGCGTATTGTGAGTCATTACAATCAAATATTATTTCCTAAGTAATTATAACCAGGTGCCCCGTTGCCAAAATTCCAAAAGTCATTTTCCATTTTCTGCTGAAACTATTTCTCAAAGTTAAAAAAAAATGAAAAGTTATACCTGCTCCTTGAGCTTCGCAACGTCCTCCTTAAATTCGGCATCGTCCCATTTTTTCTCCACATAATCCTTGAGGTTCTCACGAACGTACGGGAACAGAGTGTCCTATAGGCAAAAAAAGTACACATATTTAACTTAAGTATTAAGAATAAGAATAAATAAATTTAATGAAGTAATTAAAATACTTTAGCAGAATAGATAATCCGATTACGCTCTACAGGTTTACTAATCTTGTGGTTAAATTTAAAACCAACAAAATTCTTAATTGTACAGCCGGCAAAAATGAGAACCGTTAGAGACCTTTGGACACGTATACGTTAAATATATAGTTCGGAAAAAGATAACGCCACGTTTATTACATTTTATCTATCTATCAATTATTAATACTAATCCTCAATTACTCAGACGTCAACTAATCAATAGACTGCTGTAAAATTTTGCTTGCCAACAAATCAAAAATTTATCATTTTTTTTCCTCAATTAAATTATTCACCTTCGGATTTTTTTTTTTCCATCGATAATTAAAATTTCCAAACCAAAAGATCGGGATTTTTTGATAGACGAAACAATTATTTTATTATTTAACATGAATGAAGAGCCTGGGAAATAAAATCCCGTCAAGTTTCGCCGCAAGGATCCGTATAAAGCCGAACTGGTTTCGTGCCGGCGTACCTCCCTGTTCGGTGAAGAAGGACATAAGCCAAGTGGGTAAGAAGGACAAAATGTTTCCCATGGCTGCATTGATATACCTCAAAAAATACCGAAATATGATGATAAATGTGCGCATTTGGTGAAAAAACGGGGTAAAATGATGGGAAAGTCGTACTATCAGTGCAGCAATGGTTGAAAAAATGGATTACAAAATGGACTGATGCCGGGGAGGCAGTTCAGCCTGCGTACACGGCCATGCTACTCTTTGTTACCTTCACGAAGCTTATGCTGGTGGTCGTTCCCTCGATGTCAACGATCACAATTGTCTCCTTGCGCTGGGTTTCTTCTTCATGCTCTTGATTACGTTTTTCACCGGCCATTTTACGTGATTATTATGCACTTACTATGATTTTACAGTTAATATTTATAAGTATAATTATTATTAAATAAATAAACCACAAATCGAATTCACTTTTACTATTAAAATATACCCGGTGCCGCTCCTCGTTCACGCACGCTCGTTCCTCGTCTGTCTGCCTGGCAATGTATTGCTCGTCTGTACGACTGAGAAATTCTCACTGGATCTCTCCTGTCCTTCCTCGTTTCTCTTGCGAATGTGTCCGGCTTCGGTCTCTCTCCCTGTGTACTTAACTCTCAGTACGTCGACGCGTTAGTTCTCGTCGAATCGCCGGCGAATAAATTTTGTCGGTTCTCTCCCCTCTTACTACCACTGTAACGTTGCTGCTGGTGCTCCTGCTGCTGCTGGATTGCACGTACACGCGAGACACCAACACCACTATCGCCGACTGGGTGTATGCGAAAAACTCCCTCCAGGTTTCACATCTACTAGACCGGTATATCCAACCTCGTACCTCTTGTTCCGCTGGATTTTACTAAAAACAATTTTTTAATTTATTTTTAGATGTCAATTTCAATTGTTGCTGGGGAATTTATCTATGAGCAAGTCAACGGGCAAGATGATAAGAATATATTTAGACCGAGACTGATAGCAAAATTGCGCACAAGATTAATGGAAAAAAAATTTTTTCATCCTTCTAGACAACGGGTTACTTGAACTGATTACGTCGCTGGACCACCATGAAATTCACGTGTAAGTGTGTGGGTTTCTCTTTCACGCACTCGCAGAAAGTTAAATTTCTCTGGATGTGTGTGTGACATCCCAGTTCCAACCAATGGAGATCATCTTCCTGCACCACCACACCCCCATTTACCAACTATTCCTACGCAGATTATTTTTTTTTTAAAATCCCAACGTACTTTCTCGCCCTTTTTTCACCTAAAAATCATCGGCTATTCTCGTGATATTTTTTACAAATATGAGTCTGCTGATACTCAAAATTTCACCGGTTAATTTTACCAACAGTAAATTTTATCATCGATTATTGTTACTCCAGTAGCCGTGTTACTACGCGCGAAAGTAGTACCGGTGAATTATTATTTTAGTAATTTTTTAAAAATATTTAAATTTAAAAAATGTAAATTCTAGATGCTAAATTAGTCTTGGTAAATAAAAATCATGCTGAGACATTGATAATGACTTTGAAATCTACTTCAAATATAATTTTTAAAAAGTAAATATGATAATGAAAAAGTCGCGAGCTAAATGTATATATAGATATAGACATTGTATGTATATGTGGAGTGGAGATGTATGTATATACATGTGATAGAGCCTGCGCACAGCTGAGCCCGCGAGTAACCACCTGATTTTTGTGGGATCGGTGTGGGAGAGGATCGACGATAGAGAATGAGAGAGAAGAATAACCAGGAGTAGCAACGGCAGAACACGCACGTACAGCGCGAGCATTTAAATTTTTGACGTGTAGTAGGTGAATGCGTTGTCGAGAAATCCCCTCCGACAACACGTGCTGCCGGCTAAATGCACGACCAGTCTGACCTTCGCAATGTCGCTCCACTATTTGAACCTATCATTTGTTAATATAAGACAAGACACGGGTTTCACTATTATATTTTATTTACATATATTTTATGACAGTGATAATTATTAATACTTCATTTTATTTTTATTATTTAAAAATATAAATATGTACAAAATTTATCTTTTATTTATTTTAATTGCTTTATATGATCCCGAACTGTTCGAACAACAGCTCTTGCACTAGGTAGTACTCCTCGGATAAGGCTCCCTCTAGAACAACTTTTCCTGCTTCACCCTGTGATTTGAATAAATAATAATTAGTGTTATTAATTTTTCTAAAATAGATAAATAAAAATTTTACTTACGCGTCTTACTGCTATGGTGTTGTTGCAGCACCACAGGACACCTCCACTAATCTCAGATGAAATATTTGCTTTAGTGAGGGCTTGCTTGAAATCAGAAAGCTTGATCTCGTTGATGAACAAAAATTCGTGACCTGGGACCTGTAAGATCAAATTACAAGTGACAATTACAGTTAGACTGAATTTTAAAAAAATACTGTGTAATGTTTCAGTAAAAAAAAATACCTCATTAATATTCAAGGGCTCAAGAGCAAAAATTTTTTCTTCCTCAGCTTCATCGTCCTTTGAATCGGCAATGGACGATGAAGTATCTGGACAGACTCGTTCTCGCTCGGTGAACCTCGTGTCGAACCAAGCAACCTCATTGTGACCGTGACATTTTGAAAATTCCAACCCTCTGAGGAGTGCGTCTGTCAATCTCACTTGATAAATATGCGTCTCTGTGGTGACGTCCAGAGTTTCTCCTTGACTTGGGATGAAAACTCGCGCACCAACAGACTGTGCCTGTTGAGCAAGAACTTGGCAGTCTTTTTGAGACCCGCGAACTAAGACGACTCTTCTGGGTCTCAGTTGGGCCAGAATTTTCTGTAAGGATTCTCCGTCAGATCGTCCTTCGAAATCGATGTACATTATGGATGCGTTGACATTTATCGTCCTGGTTATTTGGATGCATTTCGTTGGGGCCTCTGTGGATGTCTCTGTATGTAGAATTGTCTCTTCCGGTTTGAAATCGACATTCTCTTTATTATCTTCAGTCTCGGGGGTTATTTCAGCTATTCTATAATCATCGGGATTAATAATTTCTCCATACTCATCACATTTTATCTTTTCCTCAATAAATGGGAACATTGGATGCTGTTTTTTACTCTGCTTGAAAAAGCCAGGTTTAGATTCTTGTTTGACTAATAAGTCGTGTTTACCCCTGGTACCACCGACTTCTATTTCATCCTCCGACTCAGAACTGATGTCGTCAGTTTCCATCTTCTCTTGCTTCATCATCTCCTGCTTCGCGCGTTCTCTTTTCTGATACTCCTCCAACTCGAATCCTTCTAGTTTCACACGTTTCTTAAGCTCCAATGTAATACTCCGATTACCGCCCTTCTCCATCAGCTCTCTCGCCAGAGTTCCCGGCGACGTTCTGCTGGTAACTATAATACTATTCTGAGGATTCGAACACCACTGAAGAAACAATTCCCGTGAAAATCCACACTCCATGTCTGGAGTACTTGCCAACACAACTTTAGGACTCGGGACGTTGTTCAACTCCTTCATACTATGACAGAGTTGAAGATGTTTAAATTGAAAGGGATTGTTTCGGGCGCCTTCGAAACTTCTCATAAGTTTGTCGCTCATCCACTCAATCTGTGACTTGGCAAACTCGACCACATTATAACTGACATTAGTAAGCAACGCTAAAGAATAAGCTAACAAACCCGACTCTTTGTTGCGCCAGAGCTGGTCCAACATGTGGGCCAACTCCAAGACTCTGCCCGCGGTATCAACGCCAACCAAAACGTTACCACCTCCACGTAATGTTTGCAAAATGTTGGTCATGAGTTTTTCATCACGTGTCCTACGTCTCGCTTGCTGATAACTGGCATTGAAAGCATCCGTTATTAATAATGAGGGTCTTTGCAGTCTTTCAAGCTCGCAACCATTCAAATGTCGCTCTTTCTTGTGGTTAAAGTCCACCGCATAAATGATATCTTCTTCTCCGACTTTAACTATTTTCCAAATCGTACCTCCGATCATGTGGCCCGCTGGCAAGGGTGTCAACGTGACACCGTAGCCTTTGCCCTTCATCGGGACACTCTGATTGTACTTCAACTGGACAATTTTATCAAATGCTGCGTCGACGTCATCCAGCGTAAAGAGATCAAAGTCTTCCAGATCAAGTCGTGACTGTAAATCGATTGATTAAAAAGTTCATTATGAATTCTGAGTATAAATAAAATAAAATACCAACTATGAAATAATTATTTACCTGGTACATGTCGTACATGAACATCTGTCCCATTTTGTAGACAGGAATGGTCGCATATATGGGACAACTGAGGCCGCATTTTCCTACCAAATAAGGCAGAGCTCCTAAGTGAAGTGGATCTGGATATGACAGCAATACTGCATCAATCTGATGCACGTGTCTAGATAATAACAACATGAAAAATATTATATAAATAAAATATTTAAAACTTATTTGAAATCATTAATTTACCTTTTCAATTCCCTAATGAAAGATTCATCAAATTGCTCATTCCAGCCGCAGTCAAGGAGAATTTTAACTTCATCAATCTCCAGCAAATAGCAAGGAGGAGATTCATCCATAGCTCCAGAAATAGCGTGGAGTTTAATAATAGACGTCATTGTTAATTTCAAAAATCCAAAAACTCAAAAATTTAAATTAACAAAAAAAAAAATATCTTGATAAATTAATGATCCTGCAGTTCGCAGACAATTCAAAATTTTCCGATTTTTTTTTTCAACAAATCAATTACAAAAAAATGAAAACTAAAAATAGAAAATTTTAAAAACCACAGGTGCAATTTATTCAAATTTTTTTTTTTTTAAATTTACTGTCTAAAAGAAAATCCAAAAACTATTAGACGTACGCTAACTTCAATACCATGATAAATTATCCAACAAAATATAAAAAAATATGTAAATAAAAATAAAAAGTTAAGGTAAGAATTCGCAGCCGGTGGTTTATAATTTTAGTTAAAATATAAAAATATTCATAAATTTAATGGGGGCAGTAAATAAAAAATCAATTGAAATCGCTTTGGGTTTTTTGTTTTTTTAAATTTAACAAACAATGAACATGCTCGTGATTATTGTTGCCATGTTTACAACAAAATAAAAAACAAAGTTTACTGCGCTGGTGCTGAAATGACGTCGGACGGACATGGAGACTTCCGGCTGCTCTCACGTCGCTCGCATCATAATAACCTATATATATTTATCATATATGTAAACATTACAACAGAGAACAGAGACGTAAAGTCAAACAGTAGCAGTAGTCAGTAGCAGCAACAACAGGAACCAGCAACAGCGAGCAGCAGCAAGAACAACGTCAATGAAATATATCAGCTGATGAGTGACAACAGACTGATGATCGTTGTCTTGGGGACTTGGTTATGGCGACAAGCAGCTCCGATGGTTCTTATACGGCTCCAGCTGATTTTCAATTATCCTCTGAATTAGAAGACGTATCTAGTCGTCTGAGTGTTAATTTATTGAAGTGTCCATTGTGCCATTATAGTAGACGAATATTTTACTGCAGGCAGTGTGTCCAAAATGGTGACTTTGTACATTCAACTTCTGTTTACTCTGAACGGTAATTTTATTTTTAATCATGTCCTGATAAATTTAATAAAATTGTAAAGTCACAGGGAACTGGACAGTAAATTAAAATTTATTATTTTATTTTTACCATTAATTTGACGTTTGGTCCCTAGCTGCTGAACAAGTCCCAATAAAGGGACAAAAAATCCAGAATTAAATTATAAATTTTAATTTAATGTCCGGCTCCCTATGAATTTATAATTTTTTTTTTTTGTGATAAATATTCCTGGTAATTTAAATTATTTTTTACTGCAGGTTTGCGGATAAACAGCTACGGTTGTTACGGTTGAAAGCTGCCAGAGCTCAATTGGAAGAAAAGTGGACCAAAATATTTGAAAAGCATCGTCAGAAAGATAAACTGGTTAATTTATAATTACTATTCAAGATAATCAATAATCTTTATGATGTTATTTTTAATATATATATTTATTTACAGACATGTGATATCAATATATGTAAAGAAAGAGTGAGATTACTACAGAGTCTTATAAATGAAACAAAGCAAAGTATAAACAAAGGTAATAAAATTTTATTCTATAAATAATTTATCGATAATTAAATAATTTATTAACTTATAATGTCTGTAATTAAAATTAGGAAACGAACGGCTGAATATTTTGAAGGATGCCAATTCTCAGATAGTCCAGCGACTGCCGAGACACGAGAATCGGGTCGAAAGAGTCCACGAGTTTATCGGGGAACTCAAGAACAAACAGGAAAAGCAGAGGGGAAATGTTGATAGAAAACGTAAGAGGTTGAAGAGAGTCATCAGAACAGCGGCTAGACAACTAGTCCAATACATATTTCCGCTGTGTCAAGTTGAAGCCGAGCGAAGGTAAAATATTTATTGGATTTAAATAAATTTACGCGTGGATTTGGCGGGTGAGATATAGACGATATATTTTATCAGTTTTTGTCGTAGCGATGATGACAATCCCAGTGCTGATGTCGTAACATGCGCATTAGCTGATGCATCAGGTACTTCGTATGTCAGAGGCCGGTGGATTAGCGACTCTGAAAATAGTTTGGAGATGCACCATCGTATCGTCGCTCCAACTCTACCAGGTTCCGGTGACTATAGCGCTTACTCACTTTGGGGTAAATTCATTACCATTCTTTTTTATTTATTACACTTGTCCGAAGACTGACCAAGCAAAAAAACAGCAGTCATGTTGATGTTGACGGTAGCAATAAATGGATGCTTACATTTAAAAATTCTATTGCAGTTGCAGCAAGTAAAGATGGAACACCAGGGTCTAATAAAGAAAATACGATGAATAATCCCGCGTACAATATCAGTGCAGCTCTTACGTATGCTACTCAACTAGTCAACGTACTTGCTTACTACATAAATGTTAGATTACCATATAAATTAACGTACGGGTATGTGGGCTCATTAATAATTATTAGTAAAAATAAATTATGCGAAGGTGGTAATTATTTATTTATTATCCACAGGGAATTCTGCGGTAATGAAATGTCGGAGCAAAAATTTGCGAGAAAAGTTGCTCGATTAAACAGCAATATATTACATTTATGTTTCACTCAGAATACAAATCTGTCGGTATTACATCCAATGCACACTCTTCAGAATCTTATGCACTTGCTCAATACTGAAATAAGTGATCTTGGCAGGTATGCTTAAAATAGTTTCGCTGGCTTGAGTAATAAAGTATTAAAGTAATATAATTTAGTATCTATCTATATATGTACGAGTAAATATAAATTGAGATGATAAATTTATTAGGATTGGCCCAATGGAAGTGGATCCAAGTATAGTGGAAAAATTACACAACCAGTTGACTTGTGATCTGGAGAACAGCGACGACTCGGGCTCCGACGAAGAGGAAGACGCTTTTAATTGGGAGTGGGAGGCTGTAAGTTTCTGAATAACATATAAATTTATGTAATAAATTAAATTTGAATTATTTATCGCAACAGGTTCCAAATGTCGCGTGTCCGGAAATGCAAGTTCCTCATCCAGGTGCGATAACGAGCCAACAGTCCTCTAGTATTCATGTTAATCAGAGCGTTGCTGGAGGCTTGGTGACAAGTGCCGCGGCTAGTATTGCCTCCATTTGGCGAGGATGGACTACCAATAGATAGAATAAAATAAAAGTAAAAATAAAAAACAATAGTTAATAAAAAGAAATTGAATAACTCATAAAATTGATTTATTTGATTTCTTTTATCTTAATTTTAAAAGATTTCGGACTTTTCAACCTTTGGAGTTATATTTTTTTATCGAAAAAAACAAAAAACATTTGACTTTTTAATCAACGAAACATATTATTATATTAATTCATTAAGCACAATAGAAATAATTCATTAAAAATAATAATAATTATAAACTACATATAACATAAAGTTATTGTTAGTAGAAGTTCAAGTCGTTGTAATATTTATGACGATTATTATATTAATAATAATGATAAAAAATATGTGATATATTCGATTCTATAACAAATATAAGTACATACTCGAATAACAAATAATTATTGTAATTCGAAATATAAATAGTATATTGAAATAGTTTATTGATTGAGTAATAATCTATATTAAGATTTAATTGTAAGTTTTAATTAATAAATATATATCTATCTATATATATATGAATAACAATTTTATATATGAAAAAAAAGTTACAGTACAGTTCACTCCATATAATCAGCACAAATAAAATAAAATAAGTACAATTTTAATAAAAAAAAAAAAAGTTGTCGCAATTAATGGCGACTTTGATTCTCGCAGTGTCTGATAGAATAAACTGTAGATCTCTTGTTTAATTATAAGCGTATTAAAATAATTTTTAATAAAAAACAAAATAAAAAATTAATGTTTTAATTTTTATTCACTAATTAATTAACCACACCAGTCTAGTACTAAAATAATTATAATAATTAACATTACAATTACTTTATTGTAGGTTTTAAAATGAATTGGCAACATTTAAATACATCGTAATTTGTGCAATGGGTAGTAATTAATAATTAAAACTAGAAGACAGTAATGGAAATAAAAATATAAATTTATGTCCATCTGTCAAAGATTACTTACCCTAATTATAAAAAATTAATGAATTGTTATTATTTTATTTATTATTATTGTTTTTTTTGTAATGTTATGGTAGTATGATAAAAAAATAAATAACTGATAATATGATTTGTTAAATGATTTAATTATACAATATTGTTTTTAAATTTTAAGAACAGGACAGGCTTCTCATTCTAACAACAGCCATTTACTATGAAATACAATATATTTTTTATTATCTACTCGAATGGATCGTATCTATTTAAAGTTATATCGAGGATTTTTTACCCTAATATATGAGTGAGCACGTAGCAGACAAGACAATTTTTAAATTTTAAATAAATAAATTCAAATATTGAAATTTAAAAAAATGCGCGTATTCTTAATTTATCTAAGAACGCACTTTTCAAATTTCTTAAACTTAGCGCCAGTTTTTTAAACCGACTTTATTTTGACCCAGGTTCAAATTAATATTGCTAGCATCTATATATTAATAATATATAAATATATCAGTAATAATTGAATTTGGATTAAAAATGAACGGCGGGAAAAACTGGCCCTTCAATTTATTTATTTATTTGTAATGAAGTTTAAAAAATTGACAATTGTCAGCTACATCCGCACTCATCTTAACATACTTATTTTTTATTTATTATTTTTTTTTAAATATTTATTTGCTTGTGTATCTGCCAGGGTGTAATTATATAAATAATAATTAATCCACAGATTACAATGAAAATGCTTTGTACAAAAAAAAAAAAATTATGGTCAGAGGAGCATCAAAACTCGTATTACAAGTACACATATCACACATTGGATATTGTAATAGTTAATAATAATAATTATTTACTTTTTTTTTTCTCGCTATATCAAGAAGATGAAAAGTAAAAGTACCCATGACTTATAACTATTTTGTACAATCATTCATCATTAATAATTATCATATCATCGTTATTACTATTATTATTATTATTATTAATTAAAATTAATATTTAAAATTTAATATTATAATTTATTGATTTGTTATTTTTGTATTATGTCAAATGCTCCATTGCGTAGACGTCGGTGTGTTGTATTCCTGTAACTTTATAGTAATTTGTCGACATTTAAACCTGTCAATTTTTGTAGTTAAGCGTTAACCGCTAAAATTTTTTTTTCGGGTATAAAAACTCATATTTTCATGACTAACTGGATTCTGACGTCTGTAATCATATAACACGTTGCGGTATTTTATTAACGTGCTGTTTTATTTGGAGCACTGATGCGGGTTCAATTTTTTAAAAATTATTTTCCTGCCTTCAGCAGAATTTTTGTGCTAATTTCTTTACACTCAAAGGATTCATGAAAAAAAATATATAAAAATATTACATGCATTCATATTATTTTTAATTTAAAAAAAAAAAACACTGAGCAGAAATAAATTTAATTAGTTTCAGTTTCAATTATTGATATTATCTCATGTAATTTTAATATCTATTTTAGTACTGATGCATTTTATCAGTTGGCACAATTAATTTTTTTTTTTAATTTCCACAAAATTTATTTTGGCACTTTAATTAATAAAGTAATTAATTATAAATTTATTTAAATGATAATTCATATTTTTAAACTGCTGAGTGTTTCTTTAGTTTTATTAAAATATTTAATATATTAGATTAGTGATAATTGTAAGTAATTAGACAAAAAAAATAATTATAATTTATAAAAAGTTGTCATATTCTTTTAGTAAGAGAGAAAAATTTATTACAGAAGAAACAATGATTAGGAAATTGTTGAGTTCGATAGACAAAACGCAAAAATAAATTTCAGGTACGTGAATTTTCATCAATTATCTTACCGGCCTCTAAAAATTTAATAAGTATATAAATATATATTTATGTATTTTTTAAAATTATACCAAACTAAGATAATTAATTTTAAAATTTCTTAAATGACAAGTCATCGGCGACTTGGTCGAAAAAAGGTTTCGCTCTGCAGACTTCAAAGGGATTGACGTTCTGCGTTTTGGCGATCTGGGGAACGAAAAAAGGAATAAGGATTAGGAAGGATGGAAGAAATTTTATGAGGGTAAATAAAAGCATTTTTTAAAAAATAAGCGCGGGTAATATTTAATTAGAGGGAAAATAAGGAAGTAAATAAAGTCGTTGAGAAGATTAACAACAAAATGTCATCTTTTGGATGTTTAAAAATAAATGTAAATATTTAGAGCGTGTTCAGAAAAACACTGAAGACTGATAAATATTTGACCAGATGGTCAGTAAATGGAAAGTCAGGTGATTTAATTTAAACTAGAGGAACGAAAGAAGACTTGATACTGCATTTACCTTCTCCGCAGAGTTTATGAACTTACTATGGTAGTAAAATTGTTCCTCTGGTCAACCAGATAATATTTATGACCGTGGAATTTGAATTTTTCTCTTCCAAAGTTAATTTCTGAACATGCCCTCAAATTTTAAAATTTAAAAGCCATATCGAGGAATGTAAATAATTAATAAAAATAAATGTATGTTAATAAAAAAAGGCTCAAGATTATAAAATATATGAAAACACTTGATTTGCATATTTAATTGGCAGATAAATAAAATAAAAAAAAAATATTAGATATAAATTACCGTAAAATACCCGTATTGCAAGTAATGGGATTAATTTATTCCTCAAAAAAATCGTTGTTTAAAATAAAATGGCCGAGCAATAAATAATTTAAGTCAATTAACTTTTTTTTTTTACAATATATTTGAATATCAATCACGAAAAATAAAAATTTATCATTTGAATAAAAGTTATTTACTCCTCCACATATTTATATCAGATTGGCATTTTTTAAAATATATTTTAAATTCTGCGCTACTAAACACCAACTGATTCTAAAGGTTGTACACAACACCATAAAATGGACAATCTAATAGTTATAATTTTCTCCTGATTAATTACTGTAATCATTATTATTAGTATCAATTTTAATGAATAGATATAATATACATATTATGCCATTGTCAGGGCAATCTTAGACGTCCACCCCTTCTCCCACCCCAATTTTTAAATAGACTTGTCCGCGAAGATTCTAATCACGTTTAGTAAAAATTACAAAATGACTTGCAGTCAAAATAAGAGAACTTTGCATGCAAGTCATCAAATATTTCCATCTCTTATCATTAATTAAAAAACAAATTAAAGCATTAATTGGAAAAATGACAGCGTAATTATAATTTTGCCGGATATAGATTTTTAAAAAATTGACCCGAAGATTTTACGGAAATTTATTTTAAAAAATTTAATTACCAGTTAATTAAAAAAAACTATAAGTAATTTTTCTAAAAAAACGTCGTCTCTTATTCTCATCTCGCCTTAATTTTTCAAATTAATTAATTAATAAAATTATTACAGCTCAAGGTCATAAAAAAAATTAAAAAACGTGGTATCGTCTAAGATTGTCCTTAAGGTTAATCTTTATTAAATTAGTATAGTGTTAATTGTTAATGATCGATTGATTGATTTAATAATGGATGGAGTTGGAAAGGATATTAATCCGTTAAATTCAAAATTAAGGCCCTCGTCAGTGCTACAATTCTACAGACATACTCCATCATCCTTCAATTCCACTCTCTGTCTTTGTTATTTTTTTTTCCACATAATTGCAATAATTACAGTACTTGTAATTATATTTTCAAGATAATATTTATAAACACATGTGGACATTGCTTTTACATATATAATATACGTATATATATTATCTAAGATTAGTTTGTGTGGCCATTATTCCCCAATTGCCGTAATAACTGCATGCGTTTGCTTATTATTATTATTATTATTATTAATTATTTGTAGTTAATAAGAGGGGATGAGCCAATAAAAATGCATGAGCATATTCTTAAAGTGCATGTCCACTAATACTACAAAAATATATAATTTCTATATTTAAATGTTATTATTACATACTCGTTTAGTCAACATACAGAGAAGGATAGAGATAAATTTCTATATATATTGATTTGTTTTAAAATAAAAATCTACAATATGCAACAATATTTTTTTTTCTACCAAATAATTGTACATTTATATCCTCTATACTGTTAATTATTTTTCATCTTTTAATACAAATAACGTTTTTTTTTTTTACAATTATTTTTTGATATGTACGCCTGTACGTACTCGATAAATTCTACTTGGTGTTTAATCAATAATTACGTATCTTTAAATTATTTTATAAAATAATAATTATCAAATGTAAGAAGTTAAAAATATATAAGTAACAAAATCAGAGCAATAACTCTGGTATTTTTTTATTTTTGTCATCAGTTATTTTGATGGATTTTTTTTTTTTTAATAGTCATCATTTTGATGCGATACAAAAGTCACTACGCTGGATTTATTATTCATTAGACATCAATATGTATGAATATGTTTATTACAATCCAACTTTAGTAGTGAACATAATAATTAAAAATTAATAGAATGCCGTGAATTTAATTGTTTAATTTTTTTTTTTCATTTTCGTTAATATTTTTAAGTAGAAGCAACAATTATTTTATCGTAGACAGCGATGTTAATATTAAATTAATATAAAAAAAAAAGTACAACGCACCACATTAAGTAAAGCGCAGATTCACTCAAAACAAACTGGATAAAAAATATAAGCAGTAGCATTATGTCAACATTGTTGTCGATAAATCGCACAATAATTATTAAACAAACAAAAAAAAATCAGTTTGTAAATAAGCAAACTCGTTGACAAAATATTTAACGTATTCGTTATAATGATCCTGAAGTTAGCAGACATTTAAAAATTTTTGGTTTTTTTTTTAACAATTAAATTTGAAGAAAAAAAAAAAAACTAAAAATATGCACATGTAAAAAATTTAAAAAACTACAGGTGCAATTTTTTCAAATATTTTTTTTTTAGGGTTTATCGTCTGAAAAAAAATCCAAAAATTATTAGACGTCTGCTAACTTCAGTATCATTTCGTTATATATAATACAAATTATCAACTATTTGTGTCAATAATTAATAATTACACTGAGACAGTAAATGTTTTTTTATAAAAGCATTACACGGTTTACGGACCCAAGGCTTGAAAAAGAATAGTATCGAAAAAAAGAAAAGTAAATTAATTAAAATGTTAAATGAGCTTTAAATATTAAATACTCTGTTGTAATAAAAATTAGCACGAATAAGTGAAGGTAGGAATTATTTAAATAATAACAGTCGTACATTATATTCAAATAATATCGTATGCAATTTACGTGAGATGTAACGACGTAATTGTAATTTTAATTGAAATTAAAATTAAAATGAAGGATATTCATATTTAAGACTTACGCTCTTCGCTCTGCCGGGACACACTTCTCGAAAGACTTGTTCAATGAGTGGTTGTCTATTACGGAGAAAAATAAATATACAAGTACGTAAATAAAGTTATATGACAATGAGTAATTGTAGGTAAGTTGACGCAAATGAATCACGTTACTTATTCTTAAAGATTAAGTGTTTTGAGAAACGCACGAGCCTGGTAAAAAAAGACGAGATTTAGGAATCTCGAGGCTTTTTACTTTAACCGTTAAAACAAGGCTGCATTACTTGGCTATACCAATTACGCTGTTGCTTAATTGTTTGGAATTAAGCCAAATAGTTATTAGGTAAACTCTATAAGATATATTAATATCAATATATATAATCTTTGTTGAATACTTTACGTAAGCTATTGAAAGAAAGATTATTTGGTTGACGCAAAAGTACGTCAAGATCAGTAGCAACATTTACGTTGGATCGAAAACAATAGATTAGCTCGTGCGTTTAATTAAATTTTATATTTGTATTTATATTTAAAAGTACTCACTTTGCCGGAAGACCGCCTCCAGGGGGTAGATTCGGTAGATCTTGATCAACAAGAATCCGTAGCAGTTCCAGATAATCGAAGCCATCTTTACCCTCTTGTTGTGCAACTATTTCTGTTGAAGAAAAAAAAATAATTATTATTTTTCAAGGTCATTTTAAAGTTTAAATATAAAATCTATTGGTCTAAACGCAACTAATAATTTTAAAATGGGAACTGAACAATGTGTCGGTAAATTAATTTATAAAAGTGCAAGTGTATCCATAAGATAATTAATTAAATAAATTATTAGATAAAAATATAATTGTCAATGTAACGCTTTTTTTTATCTTCTTTTTGTTGCACATTAATCTCGGCGAATAAACTAATTCTACAAGAATAATTTAAAATAACATGCAGCTACAGTGATATATTTTAGTTACGGTACATTTCTTATGGATATAAATTATATCGGGGTGATTTATTTATTATTTTTTATGTTTATTATTTATAATTAATCCACCTCTGGAATTGTGTACTTTTAATCACTTCAATTTTTTATATATATTTATTTCGCTTTATATATATGTATATATATATATATATAGAATTATTGTTTTTTTGTCGACGGCAATAGCAATGACTCTCCATAAGAAATGCATTGCCGTTTAAATTTAATAAAGAGAAATATACAAGAGGAATTTATAAAATCGATCATAAAAAAAATTTGAAAAATTTAAAAAAAAAAACTAACGTGTTGTAAATAAGTTCGCACCTACCTGCGGCGCCTTATAAACTAATTTTCAACACATAAATATAAATATATATATTTTCTTTAAATTTAATTAATATATATGTTACTAATTATTTATATGTAATTAAAGTTGTTACGATTAGAAGTGTCGTGACAACTCCAAGGGTGGATTTATAAAATAATTTATGTATATTTTGTATTGATATTTTATACCTTTAATATATATATTTTATATATATATATTTTTTTATGTATTTCATTTTACTATTTATCGTTTGCGTTAATAATAAATATATTTTATCTAAACAGTATAATTTATTAAGGCTAAAAAAAAAACTACTGTAAGGACTAAATATATTGCACGTAATAATAAAATTCTATTGACTTTTTTATATAAATTTGTACTCTAACTTATATAATAATAATAAAGTGTTCAATTTAATTTGTCAACAGTGCGTGTTTTCTTTACATAAATTTTTTTTTAAAATTTCATTATTAAATCAATAAAATTTATCATAAAACAACTCTCTGTACCATTTACTAATAATACACGATATTTATTTAATCTCTATTATTTTTATTTTCAAATTTTAAATTTATCAAATTACTTAAAAACATTTTAAAAGCTTTTGTTATTTTATTATTTGGCACATTTATCATTTATTTTTGAACACTCGTTCTACGTATACTGTTTTCGTATAACATTTATTATAAAATCACACTGAATTGACTAGTTTTGATTATTATTATTATCAAGGATTTATTATTTCACTCCTTTATAAATATTGCTGCTAAAAATATGATAGCAATTATTCCTTTTAAATATTTATTCATATTTTATCCTCTTAAAAATGACTAGTGAGAACTTGAAAAAAAAACCACCAGATCGGTGTTTGATTGAAGTATTTTCTGCCTCATTAGTAATAATTATCCAAACAAAAGTAAATAATTAAATTGATAAAATATCGTCGACTAAGTAATTACTCTGGTATGGTAAAGGTGTCAAGTTAATTGCTCAGACATATGACAAATGTGTCAGGGAATATATATCTTACAAGTTAAATCTCTTATATAATTAATAGGGTATTTATATATCCATATATAAATGTTGGTGTTTTCTTTTGAAAGGCAGTAATGTGGTTATCTAATTAATTAGATCACAGCAACGAGGGAAACGAAAAATAACGTAACTATTTCCTAAAGACTATTATGATACATATATAATCGATACTAGACGATCGTATTTCATTGGTGTTTGATTTAAGTATTAACTTATCACTTGTTATGTCAGGAGGGCATTAAATCGTTTGTCATGAGTTGTAATTATTAATTAATCACTATAAATAAAAATCCCAGTTAGTCATTTTAAATGACTACTGAGACGTTTTTGATTGACGAAAAACTGGTCCCAATTATGTAACGTTTTTCATACGCAATTCATAGTTAATATTTAGAAATAGATATATCATTTAAATATTAAATTCAAATAAATCTTTCTCAATGTAATAATTTGCCTCAATAAAAGTGTTCTCGCTTTTCCAATTAAATTTTTTTTTTTTATAACTATTTCATTGTCCCCTAAATCACTTTTATTCATCGACGTCGCGCGGCTTGTTTTTTTTTCTTTTTTTAAATATATTTACACTTGACTGCACTGCGCGACGTACAATTGTCAGTTATTATTTTTTCGTACGCGAACGCGAACACGTCTACGCGGATTAAAGCAACAGCATAGAGAAAATATTGAGTGTGAGTATGAAAAATTCAGTGAACCTTTAATTCTCCTCTCGATGGCCGTTTCTAACTCGGCTTCCTTCTTTTGTGCCTCGATACTTGGCTTGGGTGCCGCAGGAAATGTTACCAATACTATGCTCATATTGTCTCTGCTGCCCTGTTTAAAAAAAACATCAAAGATTATCGATTATTATAAAACTTTATATGGTTCAACTGAAGACGTGATTCTTAAAATAAAAAAGTAAAGTTACCTTGTGAAGACAGGTATCAATAACCTGGTTAGTAACAGCCTCTAAGTCATCAGTGAGCAATAATCTTGAGTAAATAAAATCGCAGAGATCTTTATTGGTCATAACGTCCCAAATGCCATCGCACGCGAGTACTAGAAACTCATCGTTCTCCATGTCCCGATCGCGGACAAAAATTTCCGGCTCTGGTGATACTAATTGCTCACATGGTCCACGACCTTCGACATTTTTGTACTCGTAATCACCGAGAGCACGTGACACAGCCAATGAACCATTAACACGCTCGACCATGACGCTGCCACCTGCTGCTTGGATGCGTTCTTTTTCGGCTGGCAGTACGGGCTTGTGGTCTCGTGTTGAGAACACGGGACTTCCTGAACTACAGAGTACAGCTCTTGAGTCACCGCAGTTTGCGATGTAAATGTGTTTGGGTGATATGAATGCACAAACAGCTGTTGATCCAGACTTGTCTTTATTCGTCTCCAGCAGATCGCGCATTTTGTGGTCGAGCCGTAGGAAACCAGAGTGTATGCCCTTTATCACATCCTCGGATTTGAACTCATCTGTTTCTACTATTGAGTCCAGCAAGTGTTCCGCGCTATGCGCGGAAACTAACGCCCCGGCATGCCCGTCAAATACCGCAAAGTAACTCCAGTCGGACAGGCCACCCTCCAAGCCTGTCATCGCACAATGTGCGTCTTCCATCTCCATACGCCATCCTTGCATGCTGGCAACTCCGTACTGCAAATCATTGCCCGCACCGTGCTCGTTGTACTTCTCAGTATTCGGTGTGTCCAAAAATGCCCCCATGCTTGTAATTCGCCTCTACTTTTTTTATCAGTTTCTTTATTTGATTCAAGTTATCTCTCAGCAACTCCTATCAATCTTATCCTTATTCCGTGTCTCCTGTTTCTCTCTCCTTCGAGTTATAGCCTTTTAAGATCTATTATTTATTAAGCATCTTATGTTCAATGACAAAGTCCACTAAATACCTGTAACACATTAAATAGTCTTTCATTAAAAAAAAAAAAAATAGTTACGTTTACACACAAACACACACTCGCATCAACTAAAACTATTTTAAATTAATTATTATGCAATTCTTCAAAATATTTGATATTGTTATCTATTTATCATAAATCTAGGCATCATTTTTGTTTCTTAATCACATAATAACTTGCGATAAATCCATATACATATACATGTAAGTGTATATATATATGTATACCTAGAGCGTTAAGATATTAGGAGGCATTTTCACATGACCTATTCTCAAAACGATAAATTTAGTTTGGAAATTTACAGTAGAATGGAAGCAGAAACGTATGATGGGAACCTTGAGATGGGTGAATGACTTATTATATTAACCGGTATTTAATTTATATCAACTGATTGTTATATCATAATATTTTTTGCGCCTAAAAAGTGATGATTAAATAATAATAATAATAATAATAATAATAATAATAATTAGCACACGCACTAATCACAAGATAAAGTCACAAGGGATGCGTTTGGTGAATTAAAAAATAATTAATCATGCAGGAGTAATTTTTTTTGCGAAAAATAAATTTACGTGCTTAGCCATGAATTTAACATAAAAAATGACCAAAACTTACGTCGATTCAACATGACCGGTTATCATCGTAACTTTATATCTTACGTACAACGAAATGTATACTATTAACTAAAATAATAATATATATGAGTTAATAAAACTGATAGATTATTAGAATAAATAATAATAATAATAGTAATAATAATTAATCCACAAGTCTCATGTTTTTATTACCAAGCCACGCGAATATCACCGTCACCATGTCTCTTAATGTTTTCTCTTTCTAGCTGGGCAGCACTAGCTCCTTTAGCTTCTGCTTAGCTCTTCTGCTTGTACACACACACACACAGAAAGAAACAGGAAAATCGACTTGTATGAATGGCGGACACGCACACCACAAGATAAACAAATGCGCATGCGCGAGTCTATAAATAACTTCTGAGTTATGTCGACACTTTTGACCAATTGAATTTTATCAACTCACTCGATGTTCACTTCGACGGCTCCCATTGGTCTTCATTTCAGTTCAGACCGAGGATCCAAGAACTGATGACAGAAAATTATTCAACGAGAAAATTTTAAATGTTGGAAACTTACAGTTGGCAAAATTGTTGTAGATGGCGGGAAAATTTGATTTTATTTTAGCGGACAAGTGAAACTGGGACAGGTACTGGTTATCGTGACCTACGAAATAATCAACGATCTATGATCCTGAAGTTAACAGACAATTGATAATTTTTGGATTTTTTTTTACAATAAATTTATGAGAAAAAAAAAACTAAAAAAAATGCACGTAGAAAATTCAAAAAACTACATGTGCAATTTTTCAAAGTACTTTTTTTTTATTATTTATATTGTAAAAAAAAATCCAAAAATTATTAGACGTCTGTTAACTTCAGTATCATAACGATCTTGAAGTTAGCAGACAATTAAAAATTTTTTGATTTTTTTTTGAACAATTAAATTTGAAGAAAAAAAAAAACTTAAAATATGCACATGTAGAAAATTAAAAAAACCATAAGTGCAATTTTTCAAAATATTTTTTTATTCAAATTTATCATTTTTAGACAAAATCGAAAAATTATTAGACGTCGGCTAAATTCAGTATCATAATAATCACCTGATAATTAGGATTTTTAGAGTTAAAAATAGAGAATTACTATCAGCAAGCAATTTAATTGTAGAGAAGATACAAATATTCACTTCTTTGAGAAGAAAAGCAGTCACGCTTGCGCAGATGTAAAATTTAGTATCTAAAAATTTTGATCAAGTATACAGCGGATGGAGCGAAATTATTTATATGTGCCCTGATAATTATTTTGATTACAAGTTGACAGAAATCTACAAGCGAAATAAGATGTCAAGTCAACTGCAAAAACGATGGTGCAAATAATTGACGGTAACTTGTAGTCAATTTAGAAGTAAAATTTTCCTCGCGACCTTCTGTCGGATTTGAATTAATTTTTGCGCTAAGTTTTTTTTCCGCAACTTTCTGGACCAACTTGCAATCCTACAGCTGTAGATTTTCGACATTTTGTAATCACAATGCAGTCAAAACTTGCAACAGCAGAATTTGACGTTAATCTGACAACGACAGAGTTTTTTTGAAGAGAAAGTGTGGCTATCAGTATATATTTTATTATAGAAAAGTTGATGATGCTCCTTTATGTTTCTGAAACTGTCAAAAAATCTTTTATTTATCAATAATTATAAAAAATATTTTAATTAATAAGGCTGCTGTTTATTTATAAACATCAATTTTTATAAATAATAAATAGTACGAAGAAAGTATAAATCATTTAATAATCAATTTTACTTCTTGCCAATTAAAATTATTTTTTAAGTACGAAACCGAGATCTCTCGGCTTCATAAATTCTTTAACTAGATCATCAGTGATAGTTTTCCTGCGTTCTTGATGTGAACCTACAACCTCCTGGAGTATTTTAATCAATTCTTGCTTCAATTCTCCAGTCAGCAAAGCTCCGCTTGTATAGTTCTGTAAATAATTCAATTATTCATTAAATGAGTGATGTTTTGATAATAAAAAATATTATTTACCTTTTTGATTTCACTCAATTTATCATCATCTTCGAGGAAAAACCGTAACCACTGGTAAGAAATATCTATATCACAGTTCCCACCGAGTTTTCTGTGCTCCTCAACAGTAGTCTGTCCGCCAGAAAACGCGTGTTTATTTATTTTACTTTTAATTTGTTTAGGAGTGTCTGTTAAAAATATTGCCGAGTTTACATCACTGGCAGACATTTTTGTTTGCGATCCTTGCAGAGCTGGGAAAAATGAGGAATGCAACAACGCCGGCTTAGGAAAACCCATTTTGGGAGCAACATCTCTGGACATTCTGAAGTACGGATCCTGATCAATGCCGCAGGGAATCAGACAGGGCAATTTAGCATCTCCAAAAATAAATGGAAACGTGCTGGAAAACGCTGGCGCTGCTTGAGTTGGTGGAAACGAAATTTTACCAACTGGATCACTGTCACCGAAGCCGAATATTCCCTTAATCTGATTGAAGGTCACCGACTTTTGGATTCTTATCATATTTTGATAAAACGCTGGGTTACTGCCAATGTGCTCAAGATTTGAAAATATGAAGGTTTTATTTAAATCAAAACCACAGGCAATTATGTCCTTAGCATTTTCATATGACAGCTTAATGGCATCTTCTATTTTAATATTTTTCCATATTGACTTTTCATCATCAGTCAGTTGGATCACCAGCGGAACGTTAAATACGTCTTGGAGCCATTTACAAAAGACAAAAGGTATCATATGTCCGACGTGCATTGCATCTGAACTGGGACCTCTTCCTGTGTACAAGTAAAACGGCTTGCCCTGTTCATACAAATTCAATACTGTGTGCATATCCCGGTGTGAAAAAAATATACCACGGCGCAGAAAATGATGACAGGGTTTTCCCGTTATTTTTTCAAATCTATCCAACAATTCCTGATCTATCTTCGAGCTGCCAAACCTCTCTAAAATAAATAAATACAATTCATCAAAAAAGTTATCATTCATATTGATTTTGAGCGATTGGAAACTGTACTCACTTATTAATTTATCGTAATCTATCCCCGTATCATTGGTACTTTCAACAGTCCAAGGAGTAACGACATCGTCTTGCGAGTTGTCTCCATTAACCTCTAACTTCTCAATGCCCACTGTTTCGGACTCCATTTATTCTTATTATTAGTATTAGTCTAGTAAATATTAAGCCGTTAAATACTGATTATTGTTGTTTGGTTATAATTCATTAATTCACAGACCGTTTTTTAAATTTGTTATCACAAATTGTGAGTAAAAAATTACTCAACACTTAGCTAACGGCTGTTGACTTAGCATGTGCATGTGGGTGAGGATGTGATGCAGTAACGTGAAAACAAAAAAAATTTCATCATATTTGAAACTAGGTCAGTGTACTGCGGAATGATAAAGTAGAAATTATTGTCACATTTTACGAGTGTTAGTAATAAAGAAATTTCAGGTTTAATTCCAAATTATATTTTTTCAAAATTTACTATTAACACCCTAATTAATATAATTATTGACACAAATGATTTTTAATAAAATAATTAAATTTTAATTTTGAAATTTCGCGCCAAGTTGGCGCTACTGCGCGCCGCTGTATTTGACGTTCAAATTTTTGCTAAAGTGGGGGGAGGGATGAATCGGAAAATCGATTGTTTTGTATCAACTGGCGGTTCGATAGCGGCAGTCAGTATGATCGATAATGGCAGTAGTGGTCCAGATTCTCTTTACGTTTGAATTGAAAGACAGAATTGCAGTGGCGTCGTGTAATTATCCATGAATTTATTGCTCATAGTTATTGTTTAATTAAATTGTGGAGTGTTTGTAAAATTTAAATTGTGCAAAGTGTCTGTGGTGTCAAGTGCTAAGTGTTAAGTGATAGTGTAAAATGTTGCTGATAGCTGATGCTGATCCCTTCCAAGTTCCTGAGCAAAATCATCTGGCATCGTCTGGTGGGAAATAGCAGTCAAGTGACGTTTTTTAGCTGAAATACACTTGGAGCAATTTAATTCAAATCTCCAAGTGTATTTGGACACCCTTCTGCATTTTATTTCCCCGCCAAGGTTTGTTCAAACACTCAAGTGTTTTTTTTTTAATTTTTAAATATTTTTCTATCATATTCTGCCGCCATTTTATTTTGACGTAAGAATTTTAATTTGTGCTGGTTCTAAATTTTAATTAAAAAATCATTTGTGGTGAAAAAGACTTAAAATTTTATGATACTGAATTTAGCAGACGTCTAATAGTTTTTTGATTTTAGAAAAAGTGATTAATTATAAAAATACAAATTTTTCGGAAAATTGCACCTGTAGTTTCTTTAATTTTCTACATGTGCATATTTGAAAATTTTTTTTTTTGTCTCTAATTGGTTGAAAAAAAATTCAAAACTTTTTCATTGTCTGCTAACTTCAGGATCACAAAATTTTATGATCCTAAAGTTAGCAGACAATTTAAAATTTTTGGATTTTTTTTTCAACAAATAAAATCCAAAGAAAAAAAATCCAAAAAAATGCACATATAGAAAATTGAAAAAACTACAAGTGCAATTTTTTTAAATATTTTATTTTTATAATTCATTGTTTTGAATAAATTTCAAAAATTATAAAACGTCAGCTAACTTTAGTATCATCAAAATTTTTCATAATTAAGTAGACGAAAGTTAAATTCAATTTGAATAAAATTAATGGGAAAAGGCGCGGATTTGAAATAATACGCGAAGTTTTAATGGCACATTAGTTCTGTATAATTTTTTTTTTTCAAATTAATAAGAAAGTAAATATATCATGACACTGAAGTTAAAATTTTCAAACGAAACCACGCAAGTCATCAATGATTTGGAATTTTAATTACCAATAATTTTCAATTAATTAAGTCAAAAGTTTTTGAACCTCTTCTTTAAATTTTTCTAATGACCTCGGGCCAAAATGTTTATACCGCTCCGCAGATCTGCCGCAGGTTCATGAAAACACTTTGATGTTTATTATCGAGTTTGAAATCAAATTAACTCGGCTGTAAAAAATTTGGTTCCATCAAATAATAGAAAAAAAAGCAATCAAATAAAATAAACAGAAACATTTATTTCATTTTGTTTACTTTACAATTCAATGGTAGTAATATTAATAAATAAAACAAACATTGATGTTATAGTTTTCTTTATTGACTTTTTGATTTCACGTAATAATAAGTTGAACTTTTTTATATCAGAATAACCGATGAATAATTTAGATTTTTACAGAGGAAATATAAGCTTTTTCATAAAAATATATATATGGATATGAATGTATCTGTATCTGTGATTTAATTATGGATTCCTTTGGTATCATTCTCATTTTTTTTAACTTTATTGTGAGTATCGGACGCAGTTGCTACAGAATTTTCAGTATCAGAAATACTAAAAATTCTATATAGAGGTACGTGAGTTTTGACAGGTAACTGATCATATATGAGAAAGTACATACATGTGCTTTGCTTATACGTATAAAAAGTAGCTCTGTTACATCTTTTAATTGGCATTTGATATACATAAGTTTTGAAGTTTTTATATTTATTTAATAATTAATTTTTGTCATACTAAAAATCTATTTTACAAACAGCTTTTAATTTTTGAGGAAACATTTGCATTACATTTATAAATTTTGTTGCCATGTACAAGCGCATTGTTTGCAATAATTATTTGATTTTTTAAAAAATGAAAAAAAATAGAGTTGTAATTAAAACTCTTAATTTTAATTAATTTGAGCTACAACTATTCGAGTTAATTTTGGTCCTTAATTATTTTTCTTCATTTATTTTTAAAACTTTTAATTACAAATATATGTATTCAACTGTCGCAATCAAAGCTTTGGCAATTGAATTCGCTCAAATTGGCACAATAAATAAATTATTGATGAAAAAATTATTATTAATTATCTTACAGTAAATATACATAATATATATACAGACACATATATATTATTTGTTTTATTTTATTTTTATACAGGTACAACAATCATTTCTCTTCCAATTTCTATCACAGTAATCGGTCATCAATATATTGGATAATTTTTGCTGACTCGATTTCAATCCATACCCCAATCGTTAAAAAATTACTTATCAATTCATGTCTCTCCTTTTAATTAATAGTCTCTATATTATTTTAAAAACTACACATCGACGCGACAAATCACGATCATCGAACAAATAATTTTTGATTTATTATATTTTATTATTTGATAATTACATCTTCGTCTCAGTAGTAATAAATTGACGTCGATGATGTTATTATTATTAATATTTATTTGTACAATTTTAAATCCATTTAAGATTAAATAATTAATCTCCCTAGGCAGATTCACACTCTAACACCGATACCAGGTGAGCCCTTAATCTCGACGGAGGGTGAACAAATGTCAATGGGCGTGGGTGTAGCAAGTGGCGCTAATCTCAAATTTTTTTTCGACCCATTTATTATTAAATCTTTGCTGGTATTGAGACAAATTTTCCCTCTATGGCCCATCATCTGCAGCCTTAAAATAGCATGCCGACACCTAAACATTACCGACTCTGTTGATTTGCTTTGATGTGATTCATTTTCTGGTCGTTTGTTGATACTGTTATTATGGTTATTATTATTATTTAAAATTTTATTATTAACTGAAGACACTGAGGAGTGAACAGGAGGGAGGATCCAGCGTCGTGGATCCGGCGTTGACTCTTTTATCTCAGTGTCTTCTAGTGACGTAAAAACATCAGAGTCTGGATTAGATGGTGCTTCAAAAAATGACTCACGCAGGGATGAACTCAGTGGGTCGGGACACATAAATGAATCCAGACACGTTACGTCATTCAAATCACTCCCGCTGTTACAAGTCTGACAATTATTAACGGAATATGAGGAGGGTGACTTTTGGTGTTCGTTTATATTAGAAATAATCTCCTGACTTCTGGAAGCTTCCGACCACCGTAAGTCCGAGGGTCTTCGTGAGCTAAATCTCGTGGAATCATGCTCGGGAAAAAGATTAGTACTTGATCGCCGTAATTCGGGAGATTGTGACGTTTTAGATAAAGCTGCAATCAGTTCGTCCGGATCTATTGATCTCAAAGTATGACTAGAGACATCGGGACTTATTTTTCTATCAAAATCTTCGATGTTAAGCAAAACATAAGGAAAGGGATCTGAGTGTCTTACTGGGCTCTTTGAGCTGCCACGTCTTGTTTGAGGATACCGGACTGCTTCCGGGTCATCCGCAGACTCTTCTTCCCTTAATGCTGCTAAAGGAGGAAAATCAACTTGCGGGCTCGGCGGTTCTGAGTGAATAATAGGAACAGTTAGTGTACTTGTAAGTCTTGCGGGCTCTAATAATTTTGAGCAAGTTGATCTTTCAATTCCACAACTGATGGACTCCGAGTGCCTCAGGCTATCCAAGTACTTCTGTGGCGCTTGTAGATGTGAGGACGATGATGTTGATGCAGTAGTCTGCTGCGAACCACGAAAATTATAGAGCCGATGGTGTTCCGGGTGAAAGAAGCTTGTAAGTTTATTTGCGGTGACAGTAAGCTGTTTTGATGCCGCCTGCCGCCATTTCGCAGCAATCTCGCTCCTGGTTTTTACGGGGTTTAAGTCCCGAGACGTTTTTCTGTCTGGCTTACGAGATTGAATAAGACATCTGGAGTGATCTAGGCTTTGAACAGAGTACCGATGACACTCAGGCACCACAACTCGATGACTGTGTGACTTGACAAGATTAATAGCTTTGATGTTGGAATCGGACATAGAGGCCAGACCGGAGTCTCTTCGTTGATTAAAGCGTAGTAATGTGTCTTTGTGAAGTCCTTCACCCAGATCCACGCTGTCGCTGTATGGTGTGTCTACATTCAACGTAGGATCTGACAAAGCGTTTAGTTTGAGCGTTCTTCGACTATTTATATCACTCTTCAAGTTCTGATACGAAATGAATTTAAATTGATTCAAATTATTTCCCTGGTTATCTCGTTGATGTTTGCCACAGCACGCCATCGGTTTGTGATTCAATTTACGTAAATGACGAATTTTATTAAAAGTCGGATCAAGTAAATATTTAAGATTTTTTATTTTATCTACATTATGATTCGTATCTATGACATGGCATCTATCAATAGCAAAGTCAGCCCCGAGCATTTTAGCAAGGTCGTGAACATCCTCTTCGATTACATCGACGACCGACTCATACTGGGAAAAACGCTTACCCGAATCATTGCCCTCGGGAGAAATCTCAACATTATTACTCGTCGTCTCCGAGCGCTTGTCCTTTACTGGATAAAAATTATTTTGTTGTTTTGCTGCGAAGCAATCCTCAACAGGCGGTCGTCGATCCTCGTGGCTCTTGTTTACCGCAGCAAGCTCGAGATTAGAACCACCACGACCGACTGGTGAGCATCCGTACCGACTTGGATGAATGCCAAAGAGGGTCACTACGTCCTCGGCTATTTTCCCAGCTGCTACACGCATTTCGCCGTGATGAAAAGCATAGATCCAGGGATTTACGCCGCTGTGAGCTAGAATCGGGAGTCCAAGCCACACAACTGACCACTCCGAAAGGATACGAGTACCACAAAATACATCAAGCAGCATGCACGCCTGAAAAATATCACAAATTTAAATTATTTAATATTTATTAAACTAAAATGTATGAATATATGTTCTATTAATAAATGGAATGTTATATATGAGACAGTTGTTTCTCAAATTAAATTAAAGCGGCATCAGGATCCTTTGACAGATATTATTAAATTACAGGGCAGTGAATAGCCGTCGGATAAACCGCATGATATCTACAGATAAATAAACAATATAAAGAAGGTACAGACAGAAGCGACTGAAATAATGCACCAGCTGGCCTCAATATGCCTTTCATTCCTTCAGCAAAAGAATTTAACTTTGTCCAAGTGCTGAAACCAGGTCAGCTCAACCGGGAATTTAAATCACCGGTGGTCGTCAAATTCCCATTTTTACTTTTTTTAGTTATAGGTATATGTCTATACTTAATAATAGCAAAGGAGAAAGAGGAAAAAAAATTAATGGAAAAGAATAATTGCGACAAATAATTCATTGGATCCACTAAAGTTTCATAGCCAAGGTGAGACTACTCAAACTTTAAAAAAGTTTCAGCCATTTTATTTTTATAGTGAGGCGATCAAGAATCCATGGAAACTTTCCCTCGAGATGATGTCGAGGGAAGAAAACTTCGTTACCGTTGGCTTGTCGCTTTGTAATTCTGTTCATACTCTGTTATATATTTTACTAGGTATAGAAATCAAGTAATTCTCTCTTTCTCTCTCCTCTCTCTCGCTTCTACGCTTGCTTTAGTTCCTGCAGCAAAGTTTAAGTACGAATACATCGAATTTACGTACTGTCATGTCTAAACTACGTGGTAAACATGCTAATGTATTCAATACAACTTATATATAATGCAAGTTCTTGCAGTATAGTAAGCAAGTAGATCACTAGTCGTGTGGTCAGGCACTTCCCTGCCACCGGCAATTAATTTTCTACTCCCTTTATTTTTTTACCTAAAGCAGCTTAGGCTTTTAACACTGAAATACAAAAGAAAGAATAATTAAAAGCGTAAATGTTGGGTAGTATTTTTACCTGAAAAGGCAGCCAGAGAATTAGAAAAGCTCCAACAGTCACCGCTAAAGTTTGACCATAACGCGGCAGTGCCAGTGTCTGGGTTTGATGTCTGAATGACAGCTCGACGGTGTAGATTGCTCGGGCGTGTGCACGTGCAACGAGGTAGACATAAATATAACAGCCGAGCAAAACGAATGCACTTGGCGCCCAAACTGCGACCACTAGAAATACACGCACGGGTGGTTGTATCGCTGCTCCGAAACGACAACTCCCACTGCAACAAAGGAGTTAAATAAAATTTAACAAAAAAGTAAATAAAAAAATTGTCATTGAAATTCAAAAAAGCTGGTGTGAATATGGATATTTTATTATCTTTTTTTCTATTGATCAATTCAAATATTTTATTTGTATTTTATATATTTTTTTGACTCGCTTGGTTTGATAAAGAAAAATACAGATAAAAATAAGAGAGAGAGGGTGAAAAGAGGTAAGTTAACGAGGTCATATTTATGTAGAGTGAATCGAATATTATCATCATTAGTACGCCGTAGGATAAAAATAGAACGTAAAATGTAATTGGAATTGAGTATATGTATATATGCATAAATATAAAGAGGCGGCAGCAAAAAAGGGTGTAAACGAATATTATTGTTACGTTTTTTTTTTGACTACTTCACAGAAAACTTTCATATTTTTTCTCTTCATCCACAAGTTTTTTCTATGAAAAAATCATTTTACTTCTACTTCTACTCATATTTTATTTTTTTCTCTCGTTCTCTCTATTTTATAACAAAGGGACAATTGAAAATATATAAAATAAAAAAAACTGCGAGATTTCTTTCGTCACCCGAGTATTCTGGACAGTAAAATCTATTCGTCGTAACGAACTTGGAAGACTCCAATATTGAACGGACAATATGGTGTACATAAGAAAAAGGGATGAAGGTAAATAGACAAAGTATAAAAGAAAATAATATAAAATTTTTTATGGATTTGTAAAGAATGATATTGTTTGTTAAAGTCACATAACTTTAAGAGATTGATGGAGTGGCTCGACTTTGTCTGAGAAAAACGATTAATGAACGGATTTTGCCTTGGGAGAGTAAACCAGGGCCGAGCGTAAGAGTTAGACCAAGACCAAGACCAAGACCACGACCACGACCATGGCCACAGAATCCCACATTAAAGTTAAAACGGTTGAATGACTTTGCAATTTATGACCATCAAATTTTTGTCCAAGCGGCGTAATGTATACATTCTTATAATAAATCACCTTAATATCATTTTTTATTTTCATTTTCACTCTTTGTCCATTATCGATCAGATTTTTATTTTTCAATGTCACGGTAACGAATATCGACATTAATAACCCGAACTTTTCAACTCAAATCTATTTCAAAAGTTATGAATTATTAAATTTCACTACAGAATATAAAATACATTAACTACCAGTGTAAAAACAATTGTTGAAAAAGGTTAAAAAAGTGTTGACTATTCTAAACTTCAAAACTTGACACAATGACGAACTCTTTTTAAACGGTTTTCAAACTTCTAAAATTTCACAGGAAAAAACAATTGACTCATACTACAAATTAACATTTTCCAGTGCAAAATACATTCAGAAAAAACGGATTTCGAACTATTTCTGAACATTTTTCGTTTTAGTATATCTTAATAATATTATAATATTTATTAATTTTTCCCTTGAATTTTCAAAAGCTTACAAAACGTTCAAAAAAAGTTCGTCGTTGTGTCACGTTTTGAAGTTTAGAATAGTCAACACTTTTTTAACAATTTTTTATACACGGGTATGTAGCAAAGAATTTTTAACTCTCCGCTATGAAAATTGAAAATTTTCAAAAAAAGGGAAATTACTAGTTTCCGTCCGATTTTCGAAAATCGAGTTTTTTATCAGATCTCGACGTTTTGAAGTCCTAGCAAGCTATTATCCATCCACGTGTGTGTGTATATATGTATTTTCAACCGTTTTTCATATTTTTATTTTTAGGTCCATGTAAAAGTGACATTAATGATGATAATTAATTCGATAACATCTAAAATATTGATCAATAAATTAAATTCACATTATTTCCTATATCGTGCACAAAATCGTGTGGATTCATGCACAACCGGACATTCTAGAGCTGTGCACTTAATCATGCACGGTAGATAATAGCTCCAATGAAGGTTATTCATCGTTAATCTATTCAAATTTTCAAACCATACATCATAGATAATAATATACCGCTGCAGGGTTTAAAAAAAATTTAACTCTTTTTTAAAATCTATATACCTATTGGTTGGGGTGAAACCCATAATGTGTGCATAAATGAGTGGCGATAGTCCGACAGCGATAGCGTAGATCCAGAACACAGCGATATATTTCTCGACGCTGCTGTGAGTAATGATATTTTTGTAACGAAGTGGTTGAGCAAGTGATGTAAGCCGATCGACAGCTATTGCAACAGTGACGAGGACACTGACACTGCACAGAGTGATGACGATGCAGTATGGAATAATGCGGAGACTTGAAACCCCGGTCTCGGGGATACCTGACAGCTCCATGTGCACACCAAAAGGTATGAATACTCCGACCTGTTGAATATATAAAACGTATTTATATTTTTTAAAATTCATCTCTTACATTTTCACAAGACGACACATCGTGAAATTTATCACAGCATTTAATAATAAATTCACGAGGTCTCTAGGGTTGTGTCTTCTCGTTGAAGATACTAGGGAGGATCGATTTCTCGAGGGAGAAGGGAAGATACTCACCCCGAAGTCACTGACCGCGAGGGAAGCTAGTAAGCAATTTGAGGCGGTCCTGAGTCTCTTGTATCTGTAGAAGGCTGCTAGAATCATGGTGTTGCTGGTGATGGTCACGGGAGCGAGAACAAAAACAATTGAGAAGGCGAGGACAACAGACAGAGAACTTGACTCATCCCTTATTGCGTCAATCTTGGTCACTGTTGGCAGGAGGGTGCTTGTTATTTGGCCTGCCACTGTGCTCGAGATTGAGGTCGACGTCAAGCTAGACATGGTCCAGAATTCAAGGAGAGTCTGGAGACACTCGCTGTTATTCTCACGAGAAACACTTGACAATATATCTGGGTGCAGATGGTGGTCAAGTCTTGTCCGGAAGTAACCAAGGCATCGTCACTTTACCACTAACGACCCTCGATCCGTGTCAACTGCTTTCGTCTACTTGCACACCACCTGCTTGGAGCTATTACTGATACTACTGGTTCACGATCTAGTATCACGTTGTTTACACTGGTTTTACCGGCGCTTATACTACATCGTACAGACGAAATGCCACTCACTGGACTCCATTTTGCAGTGGCCTGAAACAAATAACGAAAAAGAAAACATATTAGTGGTCGAATCTCTCGGATTTTTTTTCGCGGTCAGCTCTCTAATGAGTTTTTTTCCAAGTGCTTTTCTCATTTTTTTTCCTCCAAGGCAATAAAAAGAGTTTTAGAAATACTTTAGTACTCGTAAAGTTTTATTTCCACGAGATTTATTCCGGATGTACATAAAAATTTTGTTAACACGCGGGATTTTTTTTAAATTTCTCTGTAAATTATCAAGAGTTTTCAGAAGTTGATGAATAAGAACCAGCGCAAAAGAAAGTTGGTAGAGAAATTAAATAACTTGGGTGCAATGTGCATCAGAGTTTGAAGGAAAAATTACGAGGACAAGTGCCTTTTACGCTTAAATATTTAACAAGAATTTATTTTCATTTTTTTTTTATTTACATTTTCTAGTCAATGGACTAAATGGAAGTGGACGAGAGTTAATAAGTAAAAAGCTTCATGAAAGAGTTAATTCAATAAAGATGCAGTAAAGAAGATTATTGTATTATCCTTTAATTACAGGGTATACGGTTTTTAGCTGTCTTTTAGTGCACACATTAATGGTTTTTAAAAATGCATGAGGTAGTTCCAGTCGAGTGAGAAAGACGACAAGTGACATGTAGAAATTTTTATAATCTAGAAAAATCGAGCTACTTTATAGAGAATTCCAAAAAAAAACAGATTTATTTGTGTGATTCTTTGTTCCCTTTTCTTTATTTATTTTTTTTTTATGGGCTGCTATAAATAATTACAAAAAATTCTTATTCAAAGTCTAGGATTCTCAGCGCTCAAATTACCCGCTCTGTGACTATCCACGAAGTGTACATTAAGTATGAATGAAACAGATACGAGCGTAGCTTTCCCTACAGACAATAAATAATAAATTAACCAGAGAAGTAGTAATTAATTATTGATTTAATTTTACATTAAATGGAATTTTCAAAATGTCGTTGACGTAAATAATTTTTTTTATGACTGTTTTCTAAAAATGAAATAGTATATTACCAATTTTCCGAGATAAACGTAAATCACTTTACAGAGAAATTGATGAATACTCAGTGATTTGATCTGTTGAATTTTATCACTAGGTGAATTGGTTAAATTATATCACTAGTTTAATCAATAAGTCACTGTTTGTTTCTGTGGAATGGTAGCTAAGTAACCAGAAAAATTCACTGGTTATATTTATAAAAAAAAGTCCAATGTCATTGTTAGTGAAATAGGGCGGCTGTTTTTTTTTTTTAGAAGGGTCCGAAGACGGAACCTTATTTTAAAAATTACTACACTGTAAAAAGAGCGGTGTTAAAAATGGACTCATTTTAACTCCGCCAGGTGTTAAAATAAAATTACACTGGTGTAGGAGGAGTAATTCACCGGTGTTAAAAATACCGGTGTTAAATCGGGGTAATCGGTGTAAAAACGGAATAATATCGGTGTAAAAGCGGGGTAACCGGTGTAAAAGCGGAGTAATACCGGTGTAAAGGCAGAATAAACTGCGTCCGCTTGGAGTATTAACTTTAAAGATTATAAAACACAAAAAATATCAGTTAGTACACTGTAAAAAGAGCGGTGTTAAAAATGGACTCATTTTAACTCCGCCCGGTGTTAAAATAAAATTACACCGGTGTTAAATCGGGGTAACCGGTGTAAAAACGGAATAATATCGGTGTAAAGGCGGGGTAACCGGTGTAAAAATGGAGTAACATCGGTGTAAAATCGGTGTAAAATCGGTGTAAAATCGGAGTAAAATCGGTGTAAAGGCGGGGTAACCGGTGTAAAAGTATAGGGTAAACTGCGTCCGCTTGGAGTATTAACTTTAAAGATTATAAAACACAAAAAATGTCAGTTCTTTATGAAAATTAATAAAGAATATCATTTATTAACAAGTATAGTGATCGAGTAAGTAAAAATATTCACAAAGTAAAATATTTTAACACTGGTAAAGGATATCTACACCGGCGGCGGCGTTATTTTAACACCGGTCTAGAATATTTACACCGGTGGCGGCGTTATTTTAACACCGGTCTAGAATATTTACACCGGTGACGGCGTTATTTTCACACCGCTTTCAGGGGTAAATTTAACACCGATAATTTTAACACCTACACCGTTTAGACTTACCCCGGTGATTTTTTACAGTGTAGGTAAAAGAGTAGGTAAAAATATTTACAAAGTGAAATATTTTAACAGCGGTAAAGAATATCTACACCGGCGGCAGCGTTATTTTAACACCGGTCTAGAATATTTACACCGGCAGCGGCGTTATTTTAACACCGGAGATTTTTTTTTTAACACCGGTACAGAATATTTACACCGGTGGCGGCGTTATCTTCACACCGCTTTCGGTGTTGAAATTTAACACCGCCGATTTTAACACCTACACCGTTTGGACTTATCCCGGTGATTTTTTACAGTGTAGTTTAGTAAATGACAAAATGAGCCACCGCCTGAATATATAAAAATTTACCAAATTCATTTTTAGCAAGTGTCATATGACATGTGAAATCTAATTGCGAAATGAAATATAAAAATAAAAAATAACTGGATATTTTGGAATAAAAATCCGAGAAGTAAATATATATATTTGATGTAGTGGTACTTGTTGCCGAATGAATGTGCAATAGATGGGTTGATGCCAAGCCCGTGAGCTATATGGCATTTCCATCACCTGAGGGACATGAATATTCAAATTACCCTCCAACTCATGCATCCACAATTAATTTATCCTTATCACATAAATACCACTCACCAGTAAACTTCCAATTTGTTTTTACGGGTTGGAAATTAAAAATTCTCTTGTTTGTGTTGAATGCAATTATTGGAGATTTGAAATCTGCATGCACTTAACATATACATACATACATACATATACATAGCTCGACATATATACATAAATATATGCATCGAGGTTGAAGGACTATATATTAAATATACATAAGCTAGTGTGGCTAAAGCAATTTAAAAATAAATCTTGTAGGCGGCAGGAAATTAAATGAGAAGGAGCGTCACCTGGCTCATTTCGACGGGATTTGTCACCGAGGCATGGATCCGCAGTGAGAAATCACATGACGCATCTGGTGTCAACATCCGGTACATACGTACTGTCGCTGTATTTTTAATTTGATCCCAAGAGTATGTACATGAATGGAGTAAAAACAAGAAAACAACAAGGATGAAAGAGAAGTGTAATAAAGTGTGATAGTACGTGTCGAGAGTGCGAATTGCTGAATCCGAGATCTGAATTAGATATAAATGGACTTTAATGTAGACGCATTTTGCTCGCCAGGATTTTGATAATGGTAACAAAGAGGGTCTGTGTGTTGATGTAGAGGTTCAATCACACGTTAACTCCGATGGGGATACTTTAACAAGGCAATCACAAAGTCGACTTTGTTGCTCAGAAGTAGTTACACTGAAAGTTTCCTAGGCGCAGTGGAATAAATCTTTTTATACGTGTGTATAGGATGCAAAGATCGTTGTGTGAGTGTAGTACTACACGTACGCTATCACAGGAGCATTCTAATAAACTCTTAATTTACTTTTATACTTCTAGACGTAATGCAGAATTCAACACACGTAAGCATAGCAGAGTCGAAGACTCGCTAAAGGGTTGAACGGGGGTTGAAAATCGCGGAGAACGCCGGTCGGTAAACTGAAGTTGAAGGAGGAAGGGGATGACCCTGACCCTCACGTGTATGTTAAAGTCGTACTTGTACAAATACATATATATATACTTATATATGTACAAGTACGTTTGCCAGTTGTAGTTTATGTCTACATATTAATGTTATACATTTCGTTGAATCGCCAAGTGCAATACTCGGAAAGTCATGTGTATATATATGAACACGCGCAATTCACAGACGCTGGGAATGCTGAAATCCAAGAGAAAGGGGTCGAATGGGCAGTAGAGTGTCTCAAAAAATCGACTTATTTTTTTTTTCTTGAAGAACATTGAAAAATCGACAGAGTATCTCTAGACAAAGACCCTGTTAAAATATGAGACCTTAATATTAATATTTAAAGGTGGCGATTCACGATTTTCTATTTTCCATTTAAATAACATGGGAAAAAAAAATTTTTAATTTTGGAATTTTATACCTCGGCGATGGCTTATTGAACAAATAAGTTCAGGATATATTTTTGTAGGGAATTGAACGCTCTACAAAAAAAGTCTCTTATCATTTTTTGATAAATCCATCTGTTCAAAAGTTATTGGAGCTCGAAGTCAAGTTAGAGTAAATTTCGAGATCTTTTTACTTTTCCGGCGAAACTATCGGACTTATCATAAAATGTCGTGAGATCTTTTTTGTAGACAATTTTATTTCCTACAAATTATCATTGATAAATTTTTTTCAAATTCTGCATTTTTTTCTAGTTGTTTCCATTTTAATGCCAAGCTCTTAAAATCGATCAGAACACTACTTTTTTAGGAGCTTGGCATTAAAATGGAAATAACTAGAAAAAAATGCAGAATTTGAAAAAAAATTTATCAATGATAATTTGTAGGAAATAAAATTGTCTACAAAAAAGATCTCATGACATTTTATGATAAGTCCGATAGTTTCGCCGGAAAAGTAAAAAGATCTCGAAATTTACTCTAACTTAACTTCGAGCTCCAATAACTTTTGAACAGATGGATTTATCAAAAAATGATAAGAGACTTTTTTTGTAGAACGTTCAATTCCCTACAAAAATATATCCTGAACTTATTTGTTCAATAAGCCATCGCCGAGGTATAAAATTCCAAAATTAAAATTTTTTTTTTCCCATGTTATTTAAATGGAAAATAGAAAATCGTGAATCGCCACCTTTAAATATTAATATTAAGGTCTCATATTTTAACAGGGTCTTTGTCTAGAGATACTCTGTCGATTTTCCAATGTTCTTCAAGAAAAAAAAAATAAGTCGATTTTTTGAGACACTCTAATGGGCAGCTTGCCAAGTGCCTGGTAAATTCTCTTGGGTTCCAGAGAGTACATACGATATTGCAGCTCGGAACCAAAAATATTCCTATGACTCTTGTTCTGGCACACGACAAAAATATGACTTTAATTTTATATTTATTTTATTTATTGCTGTAATAATAAATATTAAACTTGTCATATATCTGTCCGCATAAATATTTTGATGAGTAAATTACATTTTTGTTTTTCATTATCGAAGTCTTCGTATGATATTTATATACTTTTTTATATTGAGCAATCATAATAATTCAGAGTAACGTGTTGTGGACATTATTAGTGGATGCGGAAAAAATATAAGTTTTTTAAGTGTCTGGGTGACTTTGAGTTTAGTTCAATTGCAGTTAAAATCGATCGCCGGCATCCTCTGCACACGCGGTCCCATGAACGGCGACCGTGGCCTTCGTGCCCGAGTGCAGCGGCCCAAGGTCGGCGCCGCGACGCTTAAAGCTCGTCGTCTCTTGGACTTTCTTTCTTGCTCCTTCTCAATGTATAGTACAATGGGGCGTCATTCTGTCTCCACGTGCCAAACTACTTTTCATTGCTGGTACTTACATCCTTCATTTCGTTTTTGTCCACTTCAATCGCGGAGCGGTAAATTCTGCATACCAGCACTCCAGCAGGATATTGATCCTCTGTTGAATCCTGCCCAAGAGTATTTACTTCTCTTCCAGGCATCAATCTTTATCAATTTCTTATTATTTTTAAATTAATGCCGTCGTAAATACTGTAATCTGAGAAATAAATACATAATTTATGATTACGCAACTTTTCTCGCGTAGTTATTAATTTTTTTTAATAAAAAAAAAAAAAAATAGTGTTATGTCAGCGTCCACGTTTTACTAAAGATGACGAGCGAGAATTGCTTACGAAAATTGTTATGATGCTGACAATGGTGAATTCATAATCAGCCCAGCGTGTTTTCATATCGCAGAGGTAAAAAAAAATTTTATAAGTTTGTTTTGTTAAAACTTGCAAACTCAGTGTTAAATTTCTTTAGTTTAAAAATATAAACATGTATGCATAACTACCTCTACTTATAAGTATTGGCTGAAGTGAACGACCAAGTTTCTCGTGTTCTCCATGACCTGGCGACTTGTTAGAGAGTCTTGGACAAGAGCTTCTACAATTTACTCCGAGAAAATTTCTCCTCTTGGTAATAATGTTAAAGTTGACTCTCTTATCTTTTTCCTTATTAAATTAAACCTCTTTTACCTACTTCATTTCTTATACTTTTTTTTATCTAGAATTATTTTTATCGACACTCTGTTCTATGTAAATGAAAAAGATAAGTTTTATTTCCAATATAAATATTTCAGGAAGAATGAAATTTTTTATCAAGTAGATGTACAAAAAAACACATCAAGACCCACAAGTTGTAATTTAATCAACGAGTTAAGTGACATTAAATAAGATATAATCACTTGTACTATTTATTTGAGTTTCCTCGGGTCAAAAGCCTGAGCAATTTATCTTGATAAAGGTTTATTGGAAGGTAGTTCTGTCATCACTAACGGCTTATTCTCCGTGAATACACAAAAAATATCGCAGTAAAAAAGCCGTTACAAGTGAGGTTTCCTTTATTTTCTCAAGTACTTCCTCTCCTAAAAAGAGTCGTGTAAAAACTGACAGTAATATAATTTAATTCTGGATGAAATAAAAGCTCGATCGAATAACCACAGAGTAGCATACACAGGAAAAGGGGATTCGTGCTCAGGTTATTATAAATTTGCATATCGATTTTTTAGTCGATTTACATATTGCCGTGAGGTAGTGCGATTAAGGTTCATTGCGGTACAAAGACAGCTAGAAAAGTGGAATTAACTTGAATAACGGAGATAAGATGAGGTCGTCAGCCTTTGTCGACGTCAATGCCATCATATACAGGAGTAAAGTGGTCTCTTGTTTCATTTGTTCCTATCAAACTGGCAAGCAGTTTCGCTGCTAATGTGCCTCTCCATTTATGTCTTTCTCTTCTCTGAACTTTCTTCCGACCGTTCTCTTCCTTCGTCACGTATCATACTTTCTTCTCATCCCGTCATCTACCCTCGTCTGGCCATAACCGCCAAATGACATTAGCCAGTACACTCTGCTCTCCATATAATAGTGTGATTGCTAACGTTTTAGTTGGCTTCCTTATCTCAGCAAAACCACCTAACGTCTGTACCTACTCCCTCACTGGAAATTACACAGAGAAATGTTTTTTTAAGATAACGAAAATAATATCAACTTTAATTACAAATTTCTAAATAATTATCATTTTTAATGCATTTAAATTACTTGTTTTACTTTTTTCATTCAAATTATAATTATTTTCCCGCAAAAAGTTCCAACAAACAGTTCTTCCGTAGAAAAATTTGTATTTGTCAAAATAAATTAAAAATTGATTTTTATCATTATTACAAAAAATGAAAAACAAACAAGTTAATTTACCTTCAATTTATTTACTTTTCTTTGGCATTCCTGCCAGGTATTTCAAGAATCGTAAAACCGACATCGAATCCAATTGAAAGAGGAAGTAAATGCCTGGAGGAAATATATAAGGTGGTTAAACTACGATTTTGCGGTTATCGGAAATAAAGAATTTTAAAAAAAAAGTTAATAGCAAATTTAAAAAACATAGATATAGAGGAGGGAGGGGCAAAAGGGGGTACTTAAGGAAATACCAAGTTTTCGAGGACTCAAATACGCTAAATCTTTTTTTTTTTAATGATATTCAAAGTAAATAGAAGAAATTTTCAGTTACCGTTGAAAAAAAAAATTTTTCATTTCTGCGGGCAAAGTGGGGTAGCCCCTAAAAAAAGTAAAAAAAAAAAAATTTCTGGATTTCAAACGAATTTGATTAAGTCGAATTTTTTGTAAGTAATTTACATGAAGAAAAATTATATTTTACATGTTTATTGGATACAAAAGAAGAAAAAAAATTTTTAATAGTTTTTATCATAAAACAAACGTCATTAATATTTTTCAACTGACAATTGATTTTTGAAAAAGTTTATCAAAAAAAATTCAAAGTAACGCTTAATTATATTTACAGAAGTGATTTTGGAATTTTTAAAAACCATTTAAAATATAAAATTTGTTTTTATCAAATTTTGGGGGTACCCGGTTTTGCCTACCCTACCCCCTTTCCCCCCTTCCCCTATTTGTTTCGCTCATATATATGTTAAAAATAATGTTTTTTCTAGGTGATATAGCAATGAAAAAGTTATTTTTATTTACTGGGTGACCTTTAAACTTGATCTCGATTGTTGCAGACGTACATCCATTACGACCTTGATCTCTAATGTTCTGTGCAGAGACTGGACATGAAGTAAATTTGCATCAAACCTTATATAACACGGGGTAATGTATTACAGAACAACACGTCGGTGAGTTTTCACGCACGTCATGCATTATCCGAACGCATCATTTAACAAGTCAACCATTTATGACTTTGACGTTCCCTACTCCCATTTTTTCTAACGATTATCACTTCATAACTACTATATATGTGATATCATTGCAAGTAAATAAAATTCTCTTGTATTTAATTTGAATTCCAATGCATATAAATAAATTTTCACCGGGACTGTATAAATAAAACAAAAGATTCTTTATCAACGATCGAAACCCGGAATTCATTTCAACTTTACTTTGAACCTTTTGCACAAAGCTTACAACCAAAGGAAAAAGAAATAGCAATTCCTATTCCGTATAATATATATGTATTTTTTTTTATCTTAACACATTATTCTAATAGAATGAGATATACGCAGAATCAATTGACTATAATACATTTTTTCTTCTCATCACCGAATTGTTTAACGTACCAAGGAAAATAGGACGTTGGGGTAAAGGATCTTCACCATAAATTCTCGATAATAATTCAATTTTTCACTTGGCCCAGTGAAAAAATTTTCCTCTTTGACATTTCAAGTATCGCAAAAAAATGAAAAAAATTTTTAACGATGATTGAAAGCTGGCAAAGTCAGTCCGCACCATTTAATACATTCTATCGAAATCCTCCCGATAATTTGCTCATGCTGCTGACGACAAGTCATACACGTCACTGAGAATGTCGTTGAAAGCTCTCTTTTCTCCTTTCATAGACATAAAAAATCTCTGACACGGCTTTCTATCCATTCATCACTTTTTTTGCTAATTTTTTATCCTATTTTATATTTTTCCGCAGTTTTTGGTGCTTCTCTGAACGTGATCCTTTGGGCTCACTGCTGTTTTTCATTCGCTCTTTATCTGTGATGAATAGATAAAAGTAACAAGAAATTTACTGCACTTGAGATCACCAAGTTTTTTTTGCCGCTTAATTAATTTCAGACTTTGAAATTTTTCATTAAAACTTTAATTTTAAAAAAAACTGCGGTAACGTAAAAATATTTTGCTTTTCAGTTATCTTCAGTATTGAAGTTCATCAAAGTATTAACGGGCACTTCATAAAGTATATAACTCATGTTGAAGTAATGAGTTCACGTTTATTAATTTGCAGTTTGATCATCTCTGGAATATGAACGAAAATTTATTAAATCTTCCCGTTACTTTTCAAGTAGTTCTGTATATATGTACATATTCATAAAGTATAGTGGCATGTAGTACATATATATCAATTTATGTTTGAAAAGGCACCTCAGCTCATCATTTATATATTCATCGACGCTATTCTATAGTGAAATTTTAATCCTGGTTTTACTCGCATCGCTGACCTTACACAATTTCGAGATTATATAATATACCTCTCGGAAAATAGGCGAGCAGAGGCTCGATCTTCGCATAGTAAACTATTTTTCCAGCTGATGCGCAATAACACGAAAGCCCGACGTCTACTCATGTATGTTGTTTAGCCCCAAAGGTAATAATGTACATACACGTGTTCATATGTATATGAATATGACCTAAATACAGTCTTCAAAAAAACGAAAATAAAAAAAACTCCACAAATACAAACACTTGTTGTATGGGAATATTAATAAAATCAATTGACGTGCATAAATTATCAACTTCGATCCATTTTTTATGCGTCCAGACTATTTAAATATTTACATCAATCTATTTTTAATCAATTGAGAGCGATTTATTTTTATTACATCGAATCCAACTTTAATTTCGAGTAATAGTTATTACTTTTTTCACTTGGAAATTTTATTGTGAAAAAAAAAATTTATTCAGACGGTTGTAAAAAATTTCAGGCTCCGTAAACGAATATGGATTGTATATAAATTGTAAATATCTGTATCATATTGTTATTTTTTGCCTGTTAGACATACATTTGGAATATTTTTAAATATTTTTTTTTTAAAAAGCCTCGTAAGATAAATAAACCTATCGAATAACTTTCTAGTAATGGAATAGTTTCATGTCAGTCTACAATCTTATATTTTTATTATTAGCAATATTAGATTGTCAATAAAATGATTGATTATTGACACAAAAAAGAAAAAAACCAAAGTATTATCCATGATTGTTGAAAAAATACTCTATAATAATTTTAGATACAGACGAGGGATTATGAGATCTATGAAAAAAAAAAAAAAAAAAAAACTCGAAAGCATTAAGCTCTTAGTCCAATACAAGAGGCTCTATCACAAAAAAAATCCAAAGTAACGTCTGCAATATTTACGAGTCTAAATAATAATCTGGGGTTTAAACCATAGCCTTATCATAATAAAGAATCGATATTACCAGAACTAACAATTTAATGACCCATTTCTTTTGTCTGAGATAAGAATAAACCATGCAATGTCATCTGAGTGCCCCAGGAGGAACCTGATACTGTTAAGTCTTTTTGTATATATTTTTCTCTCTGGATCATAGTCTGTTTCATACAAACGGTATAATTTATATACGCGAGTTAATATAAACAACTGTTCTGCTATGGACTTGTTATTTTTTAATTACCCTATATTCAGTAAACGACCGGCAGACTTAATTATGATAACACTCCTTCATACATTTGTTTTCATTTAATTTTTTTTCCTGTCATTTTTTCGCCTCTTTGTGTTTTGTCGTAAATAAGTAAGAAAAAATTTATTATTCATACAAATCCACGGGCTTTTCAAACTGGAGTATACAAAATTATAACGAGTTGCGCAAAATATAATTCGTCGGGTTTCAGTTTACAGTAAAAGCAAAAAATTTTTATGTTATGATACAAATGCATGTAAAAATATTTATTCAGCTGGTAATTTAATTAAAACATGCCGAGTTATTCGTAATAGTTGAGCAATTTTTATTAATAACGAAACAAATAACTAAAAAAAGTGTAAACCGCAAAAAATAATTAAAATTATTTACCGCTGGTCTATCGTTATGCCATTGATCATACAAATAATTCAGTTACTGTATTAAAAATAAACATCAATTTATTCTGTACTCTCTAAACATGAATAAGTGAAAATTCACTAATTCTTAGTGCCAACCGAACCACTAATTTCAAATGTGGTTCGGTTGGCACTCAGAATTAGTGAACATTCACTTCTTCATGTTTAGAGAATAAATTAAAATTATATAGGGGAGGGAGGGGCAAAAATTTTTTTTTTTTTAATGATATTCAAAGTAAATAGAAGAAATTTTCAGTTACCGTTGAAAAAAAAAATTTTTCATTTCTGCGGGCAAAGTGGGGTAGCCCCTAAAAAAGGTAAAAAAAAAAATTCAGGATTTTAAACGAATTTGATAAAGTTTAATTTCTGTAAGTAATTTACATGAAGAAAAATTATACTTTACATGTTTATTGGATACAAAAGAAGAAAAAAAAATTTTTAATAGTTTTTATCATAAAACAAACGTCATTATTATTTTTCAACTGTTAATTGATTTTTGAAAAAGTTTATGAAAAAAAATTCAAAGTAACGCTTAATTATAATTACAGAAGTGATTTTGGAATGTTTAAAAACCATTTAAAATATCAAATTTGTTTTTTTCAAATTTTGGGGGTACCCCGTTTTGCCTACCCTGCCCCCTTTCCCCCCTCCCCTAAAAATATCTGCTAATTGTTTTTATACACAGAAAAAGAATTTTTCGGCGCGAAAAATTTTTGTTTTCAAATTCATAATGCAAAAAATTTCTTACGCTAAGAAATTATTTTTTTCCATGTATTTTTATGAATTATCTCTGGCGTTTAAAGATCAGAGTGAAAGCTCAGTCGGGTCAAAACCACGTTGACATAACGAACATCTGGAGTGCACGTAGTATTTCAGGAAATGTACACGAACCTTTGAGTTGCAAGGTTTAGTTTGTCCAATTAGCAGAATGCCTAAGGTGGAACAGAACTACGAGCTAAGCAGCTGAGATGAAGCAGCAGAGAGTGAATAAGAGATAAAACGAGACACGGAAGCTTTATACGCACGCCGTATCTTTTACCCTCGACTTCCCTCATATATTTCTTTCTCCCCTGCATCCCTTTTTTATTACTTTATATATATATACTTGCTCATAAAATAAAAATCACACGGAAAACTCAACTATTATGTCTGTTAATACAACCACATATTATTAAATTTTCTCTCCACGTATAATAGTTCCAAACGTGCTTCTTTTATAAAATATAAAAACTATATTAAAAAAAAAAGATAGTTAGCTTGACGGAAAACAATACTGGTGCAATCGATTTTTTTTATATATCGTTCCACGGTTACTCGTCGGCTTGTGTAATCAGATGTAACACGAGAATTTCTAACATCCTGTTTAATTAATGTGTCACATAGTTTACTGGAAAAAAAATATATATCAAGGTTATTAGTAATTTTTTATTTAATTAATCATATATTTTATTATTTCAAAGGTGAAGGCTACCGGAACTTAATCTATAAATAATAACAAAGGACAATATCGAGATTAAAATTATAATATTATAAGTATAGTAGCTAATAATTCATTTTTCGCCCCGTCATTTTCATCGGGTTATTGTATATATAGGGCAGAAATTGATGGATGGCTAAATATTTGGACTTTTAGCTTAAAAATGTCTATCCGAATTTCGACACCCAAAAACACTGAATCATTAACTTAAACATTGTTTTTATTGATGATGGAACATATATGTCAAGGCTACGATAATAAGTTATAATATTATCGATGAATAGACGGCTATCAAAATAGATACAGGTATGGAAAGTCGGGAGTGAAGGTAAAGTTAAATAATTTACAAGCTTAAGTTTTGATAAATTTTGACGTTGTATATATATTTTATACATAAGAATTTCAAAGTAATTCCCAAGCTCGACGACTGAACGGCTTTTGCGGAAATACCTTCGTCAAAGTTTAACGTGCGGGTTTATAAGAAATCTAAGCGGCTGGTTGTGAAGTTTTGTGACCAAAATGGGGTTCGCACATTAAATTATACCCACGCAGTGTAAAAAATCCTCAATATAATCATACTGTAGCCATAACAATAAATAAAGTCACTGATATCAATTCAATAGACGTTTCAAATACTTTATGTAATTTCGAGAAAATCCATATATATAATTATTAAAATTTTCGTATCAAATAACATTAAGTAGCATCGACTGTCAATTACAGCAGCCTTGTGCGTCAGAGAAGCTCCATTTATTCTCAAAATACTTATATTATTTAATGGCTTTATTCTAGTTCATTTAATTTATAATAAATGTGCTAAAGAAAAAAGATTATGTTGCAGTGCGATGCTCTATAACTGTCTGAAAAATTTTTTCGTGTTATATTACTACTTTTATTATTTTTCTTTACTAATATGATTAAGTTTTAATGAAATTTCAGTAATTAAACTTGATACATAAAACACAAAAGTTTCTTATATTTTTGTATTACTTAAATATAAATTTTCTTGTCGTTTTAACACGTAGCCGTACTAAATTAATTTGTGGTCTTTCACTACTACGAATTACACTGAGCACATATATATATATATATATATGCAACTTACTCAAGTGGAAACTTCACGACGGATTACTAGATAATGTACTTGCCTTAAGCAACTGCTGAAACTATGATTCTCATATAATAATTATTTAATTATGATATTTGCGCTTAACATAATTTATGAGTGTATACAACTAAACGTATTCAATATTTTGCCCCATTCATTTAGTAATTGAATAAAATATTAAATTAACTTGAGCTGCACTATCGTTTTTTATATTAAAATAATGAAAAAAAAAAGAACTTTTGTAAAAACAATATTTACTTAAGTAGTGAATCTATAAAAATGATTACATTATTAATTTCATATCTAAGTTGAAGAATAATTTTCTTGACAGAAAAAAATACAATATCTCTGTGTAGATTTTTTATCTACTTAAAAAATCATAACTTGAGGAATTTATACATCGCGATAACTTTGAATCATAACATAACTCATAAATTTTTAAGATATTTTCGTTGTAATGCTAGCCATTCATTTTTTGGGTTATTTTATATTTTTAAACATTCCTATAATTAAATTTTATGATAAAAGCTTCACTTATCAGCTGTCATCGAAATCCTAAAGTAAAATATACAAGCAAAGTGCGTTGATACTTTGAATTTTTATAAGCTTATAAATAAAGAAGTTTTGCGCAGTTTTGGCCAATCGCCTTTTGATTCATTGATATTACTTGCAATCTGTTAAAATTTAGACTGTATTAATTAGAGCGTAAGCAAACTACTGTCAACTTTCTTCAACTACTCTGTAATTTAAATTTTGATCCCCTTTTTGACCCCATTATCCCTTGCCGTACTTTGAATCCGAGGGTTAGAATCGATTCATTATCCAAACTGTATCACATTATTATTTCAAAGTTAATACATAATAAAAAACAATAGCGGATTGGATAGGAAATGGCGCGCGACCGAAAAGGGATTGAGTAAATAGAGAGACTGAGTTTTAGGGGATGATGATAATGGACCGAGCTATATACAGAAACTTAAGCTCAAACTAATTGTGAATATATGTCTCACAAGAAAGTTCATTATCAGATGGAGCTAAATTACACTACAACTTTAATTACTATACACCAATTGCGAAGTAATGTAATGTATTGTTATAACAATAATGTGAAATCAGATAAACAAAGTAATTCTGGTAAAATTAAATGAGAAAACTTGTAAAAAGTACTCAAACTATACCCGCACGGAAAAAAATGTGTAGTTAAATTTACTACAAATGGAGTTCCATTTACTACACTGACTAGTAATATATAGGATAACTACACGTTTAGTAACAGTTACTAGTACACTGTGGTACACAACCTGTAGTACCATTTACTACAGTAAGTAGTAATAAGAACTAGCATTAAATAACCACTGTGGTTCATTTTACTCCACAACATAGTAGAATATATTTTATTCGTAATGTATTAATTAAATATCTGTTAGTTAACGATCATTACACTGAAAAAAAGATTTATTTGAGCCAAAGATATCGTATATTTGGATATGGCCAAATAAATATTTAATTGTGAGAAAGATATAATATATTTGAGTAGTTTAATTGCGTGAAATAAGTGATTTATTTGTGGTAAAGAAATGATCCAATTGCTACAAATAAATAAGGGCTTCAAATATATGTATAGTATCGCCAAATTTTAGGTTATTTGTCACAAATTTAATTTCTTTACCACAAATATATTAATTACTTACCACAAATAAATTATATATTTCCGTCAAATTATAAAATTATTTGAATCAACTGTCATATTTTGTTGTACCAAATATATTTATTTGTCATTAAGAAATATTTAAAAAAAAGCCACAAATAAATTGATTTATTTGGGACAAATATTTCTTTTTTTCAGTGTAGTTTTTATGATATTGAAAACGTATTAAAAATATAAAAATTAATCTTAGATTCTTCGGACTTACAGTATATCAAATTAAAATGATATAAAAATGAATTTATTAATGAATAACTTAAAATAATAAGGACTCAAATTTCAAAAGCCTACTTTTTATCAATATCTGATAAGGATAATTTCAAAAATATATTTGTAATCTATAAATTCTCGTATAAGCATAAACTTAGAATAATTAAGTATTAATTTTTATTAATAGAAAATATAAAAAACATCGTTTTAAAAGTTATAATTCTAATAAATAACAAATACTCAATAAGCAATGATTTAAAAAATTGCATTAAAATCACGATTCACTGATAAGAGCATAGAAATAAAATTTAATAAAAGAAGTTGTAGGTGAGGTAAGCAAAAAGAAGAATGACAGGTAATACAAAACAAATTTTTTTGTATTATATTTTTTATATATATATATTTATTTTAAATTATATATATTATAATTGCACGCCTCGATTTTTAATTATATATATAAATATTTTTAATTATATATATTATAATTTATAATGTTTTGTAGTATTATTTATAATATTAAATACACTGACACAAGTTGAAGATACCCACAGAATGGAGTAAAAAAGTTGTAGGTGGCGCTGTTATTTTCTTCTTTTGATCATTTTACCACACATTGGAGTAGATTGTACAAGTAATCTGGTATTGTATACTCCAAAAATAGTAACAGATACCAATTCATATAAAATTGTGTGGTTCCCAAAACCACAAAATAAGTATTTTATACTACATTGAGTAGTTGTGGAAACTACAAAGTTTTACCACATTACAGTAGTAAGCAGAACTCCCATAGTAGTAAAATATCACGCACACTGTGGCTTGTGTTACTACAGTTGTCATTGCGGCGACCACAAAGTGTAGTAAAATTTTTACTAGTTTGGTGTGGTAAATTCTACTCCAGCATTTTTTCCCGTGCGGATGAATATGATAACTATCTTATCGCACAAAAATATCCGAATGAATAAAAGAGCTATAATGAACCCGCATATCACCAAACTCGTCTATTGTCGTTTTTTAAACGATTATTGACCCATAACATTATTGTTTATATTTGAAACTTTAAAGTATATATGAATACTTACATAAACATAATTTTTCTACTCGTGTAAAAAAAGTTGTAGAAATTTTCCAAAAAAAAGTTCATAACCGTAAACTTCAAAATTTGGTCCAATTTCTAACTTTAAGTTGATTATTTTAGGAACGTCTACTGGAAATTGAAATTCTTTTACTTTTAATGTTTTTGAACTTCCAAAAATGATCAACTCAGTTCTGAATTGTCTCAAATTTTGAAGTTCACTGTATGAACTTTTTCGGAACATTCTTGGCATGATCTTTTTTTTACATGGGTGGTTGAGATAAAATTTATGTGGTTCTCAAACGCCAAATAAGAGATGGCTATTACTACGCCTACACAATATATGTACATATATATAATAAGGTTCGATGATGAAGGGTATAAAAATGTCCTTGGTCAGTGTGGCGCCATCCTTGGATGACGTTAAAATCAAATTAAACGACACATCGTTTTAAATGATCATGTTAAACTACGCGGTTCATTTGCACCTACGCGTTTTTATCCTGTTTACTATTATTATGTTTTCTGCACATTTGCATTATTTGGTTTCATTTAAAGTTTACTATAGCTTGAGCACATAAAACATAAACAGCAAAATTATATGACATTAAAGTTATAAATGTTATTATTTTGTATAAAGTACAAAAACATCAAAGGATATATATTTTGAAATTAATATTTCACAAAGAATTTCCGCAAGACGCAAATGTATCTAATAATAAATAAATCTTTTTATGATAACGTATAAGAAAAAGTTATCGTTTTCGTTATGCAACAAAGGAGTCGAGATTTTACATACATATATATCGACTAGTGCATTATATATGAAGATAAATTTTTTATTCGTGTGATACATATGTCTTTTTGATAAAAATTGCAATGAATATATTAGTGAATTATTCTCTACGGAAATGACCTTTTTTTTAACATTTTTAACTGAAATCCCACTAGTGACACTCGGCATTCATTGAAATATATTGAAATAGAAAAATATAAGAAATGTTTGCTATAACAATGAATATTTAATACAAGTAAACAGGACGAAAATAAAAAAAGTACAAACATCATATAATATATAAACTAAACAACCTGCGTTGAAAGATTATAAAGATACAAATTTTAATATATATTTTACTTGAGTGACGTTATTTGAACCAAAATCTTCTATGCTTTTTCCGTCTCAAAAAAAGGAAAAATAGATGTCATTAAATTAAATTTTTGAAAAATATCGTAATGGATATCACGTGAAATTTAATACAATAAAACTTCTTTTTGAATGGTGATTTTTTTTATTTTTCATAATGAATAGAAAGCATATATGAATTTCATTGTTTTTCGCCGAGAATTTTTAACCCCTATTATTTTTAACTGCATGGAGAAAAACCAAAAAAACGTAATAATGATTTAAAATAATTTTGACAAAGCAAACAAAGACGAAAAATATGTTTGAATAATTGTAATTAAATTTATGGGCGTATAAATTTTTTGTGTAAATATCGTTTTGTGTATAGAAGGAACAGGGTGATAATCGTTTTCAGTAGTGTATAAAGTATTATAACAACCACCATCTCTTGTGACTGAGCAAATACCAGTGGTCTTTGTCAACATAGAGTAAAAACTGATTCCATTAGTCCTTTTACATTTTCTGCCTGCTCTTTATTCTCATTTCAGCTTTCAGAGATTTCCAGAACGAGGTTAAAAAAAAAATTAAAGCATTACGCAAAAAAAAAAATATGTATATTTAAGCTAAAAATAAAATTGACAAGGTTACATAACCAGGTTACTCAATTTATTTATTTGCTTTATCTATTTTTTTTTTTTTTTTTTGCTAATGAATGAAATAAAAAAAATTCTGCTGAGTATTTTAAAATAAACTTGACAATGGCATGAAGCTTAAATATAAATTAAATTTATTTTTAATTCTATCATATATAGACGTCACTCCAAAGCTAGTTAAATATGTATAGAATTGACTGAGAAGATTATAATCAAAAATGTGCAGTGAATTTAATAATTTATAATCATCATGGCTTTTATTGAACCCACGCGGACATTCAATGATTGATTGACTGAATTATTCAAAATTTTTGAAATAATCTAACCGAATAAAATAATAGTGACAGAAAAAAAAAAAAACGGAACTCGAATGGGATTATCGAAATTCCCAGGATAATATAAGGGGAATTTGTCGAAGCATGAACTAAAGAATTTTCAAATCGCAGTGTAAAAAAAATGTAGGATAATCCCGCAGTCAAGAGAGTAAATGCGAAATATATATACGTAGGGATAGATAATTCGCTGACAGCTGTATCAAAAATCCCGAGGGATTTTATCGGAAATAACGTATTTCACACCTTTATATTCTCAATCTTAAATTTTATTTTTTTATTATTTGTCGGCTGCAATCCAGTGAAAAGTATTGAAAAGATCCCGAGAAAATAAAGGAGAGAAAAAATAAAAAAGTGACAACAAATAGTGTCCGAGAAAAAATAAAAAACATGCGCAAGACAAGATAAAGTGCATCAAGTTATATATTTCTTGTGTCGTGGATAAATTTCGGATAGACAAGTAGTCTAGTCAAGCTTCGGTCAAACGGATTATCCTCGCAAAAGTCCTTGTCGCTTCTTAATTGTCTTTAGTAAAAATAAACTTCTCATTTCAAAAAAAAATATCAAAAATTGATGTAAAAAATTTTTCCAATCATCACATGAGGTCTAACTATCGGTCCAATAAAAATTTAATTACAAAGTAATACGTTTGTGAATTATAAAATATTTAAGTTAATTAATTTAAAAAATAATCCATGATAAATGAGGGAGTTTATACATACGTGCGGGAATACCCTCGAGGGTGGAGCAAAGTTTAATCGAATTCATTGAGGCCTGAAAACCGGGTAACTATACTTAACCAACTGTTAGTAGCTTCAGAATTGACATATAGCAAACAAGAAGTTGCCCGACGGGCTTTCAGAACCTGAAGCAGGTCAATCGCGTATTCGCTGATAAAAAGCGGGGCAAAAAAATTTTTCCCTTTTTATCGCATTTTTAGTTATCCAACTAAAGCTTTTTAAGTTATTTAATTTTGTTAATTACTTTTTTTTCCGTGGGTAGAGATAAAAGCCAGAATGGAGTGGTAAAAATTTTTCAACTGAAAACACTTGCAAAGGATGTTTCAAAATGATAAATAAAAGATGTAAAAGCTTGGCAATTATCTCACCGATATTTTAAATAAACAGTAAATGATATAAAGGTATATATGCTAAATACTAATGCTGTACACGTTTCTTAATGTTTATGTTTTACCCGCAGACCCGCAGTTAAAAACGATGTTTAGAGCATTATTCAACATGTTGATGAGTTACGTTCAACAGTATCTCACCCGGAAGATGTTTCTCTCTTACTTACAACGGCGTTTAAATTGCCGGCAATAACTTCCTCAACTTGTGCGATTTTATCATTCTGTCGACCTTGAAGTGAGTATGTGGAATAATACTATTGTTTTGAATAGCAATTTTCCTTTTTTTTTACTTTTGTACACTTTCTATAAAAAATATAACAATGCTCTGAGTAAAGTGTATATTTATGGATAGAAAAAGTTTGTCGGGAGCTGTGTGATCAATCACAAAACAAAAAGATTTTAGATTGTTCATGTAAAAGGTTAAGAAATATATGTGTGATTTTACGAGTTTTATTAAAGTATGACGGAAAATTATACTGGTGACACTTTCTTGGCATTGTTGGGGAGTTAAGTTAAATTTAGAAATTGTTGTTTCATAGTATAGCTTTTAAGGATAAAAACTTAACGTAGAGCATGCTTAAGAGCTTGTGTAAGATTGTTGACGTAGTACTTAATATAAATGAGTTTTCGTATACCCTTTCAAAGTGAATATGTAAATTCAATTACTGAAATTAAAGATTAAATTAATATGACAAAAACATAATATTACATTTTATCATAATTTTAATTCGAATGAATTATTTTCAGAATATTACTGTCTACAATAGCTGTCATTTAATTTTCCTCTACTTTTTGGAAGACAGAGTTTTTTTCTACTAGAAGGCTTCATAATAAATAACAAAGTGTTGCTATTGCGTGGAGTTATCCCCGGCAGAAAAAAAGTTACATGCCACGTTCCATAGAAATGCATAACCGTCATCCTCCCTGATCCTCGATGAATCCTCTCTGGCCTGACACGACGTCATAGGTCAAAAATAAACTTTTTCGTGGGACTTTTTGCTGTTTCTCTTTCTAGAGGACATCATAGAGAACAAAAAACGTTTGAATTGTGTAGAGTTATTTTAACACAATGTACTATTTGCTCGGTTTTCTTTCTTTCCGTAGTAATCTTTTCAGATACGCAGGATGAGAATCGATCAATAAATTTGAGAAGCAAAGGCAGTACTGCTTCTGTTTTTTTGTTTTCTTAATGAAGTTTATTTGCGATTGGGAAAATACAAATTTTAATATATTACAGCCCGAGTCGAAATATTCGACGTAAATTCAACGTTTTAAACGTGAATTGACCGTTTTCAACGTTTTGAACTTAAATTGAACATTTTGGACAGTGACCGGCCTATGAGAAAGAAAAGAGATCGGGAAAAGAAAGCACCAAGCTTTATCGCAAAGTTCTCCAGACTAATTACCAAAAAGATAAGTAGTATCCTCAAGGTCTTTCTCCAAAACGCAATCTATGATGCTGTCACTTAATCCAAGAACATTAAATTGAAGACTGACACTGCCATAAGATTGTCCGATCAAAAATGATTTTAAATTATTATAATTGAGTATAAATGATTATATATGAGATATCATATATAATTACATATAATTATACGTGATTATACATGGAATTATATATAACTATATATATGAACCTATATATGTATAATTACGCATATAGGTCCATATTATATTTATTTATATATATATATATATAAATACATATATACATATGTATGTATATATTACATATTGTGACAATTTTAATATTAATGTTATTAAATTTTTATTTTGTCTACTATCAATGAAAATTAAATCCCTATTGCTTAAAAAATGTTCAAAACGGTCAATTCACGTTTAAAACGTTGAATTTACGTTAAAAACGTTGAATTTACGTTTAAAACGTTGAATTTACGTCGAATATTTCGACTCGGGAGGCAGCAAAATTTACTTAAAAACTAGTCATAAATGTTTTTATTAAAAAGAATTAATAATATATTTTGGCCACTTGGTCTCCTTGATTGGAGCAGCTTTAGGCCAATACTGATTTCTTGTTAGGTTTATAATTATGTTCTTCTTTGAAATTATTAATTTTAATTGTTATAGTAAAACACACATTGTTTGGTTTTATTTTTTAATAAATAAGTGGAAAAGACGATCCCCTTAAAAAACCACTTGCAGTACTGCTTCTGTCGATCGAGGTGATAGTTCATACACTTTATCAAGGTTTCCTAATGTACCCAAACAGTACTCGAATAACGATCTCTACTCCATCACTGGATCAAATATTACGGTTTGTCTAGAATATTTTAATAAAAATAATAATGAAGTAAAACGATACTAATTAAATTTTTTACATTCGAGGGCAAATGGTTTTTCGTTGCAAACTGAATACCTTTTTTACACGATCATAAAATAATAAAATGGTAACATTGACTTCCATCATGGAAACGTTATAAATAAAAAATTCAATTATTTCACGCACACGCTCTGAGGGGGATATTATTTCCATTGAATAGATAATTTATATACAATGAAATAGAGACGAAACGTACAAAAGCTTGCGAATAAATTTTTTTGCACAAACGTTGAGTGTCAAAAAAAATTTTAATTAATTTTAAAACCTTTGCCCTATATTTCGAACAATAATTCATTTGTTTATAAAATAACTGGAGTTCAATTGTATGAAAATTGGTGGTTACTCTATTATTAATGACGCGACCTTGATAATAAAATAAATTATTTTCTTTCTGTTTCCATGTAATCGAGATTTTTTTTTGGATATGAATTCATAAGAGGATTCAATAATTTAAAAAAAAATATACACGTCATTCCAAAAGTTATTTGATAAAAAATAGAGATTCAAAAGTTCAAGGCAATATAAGATGTGAAGTATTAAAAATAAATTTTTGATGCAACAAAACTTTTCTTCTTTCATTTTTCACCCACATAAATTTTCTATTCTGTTTTATAGAATAATTTAAAAGACAAATTACTAAAAAAAAAAAGACTATTATTCCACTCAATATTAAATTTCATAATACTTTCAAAAGTAAATTGAATTTTCATTATAAACCATTTAGCGCTTAATCTTATCCAACTATTATATCATCTCAACTCTCGAATTGTGAGAAAATTTCCATTTTCAAAGAGAAGAGATCGCGACTAAAGTTTCCACCCGAATAAACTTCGATCTTTTAATACTTTAAACAAATACGGAATATAGATTACCGGAATTATAATTTCAAATTTTAAATCTTATTTTAAAGATTATTCTCAACTACCCCAGAGTTCATCCATGCAAACTTATCTTGTTTATTGACACAAACTTTTTTCATGTTACTCAAACAAACAACCTATCAAATATACTCGATTTTTCAATGCTATTTAAGGGAGAGGGGGGCAGAGTAGGCCACTTAAGGAAAGTAATTATAGGATCATTAATTTTTTTTACGCGTTTACTTCTTTTTAGACCCTTGATACTTATTTTCACTTCATTACGCTGCGTCCATTAAAATTGAAAAATCAAAAATTAGGGGCAAAGTGGGCCCTCCAAAAAATTTGGGATTTGGTATTTTTTATTCTTTACACGTGTGATATTTGCAAATAACTATAAAACAATTGTATTTTAATAACATAAAAGTCATTTTAATAGTCTGCTGCGATATAACTTTAGAACGTAATTTTATTATCTTCAACTTTTTTAATAAATTATATTTAATCAACAGTTTTGGTGGTTTATTTTAGCCCTCATTATATAAGAAATTTCGATAAGCTTATTATCCGTCCGAATTTATTGGCGTATAGAAAATTTTGAGGGGTCTACTTTGCCCCCAGGGGCCCACTTTACCCCCTCCTCCCCTAATAATATTTTATTTCATTCATTAATTTATTCTAATACACTACTTGCAAAAATTAGAGGATACAAAAAAAACTAAATTTTTGGGTCATTTTCAACGAGTTGTATCTCCGTAAAAAATTATCATAAAAAAAAAAAATATTAAATAAATTGAAGCCCTAAACTTCTAGTATTCAGATCAAAATCCTGGCGAAATTTAGTCAGCCTCTACCTGGGCCTTTTTTCGGCCACGAAAAAATATTATTATCTTAGTTTGAAATTTTTTTACGCGGGTTTGCGGGTATTTAGTGATCATAGGAAAGCATGGATGAAAAAATTGCAATATAATTTGATTATTTAATTTTAATTCATTTAAAATAAAATATTTTTGCACTTACGAGTAATAAAAGGTTATAGTCGCAACAATTTGCAATATATATATATCGCATTTAAAGACAAATATACACCGTTTTGTTCATAGTTGTCGTAACTTTCTATAGACTAATAAGCGAACTAAATACAGTACATCCGCCAGAAATAGAACTGGGGTTTATTCGAGTACATTAGCCCAATACATTAGGACGCCTAATGATAATTACAAAGACCATCAACTCAAAATTAATATGGAATTACTGGTAATAATAAATAAATAATAATAAATAAATTATTAACTAATCGACCACTCACCTACTTTACCAAAATTTTTAATTAAAAAATCCAATATTCATAAATTTCGGTAAAAAATGATTTAGAACCCGATCTGAGAACGTAAACTATTTTTCTTCATCATAAATCAATAATTCGAAATTATTACATTTGACTACGAAAAAAAAGTCGATACTGTGGCAATAAATTGAATATTCTGATTAGTGTAATTTATTTTTTCGTACTTTTTTTATTTCTAACAACTAGATTGATTTTTCTATGACGTTAAATTAAACTCGAACGGACGTGACTTGATGTGAAATGCGTTGAGTCGGTTGGAAATATCGTGAAAAGCAGATGAGCAGCATCGAGAAGATAAATAGCGCAAGAGAGGCAAACTGCGGGGATTGGTCATACATATATATACATATATACGTATTATCAATTGCGATTCCATGCGTAATGTCAACTGCGAGTGTGGCTTTCATATGCGAAATACTATTTAGTATAATCAATCTATATTCGCTTAGTTTACGCAATCATATTTATTAGCTGCCAACAATATCTGCATACATATATGTATATATATAGATAGATATAGACCATTAAATTGTTACGCTTGACAGATTAATAATAGAACTGTAACTAAATTTGTATTAATATAATTAGTGTAATTAAGTAACAGTCGTATTTATTAATAATCGTTTATCCACACCCAAAATAATAGAGATATTAAATTTGTGCTCAATGATATCAATGACGTGATACTTCCGGATGAACTGATAAAATAATTTCAATAATCGTTAGTAGTTCAGAAGGGGAAAATACACAATACGATGTACGATAAAGCAAATTAAGTTGTTTATTGTTATAGTGTAGTAGTTTATATATATATCTATATATATCAGAGAGCGAAAATAGCTGATAAGACCGAGCTAAATGATCTGACACTGCAGGATACTATTCCCGATCATTAAATCCACAGTTCGCAATCGTGGGTTTGTAATATTGACGTAAGCGTCGTGTTACGGTACATTGATTTTTATAAGTTAATACATAACAGATGTAACTATTAAAATTTTTATTTACTAATACTTGTTATTAACGATCTATATATCACTTTTTTAATAAAATAAACTATAAATGACTATCGCTTATCCGGTTTGTGGGCCTGGTAATTCAGTCGACAAATTGCTTTCATTTATATGCAAACATTCTATGGGTAAATAAAATAAAATAAAAAAAACATTTGTATATTTTATTTCCAGTGGTTAAATGAATGTGTATCTTTATTTGATACTGCGAAATCTCTTGGGTTTTTCATTATTAAACTTTAGATTCTATCTATAAATTTTATATTTTTAAACTCCATCCGTTTGTTAATTATTCAGTTCCTATTAAATTAAATTTATTTTTAGTAAAAAAGATAAGACACAGAGAATATGCAGAGAGAAATGAAATTATCTTTGGGAATACTATTTTCTACCTTAATTTTCTTTGTTCTTCATGCATAAAAAAAATGAGAGCTCATTTTAAGGATGAAAAAAAAATTTTTAACTTTGAATTATTCTCTATCAGAGGGAGGGTGTCGTTTGAATAAGTAAAGTATTACAATTTATATCGAAATTGTGCTATTTTACAAAATTAACTTTCTTCTTTTAAGAAAAAAAAAAGTTATTAAATTATTTTAAAAATAATTAATGCGCGCGTGAATTTGAAAAATTATTAGTGGATAGCTTCGATAATTGTATGAACAAATGTTAATTGATAGTTAATTTAATACAGTAATTGAACAATTATCAGGGTAAATTACTGTAATAGCTAATTATTGGTTAATATTAAATCCTACATCTCGTTAGTTTGAAATTGCAAGAGGATAAAATGAAGTAATCGGAATTCCAGTATGATCAAGGCGTGCCAGTTAATCAGAAGTGGTATAGGCAATCTAGCAATCGGAGTGGAGATGATGCGCGTTAAGTCCGACATACCCTCATCCTTTAACACACATATCTCACTCTCAGACTTCTCAAAGTCCTGTATGCTCCAGCGAGCTAATTTTCGTCCAATAGTTCGATTTTACTATTGCAATAGTCCATGGACTCATTAAATTACTATCAATTAAAAATTTTATTTTTAATTTTGCTGTCAAAAAAAATAGAAAAAAAAGTTGATGATTAAAAAAAATTATTGAAACACTTACCAATTTTTTCCGGCGGTCAGTTCAATAATTAAATTCATAACTTTGTTTAACGTCACATTCGTATGAATAATAAAATAAACGCGTCGAAACAACGGGCGTAAATAAATAAAATTGTTTTTCTTCAGAACTGTCAAACGTTCGTACAATAAAATTTAAACTATCCGGTGCGAGCTGATGATGGATGGCGTGCGTCGCGTCGTCGCGTGCCGACTGAAAGCGTCAACGCCTCCCTACATTCAGCGTCGCGACGCTCGTATCTGACCGGCGCGTATCTTTTCTCCCACTTAAAACACGTATTCCTTTTTGTTGCGTACGAGTTTGTATCTCCACGTGGAAAGTAAAGTCTGTTGAGGTAAGTATCACTATATTAATAATAATAATAATAATAATAATAATAATAATAATAATAATAATAATAATAATAATAATAATAATAATAATAATAATAATAATAATAATAATAATAATAATAATAATAATAGCAAATTTGTAAGTAAGAGAAATAAGAAGATTGAGAAGATAAAAACCAAATAATTGAAATACGCGATATTAATAGACTTAAAGTCTTAAAGACTATAACTCAATTTATGAGTGATGACTATCTATAAAAATTGATTTATAATGCTAATAAAAAAATATACATTTATATTTAGATTTGATAATCTGGATTATTGAAAGCTTTCAGGAAGTAATAAAAGAGTCTGAGTGTTTGCTGAGATTTTGTGCAGGAAAAATAAATTTTTTTTTTTGATACTCATGATTATGATATTGTTATTAATAGATTACTCTAGTTTAATGAATAATTGATTAGTAAAAAAAAATTTCTTCTCTATTAAAATTTATCGAAGCATTAGCGGAGTTTTTTATCAAAGCCGGTATCTTTCATTTCCTCGTATGTTATTGATCGGTGGGCGTGAAAAGTATCAAGACGATTGTCCGAGTACTTCAGAAGACTACTTACACGTATGAATGAAAATGATGAATGAAATCTTCAATATGTGAACATTGACGTCTAAATATAGTAACTCTATACATGTTACTTTCGTTCCAGCTCTATGGAGTAATTTTTTTTATAACATTTCTATGCTATTACTCTATATTATAATAAATAAATAAAGGTTATATATTTTTATTCTTCTTCTATCCTTGATCCATTGAAGTAATCCAGCCGTTTCATGTTACGCGGATATTAGTCGGCTACTATCAGTAGAAAATACTTAATATTTTCATGGTCGTAAGATTTTTCTGTGGCTGAAAAATTGTATGATAATCAGTACGGAAAAATAACATTATTTTTATTAAAATAAGTATACCTGTAGGTGTTTTTAATGTTGGCTGCATAAAGAGTCTTAAAATTTAATTTCCAACAGAGTAAGGAAAAATAAATTAAAGTGTCCTTATCCCTGAAAATAATTCACTAAAAAATATCGTTGAAAGGAGAAGTTATGTTGATATATATATATGCTAAAGTGAGAAACTCGGCGAGAAGAGGGCGAGAGTTCACCAGGTCACGGTGTCATTGTAGAAGGGAAATGAAAGCAATCAGAATGCACATCAAGTGGTGAAGTCAAGCGAGTAATTTATCGAAGCTTAACGAAGTTGCTTCCAACTTAACTTACTAAATAATAAGCTACTGCACTATGATTTACGTAACGACATTATTAATGTCGGGTTTAAAAAAAAATACCTTTTTATAGAATTACACAAAAGGTGACTTTTAAATAATAGCAAAAGACATTTATAAAACTCTAAAGATGTGACTCAGTGCGGCGATCTAGCTCTCTTTACATACTTGGTGATTTCCCTCAGGCTTACATGCTCTTCCGGATGTTGCATCTCCTTTTATCTCAGTGATATCTCTCCGAAACAACATCGAATACCTCCAGGAGCTTTTTTCCTTTCTGACGTCACCTTTAGTTGCTGTAAAAAAATCAACAATGTCTGCAAAAAATCATCATCAATTTTTTAATTAAATTTTTAGATACAAGTAAAACTAAAAACTTTTATAAATAAAATAATCGATAGCTCACTTTGTTTAAAAATGTATTATCAAAGCATCTTGATGGTGAATTTTTTTCGACGCAAAAAACAAAATCAACACTCGACTTTATTTTCATTTTGTTTTCTGGTCTATCTCCTTTCATCTTTATTTTTTCACCCAAATAATAATAAGCTGGATAATTGTGGAAGCTGGCCTGGTTCAACTCGCTGATATTTGAATTTTTTTAACCGTCATATATTTATATATAACACAGAGACCACTGGGTGTGGGAGTGAACTGAAAGCATAATAATAACAAAGCGTAAATTTTGCAGCAGGATCGATGCTCGTTATACGATAATTGGAAATTACAAGCGAAAATTTTAATAACAAATCGTGTGCCATCCCGTGTCATCCACATTGTGTAACAGAATTCCCACTATGACGCGTTATTATATCAACCATTAATAATTTGTCTGTTTACACTCTGATATTTTTATTGTCATCGTAACCGCAAACAATTTTATCTGAATAATGTTTTTTTTTTGTTAAGTGGATTAAATTGCTTTTTCACATATGAATATCATTTATTTCCAATGGATTGAAAAGCATTGCGAGTATGATGGATCACACGGGTCCCGGAAGTTCTCGAGAGGAGTTTCCTGTTGATGATATATATACTGCCCAAGTATTGGCAATTCGCAGATGTAGGAACAAAACCATCCAACCAATGGGTCTCTTGGGAACCGATGGAATATCTCATTTTAGCAACAGCAATTTAACCCTTCATTAATTTCAGCGCGATAACTACATGAAAATTTTACTTTAATAGAGTATCCAACGTTCAATATGATTCGAATGTAAATTATTTAGGTGTCTTATGAAAACTCGGATGTATTTAAAAACTCAAATCAATTAATCTTTGTTAGAAAATTAACTTAATGTTATTTTTTCATTAGACTATCAAGATAAACAAGTAATTTAATTTAATATTTATGATTGCCAAGTCTGTTGGAGTGTACCTTGAAATTATTTTTCATTTTCCATATTACAAAAACTATATGTTTAAATGATGATAATAAAATCTGGAGAATTGACTTTCAAGGATTAAATTTTTTAAAAATTTGAATGGCAAGTTGCCACTGTTTTCATGTAGTCCTTATACGTTTAAATGTAAGCTGACAAAATATATAATGCTAGCACCCACTAATTTGCTAAATTCGCGGTAATTCGATTTAACGCAGCCAATCGTAACTCATATAAGGATGAGTGTTGTCCTCCAAGCAACACTAATGGAAAAAAAACGTTTAAATAGGCCAAGGTTCCAGATCTCAGCGATGAAAATCTTGTTGAATGGCTCTCCTCTACTTACCGCCACTCATAATTCAATCTCTCTTTCTATTTTCGTATACCCACTGCTATCTCGTGTTACCTTTTTTTATATTCATCACTTGATGGTCAACATAATTTTATCGATAGTATCGTTCAAAGTACATCCAATTTATTTTTTTTATGCTCAGCTTCATCCCCTGGATTACGTTTTTTCTAGATAGGCTGAGCCGAAAAAAAACGTTTTCATGGAAATTTAAAACACACAAAAATAAAATATTTGTTTGGTAAATTTAAAAAAAAAACCCAAAGCTAAAAATATAAATTAAAGTCTTAGCATTTTTGAACACTTACTGGAGTAGCAAATTACAAGTTTGGTAAAACGTCACCCTGATTAAAAACTTTGATTGAAACCAATTGAAAATCAATCCAATGGAAGTGCTCATAGGGTGACTTTGTGCTCTAATTGGAATCAATTAGTTTTTAACCAGGGCGCCTATTTCCTTTCTCACATAAAGAAATTCATGGAATTTTATTTGCACTCATTCTACAATAAATAATGATCCGGAAGTTAGCAGACAATTAAAAATTTTCGGATTTCATTTTGAACAATTAAATTTGAAGAAAAAAAGAAACTGAAAAAATGCATATGTAGAAAATTAAAAAGACTATAAATGCAATTTTTATAATTTATCGTCTTTTAAAAAATCCAAAATTTATTAGACGTTGGCTAACTTCAGTATCATCAATGAATAACAATTTAAAACGAGTGTAAATGTAGCAGACAATTTTTAATTTTTTAAATGTTAGAATAAATGATGATCCTGAAGTTAGCACAGTTAAAAATTTTTGAATTTTTGTTTGAACGACTTAATTTAAAAAAAAAATTTTTTAAAATATGCATATGTAAAAAATTTAATAAACTATAGGTGCAATTTTTTCAAATATTTTTTTTTTATTAATTTATTGTTTGAAAAAAAATCCAAAAACTATTGGACGTCGGCTAACTTCATTATCATAATAAATGAACAAAATGCAAAAGGAGTAAAAATTTAAAAACCCATACTTAAAAATCATTATTTTAATTTATTTATTTATTTCAAATTTATAAATTGTCTCATGTCTGCTACATTTTCACTCATCAATTCAAAAATAAAGATTTTTTGAAACGGGTCATAATATTTTAAAAAAACTAATTGGTTACCAATTAATTATATTTCATTCAATCAAATATCACTTACTGTCATTCCTGCTTAACCCCAAATTTTTATAAAATTCAAATTATTTTAGCGGGAAATTCAAAATAAAAGAATATCAGACGTGATCCAATTCAAAGTCGTCAACAAAGCGATTAACAAAACTGACAGCCGGTATAATTGAAAGTGTCTCTTATCAACCCATTTAAAAAGTGACTTTATCACGGCGTCAAGTTGGCCGGTTCGTAACATGGGACACCGTCGTCGGTGACTCTGGCGACGTCTCATTAGCCTTATTCCAAGATGGCCGCCACAATCCGTTCAAGTTTCTGACGCGCTTGAACGCCCCATACGTGTTTAAAGTGTATACATATATACATAAATATAGCCAAGTGTTTGGAACCCTACACCACCCCACAACCTGCCCACTGGGCACACACAATTATTTGTTAATGTCTCCTTTTTATTTAACCAAATGTGTTGTAAATGAAAGAATAATAAACGTAACAACATCTAGCTCGAGATTACAGATAGGTAAGGAGTATTTATAAGCACTCTCTCTTTTTATTTTATCCCCTTTCTCTTTATTTCTGGCTGTCTACTTTCTTGTTCTCTTTATTCGCAATTCATTATTTTTTTTTCCTTCCGATCCTCTCCTTGTTTTAAACATTTCGCTTACACCCGTCCACTCAACACTTCAATTATTATATTTAAATCCTGTTTGATTTATTGTTATTTTTGTGTCGAGTCCAACGTAATGTCATTGTAGTGATGTCAATATTTTTTTTTTCAGGCTGACATTGCTGGCTAGCAACTCGGGTACAACTTATTACTTTTTTATTTATTTATATTTTGTTGCGATATTGTATTTAATTATCAGGCTGTCGAGATGATGAAAGGAGGTGCTTTGCCTAAAAAAGAGGGCAAAATGCGCATACGTGCTTTTCCGGTGGGTATTGTTTTTGTTATTATTATTATCATAATCATTATCATTATCATTATCATTATCATTTGACATTACAATTAAATTCATAATTTTGACAGAATATTTTCATGCATGAATAGAAGATCACAAATATACAGAATATATTTATATATATTTCGTCATCACAGTTGTCATTTTTTTTCATTATGATTATTGGGTACATTGTCCTCTAATCATATTCTCATTAAATAATCGTGAAAATGTTTTTTTTTTCTAATGACTTTAATTGCGTAACAAATGAAACAGTAATAAAATTTAACTAATTAAATAAAAGCTGGATAATAAACAAAAATTAATTTTTTTTTTTTCTTTTTTTTTACTGTATTCAAAAAAAATTTGTTTACTAATTAAACGAGTTGCTATAGTAGCGAAAAAAAATTACTGGAGCTTGTCAACTTTTTCTTAGCTGTTGGTACACTAAATTACACGATGCATTATTCTAAATTTTACGTTAAAAAAAATATATGACAGTTTATATATAAAACAAAAAAAAAGTAAATAGATAAAAAGGTAAAATAAATGTCAGTTGATTAACTGGAGATACTTGATGAATTATTTCTGTCAATAAACTGATGGATCGTCATGTCAAGTATCAATAGTTGGTTATTGTCATGTTATTTATGTGGACGTGCGGTTATTGTCTTAATATTGAGAGCTAGTAAATTTAATATCAAGTAAATTAAAAAGATGGATTTTAGTATACCTAGTGGATCGAATAAAAATATTAATATGACTGGCATGAATCTAGTGACAGCATCAACAGCTCAGTCTCCTCGATCTAAGAGTCTCGTTATCCCTGAACTTGTGAGGGAGAAAAAATTATTATTTTAATTTATCGACTTTTTGTTTATTATTTTTCATTGTTTATTTTATAATACAGCAGTAAGTAAATATTAATATTATTATTGTGATTTAATATTTTTAGACATCAGTGGATGAGAAGTACGTCGAAAACATTTGGGCATTGCTAAAAAATGCTATACAGGAAATTCAAAAGAAAAACAATTCGGGACTGAGCTTTGAAGAGCTCTACCGGAATGCATACACAATGGTACTCCATAAGTACGGCGAACGTCTCTACACAGGTCTGAAGGAAGTGGTGACACAGCACCTGGAGAACAAAGTCCGCGAAGACGTTCTCGATTCGCTGCACAATAATTTTCTGCAGACCTTAAATCAAGCTTGGAATGACCACACCACGTCCATGACAATGATCCGCGATATATTGATGTACATGGATCGGGTTTACGTCCAGCAAAATGAAGTGGACAATGTTTATAATCTTGGTCTCATCATCTTCCGTGATCAAGTAAGCGATGAATAATTTTTTTCTCACCGCGAAAACCAACTACTCTCTATGAAAATTATTTTGTTCAGGTCGTTCGATATGGATGCGTCAGAGATCATTTAAGAGAGACCCTTCTGGGGATGGTGGCTCGAGAGCGAAGAGGCGAAGTTGTGGATCGTATGGCTATAAAGAATGCGTGTCAAATGTTGATGCGTCTAGGTATTAATAATCGTTTGGTTTATGAAGAAGACTTTGAGAGGCCTTTCTTACAACAGAGCGCTGAATTTTATAGAGTGAGCTTACAGTTTAATCCTTCAAGTCTGCAAACGACTTTTTATTTATTTATTTATTTACTTATTTTATATAGATGGAGTCACAAAAGTTTTTAGCTGAAAACAGCGCCTCAGTGTATATAAAAAAAGTTGAAACAAGAATTCAAGAAGAGTCTGACCGAGCGAAACATTATTTGGATGAATCAACAGAGTCACGAATCGTTGAAGTTGTGGAGGAGGAGCTCATAAAAGTTCACATGAAGACTATCGTAGAGGTATATACGCAATAAAATTTTTTTTATCCTAAGCATTAAATTTAATCAAGTCGACGGTAAGTTTTATTTATCTTAATTTATTTAAAGATGGAAAACAGCGGAGTGGTTCACATGCTGAAAAACCAGAAGACAGATGATCTTGGATGCATGTACAAATTATTCTCTCGAGTAACGGATGGTCTTCGTACAGTGTGTGATTGTGTATCGCAATTTCTTCGTGAGCAAGGCCGGTCTATGGTTCAAGAAGAACAAGATTCCGCAACGAATGCTGTTAGCTTTGTCCAACATCTATTAGATCTGAAAGATCGTTTCGATCATTTTCTCCATTACTCTTTTAACAACGATAAACTTTTTAAACAAATGATTGTGTCAGACTTTGAATATTTTCTTAATTTAAATTCAAAGAGTCCAGAGTATCTGTCGTTATTTATTGATGATAAATTAAAGAAAGGCGTCAAAGGAGTAAGTTTACTTTTTTCTAATACTTTGACATCTAGAAAATGTGTGAGATATCATTTTTTTGTTCCCTTTGACAGATGACAGAACAAGAAATCGAAGGTATCCTGGATAAAACAATGGTATTATTCAGATTTCTTCAGGAGAAAGATGTATTTGAACGGTACTATAAGCAGCACTTGGCAAAACGTTTATTATTAAATAAATCTGTGTCAGATGACAGTGAAAAGAACATGATATCAAAATTGAAGGTACTTGATATATATATATTTTATTATCGGTTATTAATTTAACAGATTCCTGTCACGATCTTCTCAGTTTATCCAGTTGGGAAGCAGTTACGATTTAAATGGAAAGTTGTATCGTTTTAAAAGATCTCGGATCCGAAACTATGGGAAAAATTGTCGTTCACTTGGCAGACCTAACATTGAAATCATATCCCACCTTCCTTAATCCCGTTATCATCTACTTATTAAAAGTAATAGACTGTTATTTAAAACTGATACGCGTAACACAAAAAATATTATTTTTTCAGACTGAATGCGGTTGTCAATTTACGTCCAAGCTCGAGGGTATGTTTAAAGATATAACTGTCAGCAATACGATAATGGATGAATTCAAAGAAAGTGCATCATCTGCAGTGAGTTTACTTCAGTTGATAAAATACTCAAAATTTTTACAACCGGATTTACATTTTTGAAATAATTAATTACAGGCGAATCTTCGCGGTGTCGATTTAAGTGTTCGCGTACTCACGACCGGTTTCTGGCCGACGCAATCGGCAACACCTAAGTGCAGTATGCCTCCAGCAGCTCGTGATGCTTTTGATACGTTCCGTCGTTTCTATTTGGCGAAACACAGCGGTCGGCAATTGACACTGCAGCCGCAGCTTGGCTCTGCCGATCTCAATGCCGTTTTCCACGGACCGCGAAAAGAAGACAATGGATTGGAGACCCCGTCATCTACGAGCACAATAAGCAACGGCAATGGCAGCTCCACGAGTGGAAGTCTCGTCAGTCAACGCAACAGTTGCACCGGAAATCCAAGAAAACATATTATACAAGTATCCACCTACCAAATGTGTGTTCTTATGTTATTTAACAATCGAGATCGATTAACTTATGAGGTAAATTTCACTCTTACTTAATTAATTTTTTAAAAAATAATATTTTTAATTGCCCATTTTATTCTTCAGGAAATACAAAATGAGACAGACATTCCCGAAAGAGATTTAGTGAGAGCTTTACAATCACTGGCCATGGGAAAAGCTGCACAAAGAATTTTGCTCAAACAACCGCGATCCAAAGAGATCGAACCCTCACATTTGTTTACTGTCAATGACAGTTTCTCTAGTAAATTACACAGGTACTTTTTTAAAAATTATCTCTGTATAGATTTTTGAATTTATATTTATTACTAATTATTAATTAAATTTTGTTTTTATTTACAGAGTCAAAATTCAAACAGTAGCAGCTAAAGGCGAGTCGGAACCCGAAAGAAAAGAGACGCGAAATAAAGTTGATGAAGATCGTAAACACGAGATCGAAGCAGCTATTGTTCGAATAATGAAAGCTCGCAAACGCATACCAGTAAGTACTTGAGTCGAATTTATTTTTTTTAATTATTTTGTAACTTCATAAAAATTATTAAATCCCTGAATTAATTTTTCCAGCACAATATTCTTGTAACAGAAGTAACCCAGCAATTACGCCTCCGATTTTTACCGTCTCCAATGATAATTAAAAAACGTATCGAAGGTCTGATAGAACGTGAATATTTAGCTCGAACACCCGAAGACAGGTAATGAATAATTGAATAGATTAAAATAAATTTTATCAACTAATTATTTACATATATAATAATTTATATTTACAGAAAAGTTTATACTTACGTCGCTTAAGACGACACCCGCATTTGTACAAACGCGTGAGTAACCGAGCCACAGACTCTCTCCTCAAGAAGTCAAAGTGAAGAGTAACAAACAAGTACATCATTTTAAATAATTTAAATAAAAACCCAATAAAAAAATGGAATAAAAATAAAAACAATAAAAATATGAGAGAATATCACTATCAAAGTCTCATTGTCGAAGTTCGCCAGATTCGGAGCTTAGTAATCCTGGTCTACATGTAATAGCATTACGATAAGTTCCAAGATTAAAGTTTTAAGAAATATTATCTACTAATTAAATAATTAATTAATTATTAATAATTATTATAACAGATTTAAATTATTCCAGACATTGACAAATATATATATTTAATTTTTACATATTATTACCCCTCCCTCCTCGGATTCCCGCAAACAACAATTATTATTATTATTATTATTATTATTATAAAAAAAAAATATGAAACAATAAATTAGTTTAATAAGATAAAGAAAAAATAAATAAGAAAGAAAGCGATATTTTAAATTGACATTAAAGCAACCACGTAATTCAAATAAAATAATTCTAACCGCCCGCGAGTAAATCAGTCGATAAGGCTTCGCATCCAGCGCCATCGCTGTCACCTTCAGAGGCTTCCTCGGCTGTGTGCTCGTGGACGTCGAATCTGATCGAATATCATCCACAGTTAACTGCCGCTTCGTGAGGAGCTGCAGCCGCCGAGGGGAGGATTAACGACCAAAGGGGTAAAAATTTTACGCGCTATTTTATAAATTATATATATTTTATTATATTTATTTAATATTCAAATCAGAGTACGCAATTGTCAGTTATCACTTGTCGCCTGTTAATTGTATTAATTGTGACATTATTTATTGTAGCTCCATTAAATTAATTAACATAAACGAAAGCGAGTGACTGAGGTCTAGCGAATATCATCGACCTAGTGTAACGTAAGATGTGCCAAGTTCCTCATCAATGTCAGCCGTAGATGTTTTTGTGACAAATTAGTGTCTTCTGATCATTTTAACTCAACGTGCTCGACTAATTATTAATACGTCACGTAGTGATTAAAAAAAAGTAATTAATATCAAGCCCGACAATTGTTCAATGTATTGACGTTGTTCTGCTGCATTTCGTCATACGATTGGTCATGCGGTGATTGTGTCTATCTATGAAAAAAAAATTATTTCGATCAGTAGTCAGTAGCCGTAGTCACATTTCGTATGATCAGTAGGTTAAAATGATGAATTAATAGATAGACGAGCTGTTGAAAATGAATGTCATACAGAGGAGTCAGAAAGTCTAGTTTGCTTGCGTGTTCGTGACATTTGGAGTAATTTGGCACGAGGCTGAGTCCCATTTTTAACTCAAAACCCTTGCGCCACACTTGCTAACATTGTAATCGTCCAACATTTTTTCCCAGGTGTCTTTCATGCCAGACTTGCTCATAATTTTTTTCTTCATCGCCACCATTGCCGCATTTATTCGAGTACTTGATGTTCGGTAATTATTTTGTCTGGTTGTTTGTTCGATTTTCTTTACGTTATCTATACCTGGATCTACAAACTCCACCTGTGAGCTACGTTACATATCATACATTTTTTTGCTACATTGTATCTTAATGTTATATATATATTTGACTATTTCAGTGCGTAACAATAACATCAACATGTACCTAATCAACTTGAAATGCCCGGGAGAGATAAATTTGGTATTTTTGGCATGACAAGTGTATCGTCATCGGGGCAAAGAGGGAGTGTCCTCTGCTGCTTACTCACTTTACTTAACTTCACATTATACATATCCATTATTACGTAATTTTAGCACAGCACGTGTTAGCTCACCGTCCTACCAAGGTCCAATATATGTATAGACATCAGCAGCTTTAAACGACGTAGTTTAAGTATGAGCAACGGTCATGCGTTCTCATGCCGGTTTTTACCGGTCAAAATTTTCACGTGACGGCAAATCAGTCTCATGATGATACGCAAATCACAATAAATATTATTATTAACGCAGTCGCTTCAACCAGACTACAACCAGTCAATACTTTCATTTAGGAATCATCACTTAACGTCGTAGTAATTATAGTGATTGTCTAATTATTAAATACTTTTTTTCTTTTATCAATAAATTACGCGGAAACTCTCAAGGCTGTTGTAATAATACTGATATTTATCGAAGGATATTTTACTTAAAAGATTTTTATTTTATTTACGATCCTGGAAGTTTAATTCAAATAGTTAATTACCAAGTAGCTGTGATTAAATTTATTGCAATCATAATTTTCTGTTTGTTGTATCGATAAGTGTAATACATTTTAAATCTTCTTATCCAGTCATAAATTTATTGTACAAGAATTGTGTGCTCACAAAAAAATTTTAAATATTTTTAATAAAAAAAAATTTTAATTGTTTCAGATTTTAATAATTAATTAAAAATTTTAATAATGGCCTCCCTGAGACTATTGGCTGCAGGAGCGAGTGCAGTGGGAGCTGGTGCACTTTCAACTTATTATCTTACGTCAGATTCCCCTGTGAGTGTCATTACTTTTAATGTAATTTTTATCTTTACAACTGATCTATTACTGATTATTTTATTACTGTCAAACTGGCACTTGAATTATTATCAGTATTTTTTTTAATTTGAAGAACGGAAAAGCACGGGCTTATTCCATATCTTTTTTTTTTAATGTAGTAATTATCTTTACCACTAATCTATTATCGATAAATTTATTACGATAAAACTAATACTCGATTGATTAATATTTTTTTTTAATTAAAAAACGGTAAAGCACTAGTACGTAATCTTTTTTTTTCTTACGTCAAGTGTCAAGATATTGAATACTATTATATATTTATAAATGACGTATTTCCAAATGTGAAGTGTGGAAATATTCAGCCTTCTGATAAAATATTTACCTCTGACCTCTAGATGTAATGAATCAAAAATTATCACAAGAAAATAAATTTTTTTGTCCATAACTACGGAAAAAACTAAAGGGATAGTTGATCATTAGTCAGTAGTTAAGTAAATAATTTAATTGAATAAATAATAATTTTAGGTACTGGCGGATAAAGCGATTCATAAACCAATAAAACGGCCTCTACCTACACGTGAAGAGCAAGTGAATACCCTGAAAACCCAAGACGAATACGACGTCCTAATAATTGGTGGTGGTGCTACTGGAGCAGGATGTGCTTTGGACGCTTGCACAAGAGGTTTAAAGACTGCTCTGATAGAGGGAGACGATTTTGCTTCGGGCACGTCGTCAAGAAGCACAAAACTGATCCACGGTGGTGTGCGATATTTACAGAAAGCCATTATGCAGGCGGATGTCGAGCAGTATAAAATGGTTAAAGAAGCTCTCCATGAGCGAGCTCAAATGCTGCATAGTGCTCCACACTTGGCACACCCATTGCCTATTATGTTACCTGTTTACACGTACGTATGTATTGCGAAGCAAAATACAGAACCATTAATTATATGGTCAGGATCAATAAAATTTATTAATGTTCTTTTGATAAATGGAATTTAAAAATAAAAAACAGGTGGTGGCAGATCCCTTACTACTGGTTTGGTATTAAGATGTATGACCTTGTAGCTGGCAGCAAAACTGTTAAATCTTCATATTATTTAAGTAAATCAAACGCACTCGAATTATTTCCCATGTTGAAGGGAGACAAACTCACTGGGGCTATCGTTTATTACGATGGTATGTGGAAATTATAAATCTATTCGCTATAAATATTTTTAATTGTACTGACATAAGATTTATATTTCTTTTACCCAACACAATGGCAGGTCAGCAGGACGACGCCAGAATGAATCTCGCGGTGGCCTTGTCAGCTTCACGTTTAGGTGCAACGGTAGTAAATCACGTGAGCGTTTTAAATTTGCTGAAGGGATTAGACAAGGACGGCAAGCGCGTGCTGGTGGGTGCACGTGTCAGAGATGAAATGACAGGAGAAGAGTGGGATGTTAAAGCTAAAGCTATTATTAATGCTACTGGACCGTTTACTGATAGTATAAGAAAAATGGATGATCAAACTGTACCAGAAATCTGTTGTCCATCCTCGGGTGTTCACATTGTACTTCCTGGGTACTACAGGTATGTCAATAAATTCAATTCAATAGTCTTTTATGTGCAAGCAAGACCTGTAAGTTTTATACAATAGTAATTCAATACTTTTTTCAGTCCCGATCAAATGGGTCTGCTGGATCCAGCAACAAGTGACGGTCGTGTCATCTTCTTCTTGCCTTGGCAGAAGCAAACTATCGCTGGTACTACTGATTTGCCTTGTCAGGTGACGCACAACCCGAAACCAACTGAAGATGAGATTATGTTTATCCTGCAAGAGGTAAAGAACTACCTTAATCCTGACGTTGAAGTCCGTCGTGGTGATGTTCTGTCAGCGTGGAGTGGAATCAGACCATTGGTGTCTGACCCGAACAAACCAAACACTCAATCTCTTGCTCGTAACCACATTGTTCATGTGAGCCCAACAAATCTTGTTACCATTGCTGGAGGAAAGTGGACGACTTATCGTGCAATGGCACAGGAAGCTGTTGATGCAGCAATCGATGGTTTGAATTATTTTACATGTTACGAAATTTGGGTGATGAAAAAATTAATTATTGATATTTTAATTATTAGCTTGTAATTTGGAGCCAACTGCTGAATGTCAAACTGACGGAATGCTGCTGGAAGGTGCTCATGGATGGAGTCCTACCATGTACATTAGATTGGTACAAGACTTTGGATTAGAATGTGAAGTTGCCCAACATTTAGCTAAAAGTTACGGTGATCGAGCATTCGCTGTCGCTAAAATGGCATCACTTACCGGAAAGCGTTGGCCAATTATTGGTAAAAAAATTCATCCCGAGTTTCCTTACATTGACGCTGAGGTAATAATTTAATTTAATAAAAAAAAATATAGAAAGGTTTTATGTATTTATTTAAAATAATTAAAATAAATTTAGATCCGTTACGGTTGCCGTGAATATGCAAGAACCGCAATTGATATGATTGCCAGACGATTGCGACTCGCTTTCCTCAACGTCCAAGCGTCACAGGAAGCTCTACCGGGTATCATCGACATAATGGCGGAAGAATTGAAATGGTCACCGGATGAAAAGAAAAAACAACAGCAGCAGGCCAGTGAATTTTTAGCAAACGAAATGGGACAAATGGTCAATCGCGCGTCACGTGACAAAATTCCGATCAATCTCACGAAAGATGAAATTCAGTTGTACATAAAACGATTCCAGATTATCGACAAAGATCGCAAAGGATACGTATCAATAAATGACATTCGCCGCGGACTTAAGGTTTGATATTTCAAGTATATTTTTAAATAATAATTACAGTATTCATCTTACTTTAGTTTATTCGTAAAAATTTTCCACGAAATTTAAATTAATTATCTAAATTACGTAATCGATTGGATAAAAAAAATTGAAATTAAAAAATCTAGGCCCTTGGAATAAAACTAAAGGAAGAAGAGATGCATTTGTTGCTCGGAGAAATAGATCTCACCTATAACGGCCAAATGGAACTTCAAGATTATTTGCAGGTAATTTAGCGTTTTACTATTTTAACCGGAACCGTATTCTTTCTGTCCTTGTAGCTATTCGGCGACAAGGACGTTCCCGGCGAAGAGCTCCACGAAATACTTCGCGAAATCGACACTAATATGAACGGTCAAGTCGAGCTGGACGAGTACCTTCAGGTCTGTCGGAGTCACTTTATCGCGGCTTTGAGATTTATATCTATCTGTTTTATTTATTTAATCAATCAATCGTACCCACTCCATTCACACCTAGTACTTCAATCTCTCCGCATAAATTTTCTTTATTTCTGTTCTTATAATTTTTGCCATTATCGTTATTATTGTTATTAACTACATATCAGTAGCACACTAAGAGCATCACGAATGCGCATGTGCTTTTGTTATATATATTTATTTATATCCGATTATCTCAAAGCAAAATACTTGACTACTCGTTTTTTAAATCCACCGTTTTGTATATCGTTAGTCACCTGAACGTTTTTTCTTTATTTTTAACACGGCATGCATTTATTATTTATTTTCTTATACTTCAATAAACTAGTACTTCATATTAATTATTAATGATACTTAGTAATTAATATTATACACAATACTAAATATTGCTCTGCTAGTAAAAAAATTACAGTCAACTAAAAATAAAGTGTTCAGGTTTTAACTAATCGTTTATTTTTTTTTTTTTCCAACTAGATGATGTCAGCAATTAAATCTGGACACGTCGCGTACTCGCGATTCGCGCGGATGGCCGAGATGGAAGAAGCGCAACACGAGAAAGACGTTCTGAAGAAGAAAATAAGTGTTGAGAGATCAGGCGGAGGTCTTTGAAGTGGCTACGAAAAGTCAAACAAAACTTTATACTTCAGTCCTCATAAATTATTTTCACCTCATTTTAGGAAAAAATTATCGACTATCTCACTCTATATTTAATATTTATTGTAGAAATTAATTTAATGCCTGGATAACTCGATATCTCGGTCATAAATAATTTATAATAATAATAATAAATAATAATAATGACAGCAACGCGAATACTAGTCAGCAGGTGCGTTAGTATTCTTAAAGAATTTTAAAAAAATATTAAATAATCTGCATCGCATCAAGTTATTGGCCACTGGCCAACTGGGTAAAGAAAAAATAATGTTTGACGAAGTATTCTAATACAACACTTTTCTTCATTCACTAATAAGGAACTCGTTCACGAAAGCTTAAATATAATAACGATAATAATAATTATAATAAATACTAATAATAATAATAAATAATTGTTATTATTAATAATGTACTGATTATGGTGCCGTCTTGCGCTTTTATAAATTGATAATTTAATTACGCGCGAAGAGGATAATAAATCTATTATTAATATTTAAATAAAATTACAATAATATAGAAAAAAAAAAAATAATAATAAATTGATATCTAGTCTTTAAATTATAATACTTAAAAAACGATATCGAGGATCGAGTTGAGTGTTGAAAATCAAAGGATATATTAGACTATTATTATTATTATATATATATTATATATATAAAAGAAAAAAAAAAAATATGTACATATAATTTACTTCATCTCACTGTCAATGTCACGTTACGTTTATTCGATAACATTTATCTCTATCACTATATCAATATTATTAAATAATTTATTCAATTTAATTAATGTTGGATTTAATAAAAATTTTCAATTTAATTGTACACGACGTACATGAGCAATACGAGTAATTAAAACGGCTTATTATTTTTTTTTACTACTTATTAATCTATTAATATAATAATTACATAAATTTTTTTCTATAAGGTCAGAGACCCAGTACCCAATCAGAGAACTAATTCCCTGATCGGGTACTAGTTCCCTGATCAAGTACTAGTTCCTAGATCAGGTACCAGTTCTTGACCGGGTGCTATTTCTTTTACTTTACCGAAAATATTTTACCCATCGATAAACTTTAGAATAAAAAAGAAATGAATCCTACGCCAATGGATCATAAAAGGTCCATCCAGGTACGCCGCTCAGAAATATTTGCTTTGTAACTGCAATAGTCGAAAACTCTCCAGAATATTTGTTTTCGTCGATTCATATTTACAAATCAATCGAAAAATTAACAATTTCATACGAATTTACAATCTGTTTCGTTCAGCGGCGTATTAAATCCGTTGATGAATAATTTTTTTTCCTCATCCAGCGCTAACAGTAAAATTTTTTTTTAAACGTTAACATAAACGCGGTCTTCAGTATTACATAGGGAGAGCAGCAGCAGCAGCAGCTGTCTTCGTTGTTGAATATAGGACACATTTTATCGAGGGGCGGCAGTCCACAAACGGCTCCTCCCCCCCATTCGGCAAATGTTTTTCCGGGTCTGTCTATACCACGGTGATCATCATCCGAAACACACGTAACGTCCCTATCCATGGACTAGAAGGTATTATATTTCGTACTTTGTTACCGGGGGCAACATCCAAGAGCAAGCAAACCCCGCATGCCATATCCCCGAGCACTACCAAGTTGAGTGCACACTCGATCCCACGTTACGTATAGTGTTCAGTACATAATAATAATAATAATAATAACAACAATACGAACACAAACGCATTGCATCCGGGGAATAAAAGACGGAGAGCCGCGCAAACGCGACCTCACGCTCACTTCCCTTGTGTGTTCCCTTTTCCCTTTGATATGATGACAATCGCCAGGAATAGGGGAAGGATAATACGATTGCTAGCGTCCCCCTGTCAATCGGGGTGGGCGGCTAGCAGCCCCTGCGTACGCCCCTGTGAATCCCAACCCGGGGCCGGCATTATTTTAGTCAACCAATCGAGGCATTCGGGTTGTCATGAGCAAGACAAGGATGCGGATACTTTTCTGTAACAAACACCAGCGTCACACGCGCAACGCCCCGCCGTCTTCTCTTGCTTCATTGCCGCCAGCAGCCTGGTATTTATTGCATACCCACACACACATACAGAATACAGAACACAACTTGTGCAGCAACGTCGACGACAGCATTCTCCGCGGCATGCCACAGAAATATATTATATTTTCTGCCGCTGAGCGGGAAAGAAAGAGCTAGAGAGGAAGAGATAATGCGAGTTGCAGTTTTCACCATCACGACAGCACGCTAGATTTATTTTTTGTCTCTTTCATATTTTCCTGCTCGGGTCAAAAATATAAAATACAGACCCGGTAAAACAGCAACTACTTTTACCCATAATAGTACTGATGACCAGAGACTGGGTCTATCTGGACCTAGACCTAGACCACCTGGACATGGACCTGGACCTGGACCTGGACCTAGAAAATCAGGATCTTGAGGACACGTAACTATACAATTTTCGTGCAGAAACTTACTGCCGAGTTAATGCGCAGACTCAGTGCCCACTACATGGAGACTTGGCAACAAGGACGCCGAGTGGTAGTCGGTATCTCTGTCTCGTGTGTTTCAGTCATTTCCTCCACTCCTGCCCCTCACTAATTGCCAGGGGCCAGAGCGTAAGCAAGTGAGAGAGAGAGCGTCAGTTTCGACGCAGTAGAACATAAATATATTTAACTACAGAGCAGAGCAGAGCGACACTAGACGGCATAACCAAACGTCTTTTATTTGGATTGGAGTGAGCAGGAGCAAGAGTGAGAGTTTATCCTGCATGTACGTACATTCTACGTGGGTTTGTGCTATCGATCCACTTATATCTTGCCCGACCTCGTCGCACAGTTCCTATCCTCGAGGTCTTTTCAGTGTAGCCACCGCGCGGGCGCGAGCACGCCTCTTTGTGATTATTTAAACTATATATACAAACATATATATATATATATATATATATATATATCTACAGCTATCCCATCTCCATGTGTATTGCGTGAGTGTACATATATTTATATACATTTACAAGTGTGTGCAGTGTATACCTACAGGTCTCTGGAATGTCGATGTGGAGGAGAAGTTTGCGAATGCTGTGTAAAATAAAATAACGCAACTTTTTAAAATACCATTTCTGTATATTATTTCCACGAGGGTTTTTAAATTATGGCTTCAGCAGCAAAGCTCAAGGTAAATATATTTTTTGAATTTTGAATTTTGAATATTATTTTTATTTACCGCTAAAATATACACAGATGTGGGGTTAGGTAGCGGGTCTGTTGACTGCGAGAATCGAAACACACAAATATATGAAGAATGAAAAGGTATATTTTTTGAGTGCCAGAAGGAAACGCACGTGTCGATTCGCGTGTTAGGTGGAGTCCAGAGTGGAAAGTGGGTGGAGGCTGAGGCCGTGGAGGCTTTCCGCGGAGTATATATGCATGTCGGGCGGCACGGGGGCCGCGTTGTCAGCCCGTTGTCGAGTGGGCGGGTGTGGCGCGGAGAGGGTGTGTGCGCGTCCGTTGAATCGCACACTCGCAACACAATCTCAAGTTGAAGTTGAAAAAAAAAATAAATGGGCTTGTATGCTGTACTGTGTTGGTTTGGATCGCTCGCGACCTCGTCATCAACGACACCGAGCACACTCACTAGCTAACACTTGCTGCTGTGTTTGTGAGCCAGCTACCAGAGTAGAGGATCTGCTGGATGTATATTTTGTACCTACACAACTGCGCCGAGTAAGACTAGTGTGCTCTGAGCTGTGTGTTGAGACTTGAGAGAGTAGAGAGTGTGCTGTTGAAACAGCGAGACTGCTGGTGTACTGCTCGGGTTAAGAGCACGAAGAGCCAAACGGGTGGGCACGATTTGCGACAGGGGCGTAGAGAGGCGTTCCTTGATCGGGTCCTCGAGGAGGGCCTTCTTTGTCCCGCGACTCCTTGGCTGAACCCCTCGCACGTGCATCCGTGATAAACCACCGGGGTATCATCAACTTCCTCGTGTGCTTGTGTCTCTTGATTTTATCTTAGTCGTATTTTTTAATTTACTTTTTGGATTTTATTTTATTTTATTCGATTATTTATTTACTTTGTGCTGGTGAATTTTTGTATTTTTTTTAGTTAATTAAAACGCACTGACGCCAACGGATACGCGATGCCAAAGTGGTTATGGATGTTTGATCGTGTGTATATCCACAAATGTATATATGTGATAACGTGATGCTACATGTAATAAAGGGTGTTAACTTGGAAAGTGTAAAGTAAGAGAGAGAGTGAGAGAGAGACTTAGACTTAAGATAAGGAGGTACAGGAGTGGGTGAGATAGAATGGAAGGGAGAACTATAGTGGTGGTGAGCAAGTTTATGAATTTAGTTTTATTTTTAGTACTAGTCTATTAGAAGAGTGAATTTTATCATAAATATATTTAATATTAATTTTTTATCAAAGCAGGAAACAGCTGAAGAGGAACAAGATCCTCTGCAGGTACAAGCACAGTCTCAAGAAGCTCAGGATCAGCAGCAGCAGCAACAACAACAACAGCAGCAGCAGCAATTAGAGCAGCAAGTGTCTCAACCTCAGTTACGGTTTCTCAATGCCAGTGTTCTCCAACAGTTACAACAGCATCAGCAAGAAGTCCAGCAGCAGCAACAGCAGCAAGTTCACCAACATGGACAACCCCAAGTCATCACACTCCAGCAGTTGCAGAATTTCGTGCCCATGTCCCAACAGCAGCATGACCAGCAGAGACCTCAAACTATTTCAGTACAAACTTTACCACAGCAATTTTTACAAGTAAGTTGATCTAAACTACCAATAAGTTTAGATTATAATCAAATTTATTTCGACTTTTATTGTTTGATATTTATAATTTTTGAGGGTGCTCAGTTGATAAATAGCCAAGCAGCTCTGCAGCAGCAGCAACAGCAACAACAACATGGACAACAACAACAACCCCAAGCCCAACAGCAGCCACAGCAGCAGCAATTGAGTTACAGTGTGATACCACAAATGCAGACAGTAAATATTGATGGCCAGGATGCACTTTTCATTCCGTCTTCGCCAATGACCTCGATGGCGGCTCATCACCAGTCATCGCCGACAATGCAATTTACAACAGCCAGTGGGCAACAGGTCCAGCTCGCATCTCAGCAAGTCCAGTTGGCAAATGGCCAGACAATTATCACTCCCCAGCCTGTCAGTTTAATCCGAGCACCAAATGTCTTTCCAACTTCCATTATCCAAAATATCGGGGGTCAAACAGTACAACTGCCTACAGGTTTGTTTCTACAGCTACTGCTCAGCTTTTCTATCAAACGGGTCTTTGGAAATACTCTTTAAACAAAACTTTCATCCATACATTAATTATCTCTCAGCTGCTACTATCACTGGTCCATATGTCCCTATAAATCTTTCAAAACAATTAACCACACTTCAAACTTTCAAAGCTCACGCTTTTATTCATTAACCACTGCCTTCTATGCAATAATAAATGCGCAGATTCCAAGGCAACCATGGATGTTTCAGGACAAAGTGTTCAAGTGAGGCCACTGCAGTTTCCACTTCAGCATGTCCAGCAAACTGTGCCTGTACAAATACCAGTTACCACCAACAATGGACAGACAATATATCAGACGGTGCATTTTCCCATTCAAGCTTTGTCGAATGTTTTTAATATGGGTCCACAAATGATGCCACAAATAACCCAGGTAATTAAAACAAAATATAAAACGTCATCAGTTTAATGTCTTACATAAACTGTAGTATTTATTACAACAGTAAAAAATAGTTTGAGCAACTACACGTGACTGAAGTTATCACAGGAAATAATTAATCATAACACAGAGTGTAATTGTTTAATCTACAATTCCAGTTGTTGGCTGTAAAATTTTTTACCGCAGTTTTATTGTAAATAAAATGTCGGTCTTTGTGTAATAATTTTTTTTTTTTTTTTGAAACTGATAGTTAATATAAAAATAATTATTTTTTAGCAAATTCCCCAGATGGCACAAATAATTACACCTAATGGGCAAATCCAACAAGTTCAAATAGCAAATTTATCACAGCTTCAAAATCTCCAAGGTCAGCAGGTTGCCGCGCAAGTTGCTCAACAAGTAGCACAGCAGCAAGCAGCTCAGCAACAAGTCGTACAGCAGGTTACTCAGCATCAAACTCAACAACAGGTCGTTCAACAACAGCAGCAACAACAGGTCGCGGCAGCCCAAGCTCAGGCTCAAGCTCAAGCTCAAGCTCAAGCACAAGCACAAGCGCATCAGCAGCAGCAAGTCCAACAAGTAGTCCAACAAGTTATGCAACAGCAAGCCCAGCAACAACAACAGGCACAGCAACAACAACAACAACAGCAGCAGCAAGTTCAGAATCAACAGGCTGCTGCTTCAACACCAACGTCAAGTACCAGCTGGTCAACATCCGTATCAACTCCCGGCAATGTCCAAGTTGTTGGTATTGGCCAACTTGGTAGACCAAACTCAAATGTGATAACGACTAAAGACGGACAAAAAATAGAACTGTCTACTCTAACGAGACCTGCTGACGGCATTGAAAACGAATTAAAACTTACGAGTTTAGATGCGAGTCAATTGGCTGCCGGTCAAGTTATTCATATACCCTCGGCACAAGCTACACAACAGACAATCCAACCGATAACAATTACTGGTGCACAAGGTCAGCAGCTCACTCTCATATCAGCATCTGCACTGACGAATTTAGCATCTCCACAGGGCGGAATGATGCGGAGTATAAATGTTGGGAATGGTGGAATAATGCAGATTCAACCAGGAACCGGCGTCAATACACCCAATGGATTTTTACAGTCGATACCTCTGCAAAATATCCCCGGGCTAAGTAACGTTCAAGTTATTCCAGCAAGTGCTTTACAACCTGCTACTGTTCAAACACTGCCAACTGGCGCTGGTGGTACTCCCATTGTAACCGGCCAGACTGTTCATCTGGACTCCAGTGATCCAACAAAATGGCAAATACTGCAAACCATCCAAGCTAATGGTACGATAGCTCCATCTACTCCAGCTCCACAGCCACAACAGCAACAGCAGAACACCACGACAATAAATAATACCGGGGAAGGTGAACCAAAACAGCATCGACGACGTGTTGCTTGTAATTGTCCTAATTGCAGTGACGGCGATAGGACACGTGATATAACGCATAAACGTCAGCACATATGTCACATTCCTGGTTGCAATAAAGTATACGGAAAGACAAGTCATCTGAGAGCTCACCTCAGGTGGCACACTGGAGAACGTCCTTTCGTGTGCAGTTGGGTCTTCTGCGGGAAAAAATTCACCAGGTCTGATGAACTGCAGAGGCACAGAAGAACTCACACTGGAGAAAAGAGGTTCCAGTGTCCTGAATGTACAAAGAAATTCATGCGCTCTGATCATCTTACAAAGCACATCAAAACGCATACTAAAATACGGAGCACCGTAAGTTTGAATTTTCAGTTTTTATTTTATTATTTTTTTTGTTGATTTTGTTTTTTTTATATGAGAGCTGTTTGTTTGAATATTTCAGGAAGCTGCCACATCGACGCAAGAAGGCTCATCAGATAGTCAATCTTCGAGCGAAGATAAAATTATAATTGCGCTTCACAAAGAGACTGATCAAGCGGACATTATACTGCCCGGAACTATCGAGGGCTTGCAGAGTGAAACGCCGACACATGTGACGAATGAATGAGCGTATTAAACATAATTATCGGCTATTATTATTATTATTATTATTATTTTTTTTACGTTGTATATTATGGTTTAAAGATTAGTCAAAGATAACTTTAATTAATTAAGAACAATCATAGATTTTTATAAAACTGGGTGCTCCAGTAGTCCAAGTATTAGGTTTCTTTCATCTATACATATATATGTGATTACATATATATATTTTTTTTCTATTTCTAATTATAGTAATTATTTAATAAAATTTTTTTTGTGTAGTCTTTAGAATGACGATTTACAGGGATTGCTAATTCTATATTTTTCTAAAGAATGTATAAAATAAAATAAATGTAAATAATGTACATGACTGTAAAAAAATTTACACAAAAAAAAAAAAAAAGAAAAAAAAATATACACCCAAAATTTAAAAATGTGGAAATACATTTAAATTTATTTAATTAGTTAATTAATTAAATAATATATTGATATTTATGAGTGTAAACGTATCAGACATACGACAATTTTTTAATTACATATAAAAAAAATTTTTTAAAATGCATGTACTGAATTTCGAATTTTCTAAACATGCATTTTTTAATTTTTATTTTATAAACATTTTAATTTATTATTTCAAAGTTTTAAAAATTGTCAGATGTCCGCTAGCTATCATCGATATTTTATTGATACGAACACGATTTGCATTCACTAATTATCATTAAATTGTAATTAAATTTTTCTTTACTCCTGCGGACTAGCAAAATTTGCTAATAAATAATTAATCTTAATTTGGGCGTAAGTCGATGTCTTAAAAGTAGTGGATATAAATTATATTGCGGAAATGATGAGGAAGTTGGCTCGACAAAAACCACAGTACGAAAATAAATTTTTTGTATTTTTTTACAGTATATAGTACAGTTGATTATATGCGACATACCAGCATCGCACTGTCACGGCAATTATAATATTTAATCGAATTAAATAGTCAGTCTTGACCCTTAAAAAAAAGGACACTGCTACGAACTGATTTGAATTTTTTCTTTTTTTTAATCATTAAATATCATTGAATAATAATAATAATTAAGTCGACTAATAATATCACGCTGAGGCCTTTGGAATAGTGAAATCTCGCCTGCAAAATATTCAAGTTGACTTACTGTATAAGTTTGTGTATAATATATTAACTTTATAAGTAATAATTAAATTCGTCGTATCTAATACAAAAGGAGTAATCGAGACAGCCTCCAATTAAATTGGAAAAGTTGTACGGAAAGAAAAAAAACGGCACACTTTAAGTTCAAACACGTGGTGGAGATAATTTAAGTATATACAATATCAGGGATCACCGGGTTCTGTGTAAATTTCACACCAAATTGGACAGTGAGTTGAAGCAGGACCACCCCAACGCCAGCACTGCGGTATACCCAAGTGTGTAAGCCCTTGTCTTACAACTCTATATAACCCGGTGTTAAATAATTTTTTCGACCCTCGTCCCCAAATAATTTTGTCCTTAAAAATATATTTTTCAGTGTCAAATGCCGTATTTGTTTCGGAAAGTACGTCGTTGTAAATATTCGATGTGTCACCAGAAAGTGAAAAGTCACCGAGAAATATTGAGTTCTTTGCATCTACAAATCGTTCAATAATATTATTGTCTTCTGGGTCGTGCATCTGGACATTTATTAAAGTAATATCGAATTTATTGACCTAGAAAAAAAAATAATACATAAGTAATCGCCCTGATTATTTTAAAATCATTAGTCATTAAGGATATCCTCAGATAACACTCCCCACTTCTCCCACTTTTTAAAAATATTCAATGACCTCGAACGGTCATATCAGCAGTTACAATTGTCGCTGATAAATTGGAAGTTGAACGAAATTTGTTGAGTAAATTTCAGTAAAATCTTTACGTAAATTTCATGATTAGAATTTTCAAATTTTGTAGACTAAAATTTATTCACCAAATTTTGTTGAGCTCTTGAAAGTCATTAAATATTTTTAAAAAGTGCCGGGCACTGTCTGAGAATGTCCTTAATATAAATAAATATGATAAAAATTACGTGAAATATAATTGAAGCAAGTACTGGAAGAAAGACAGTTGTCGCTGGAGGTTGTTCACGAAGACTGATGCACATATCTGGGTATGCATCCCACAAAACAGCGAGACCAGCACCCAGATGTACAGAACGCCATTGCCGATGATTACCGCGCCAGTCTTTAACGCGTTTTAGTATCGGGGTGTTCAGTTCTCGTGTTAATTTATCCAGAGCTTCTAAACTCTTTACTTCCTGAAGCGCCAACAACGAAATCCTGGTGATAATCAAAAGTATCAGCACCGCTTTGCATGATGATCTTCGTTAAAAAAAAAATGTATTTTTCTAAACCAACCGATTTTCTAAGATGGTTCTGCAGATGACTTCCATGACACCTGGATTGCCAGCTTTGTCGCTATTAAAACCGTTCAAATTCCAGGAGGCGACTCTTATTGATGTCCGGTCCAAAGATTCATTGAAGTTGTACTCGATGCAGGGACGTGGACTAGCGATACTCAACAATTCCCATATTTCTTCCTCCGTGATCCCGGGACTTAATTCTACATTTTTTTCACTATCATCTAGTCGGGGTCTGGTAAAAAAAAATAATTGCAATTAACAAAAGTTATTAATGACAAGTAGCTGACTACTGGTTAATTACATTCTTAAAGGCGTCACTCGGTCGCGATTGACACGAGCGACTCGACGACCCGCGTTATTAACTCGAGGTGTACTGGAAGCTTGAGGAATGTTCCAGGAAGACGAAGGACTTCCATTACTACAGGTATGGATTACTGATCCATTTGAAATACTGCTTAATTTAAGGTACGGTCGTATCATTGCTAACTTATATTTTCCCATTCCTCGCAATTTCGCGAGCTCGTCAAGAGAATTAAAGCATCCATATTTTAATCTCTTCTCCACAATCCTCGATGCTAATTCCTGAGTGTGGATAAAAAAATTATTAATTTATTATCACTACTGTTATTATTTATTTATTTTTTTAATTTTCTAGTTCACTTGTCAGTTAAAATTAAACTAAAATCGTGAATGCAGGATAGTGATCAAAGCATAGCGAACTTTTTTTTTTTTTGTATAGTTCTCAAGTGTAAAAAAAAAAAAGCGGGTAATTTAGCAGTAACTATTTACCACACATTTACAAGTCAAATAGTCGCAAATAAAATCATTTATAGGCGATTTTGGAAGATTGACAGCATCATTGGAAAGAAACATTGGAAGAGTACGCCGCTGATTCAAGGGACAGGGTCTGATATTGAAAGAAATAAAATAAGCGAGTCACTGGATGATGACTAAATTAACAGATGATTATTTCACGTCTATTTAATGACAACGCACTACTTGACCCTTTTTTTATCAATAAAAAAAAATTGTTATTTATTTACAGTGACGATGAGGTTGGTTACAATAAAACCCAACTAACCTGATCAACTCCAGGTACAACTTGAAGGTCAAACACACTAGCTAAATTAACGTCTACTTGATTATTATTATTTCCAACAGAATTTAAACTCGTTGATGCTCGAGATGATGTACCACTGTCATTACCAGTAGATACGTATACTTCCATTTTAATACTTTCTAATTTATCAGCACCTATTCCGGACACTAAGGCAAGATCTTCAACCCGATTGAATCTCCCAATAACACGTCGATAGTTAACAATATTAGCTGCTAGATGACGATTAATGCCCGGTAACGTCATCAATTCTTCTTCAGTCGCAGTATTTAAATTTAACAATTGCGGCTGTCAACAAAATATTTAAACAAAATTTAAATGAAACCCATTAATTGACAAATATTAAATATAAATAAATAAATAAATACCTTAAGTGTGTCATCAAGTACAGAAAAAGTATGAGACAAATTTTTCGAGTTATGAAATCTCCTTCGTCCGAATCCCGGCAAAGTTATTTGCTTCAAACTGGACCTCCTCGTCTTTTGTCCAGAATGTAAACTACTGGACTGTCCCATTTTAAAATAAATATAAATACCTCGTTAAGTAGTCATCTGTCAACCCTACAATCATTCAATTCTTGTGTCAAACTCAAGTTAACCATTAAATCCAACTGATGACTAGTCAATATCCACATTGTTGGTATATTTTAAAAATATTTTTCCTGCACTGTCAGATGATTTTATCGTTTTCTGCAGTGGGGGATAAAAAACACTCGTCTCAGCCTACAATTATATATTTAATATTGTAAATTATGTATACCTCTACCTCTAATCAGTAGTTATTTAGAGAGACAATTGATGAGACATCAAAATCCTCATACAGTATATAGTAATCTAAGAGCAAAGTGCAAGGTCATGATTATGATCTATCACTTGAGGTGTACACCACTCATATTAAGTATTAATAAAAATGTATCAATAAATATATATACATATTTCTACGTGTTATATTGTCTACTATTGATTAGATTAATTGATATAAATCTCCACGACTAAATGCCCCAGGTATTAAATTATTTATTTGATGACTTACATGGTATCTTTTTTTCTGTTACCAAATCATAGATTACTTTTATAGAAGAATGTGCCTCCGTGGCCAACTTTATCAAGACTTGCTCTGATCGTATATGGAGTTGACGTTTAAATTATTTAGCTTGTTTTGGAGCGACATAACCCCACTAAATTATTATGGACAAAAAGGAGGCAGTAGTTGCTGTCGTACGTCGTATTGTGTAAAAAGGGGATGCAGGGGAATTTATATATATGTATGTATATATATATATATATATATCAAGTGATATTACGAGCAAAAGCGCACACGCGAGATAAAAATAATTATTGCCAGGGATTCTGGGATCCTAGTAATCAAATCATCATCAGCCAATAGAATTTTATAAAATATCCCCAGAGAAAAATATTTTCACGCTTGTACTCCGTGCTGTTGCATGATATTCAGTGTCTCCAAGTGTCTGCAATTAAAACGTATTTATTTATTTGTATTTTTTTAATTTTTATCACCCAATTGTCACTTACTTATTGGAAAATATTTCATGACAGCATGGCGGTAAGAATACTTTTTAAGAAGCAATCACTGAGCAGACTGATGAATCCTACAAGATCTGCGAGAACCTCCACCACGGCTCTAGGTAATTTTGATGATATTGAAGCAGATAAAAATTGGCGGTCAGAACTTTTGGCGACTATGAGAATATTTAAAAATTTTATTAGTCCAGAAGAGGAGGATTCGTTGTTCCAAGAAGTCGAGCCGTATATGAAACGTCTGCGATATGAATATTCCCACTGGGATGATGTTAGTATAGGACATTTGCTGGAGATTATGCTAGCTGAACCGTTGGTTTATGATTTAATTACAGGCAATTCACGGCTACCGGGAGACTGAGCGCGCGAAATGGAGTAAAGAAAATACTAAAATAATTGACCGGGTCAGAGCGATGGCTTTTCCGCCAGGAATGCCCGAGCTGGGACTGGTCCATGTCCTGGACCTCGCTGCCGAGGGCAAAATAAAACCTCACGTCGATAGCGTCCGGGTACATCAGCGCTGATTACTTTAAATATTCATTTTATTTGGCGCCGGAATTTTAATTTTTTATTTTTAAAAACTTTCAGTTTTGTGGAGATGTGATTGCTGGCATCAGTTTGCTGAGTGACTGTGTCATGAGACTCACCCAGGTGGGAAATGAAAAAGAATGTCGTCATGATTTTTTTCTACCCCGCAGATCACTCTACATAATGAGGTAATTTTACAAATATTCAAATGATCTGTAAATTAATTTACAATTAATGAACTTTTTTACAGCGGCGCGGCCAGACATAAATACAATCACGAAGTCCTGGGCCCAGAGGAATCGATATTTAACAATGAAAAAGTCATTAAGACTAGAAGAATATCAATAATATGTCGCTGTGCTCCAGAGTCACGTGACAATAAATAAAATATTAAATAATTGTTTGAATTTTATTGCGAATATTTAATCTATCAGAGATCAGGTAAATAAATAGCTTTGTAAATACATAGTAAATTCAAAATATAAAAGCAGTGAGGATTATAAATATATATATAAAATATTTTATACTTTACACACCAATTTATTCACATTAATAAATGAAAAAAACAAAAAAAAAATATACAATTTAGTATCTTTACTTAATTTAATGTATTGTACTTATTGTAAATTATTCATAGTTTTTTTTTAAGAGGCTAATCAAAAAAATAGTAGAAAAATTACTGATAATGAAAATTTGTCTGAAAGTTTTTAATCGTTACAATTAAACTTAAATTTTTCCTTAATTAGTTCTAGTTAACTCGGCGTATAATTATTCAAAGAAAATAAATGCTTTCTTAAGGGAATTCTCAGACAGTACCCCTCACTTTTTAAAAATTTTTAATGACGGCTGTCGTAAGTGTATCAAAATTTGGTCAATTAATTAAAGAAAAAATTTCGCCGAACTATAGATTGGAAAAAAATTACGTACAGTTGACATCAATCGGGAAATTTGGAAAATAAATTTCAGTAAAATCTTCACGTCAATTTTATAATTAGAATTTTCAAATTTTTTAAACTAAAATTTATTAACTAAATTTCGTTTGACTTCTAATTGATAACACAACTGTAAGTAATTATTTTTTAATCTACATTTCGGCGAAATCATAACTCGGCTGTCTTTTTTTCAATTAATGCCTTAATTTCTTTTTAATTAATTGATATACAGATGAGTCATTGAGTATTTTTAAAAAGTGGGGGATATTGTTTGAGAATGCCCTTAATAATAATAATAAAAAAAAAAAAAAAAAACATAATCCAGAAGTAGCCTCGCTGATATTTATTATTTATAATAATAATAATAAATATCATCCGTTAATCTTTCGTTATATATCGAAGACTATTTTACTTTTATAAATTTTAATAATTATTATTTTATTATAATCAGAGAAATTGATTTTCTTTTGTACTTGGTAATAATTAAATATTATTTTCTGTGGTTTATTCAAATTTTAGATTCATATTTGATGGAAGTATATCACAGTTTTATCTTAACTTTTTTAATTATTTACTATAAATTTCAATGAGCGTGTAATGAGTTGTCATAATTACTTACAGTGTACATTGACGAATGAAATACTACATACTTTTCAATAATCAATTTCTCTGATTCACTTGCTACTGTAAATTAATTAAAAAAAAAAAAAAATACAGCACAAATAATGACATAAATTATTGCTCATTACAAAGGTTTTTTTTTAACAGAACTTCCATCGATTACCACAATTATTACACAGCACGAACGTGGTCATCGGTTCATCAGCTGATCGTGTTTGAACTTGATTGTAAGTACAATTACGCTGTTTACATTTACCGCATTTTAGCAGGTCTGTCTTAGTACCTTGTACAGTAGCAAGTTGTGCATCATTGATAGCTTCCTTTTTGAATCTATCTCTCAACTGTTTTATTTCATCACTTGCCATTTCTTCAGCAGTCATTGCGGCAAGACGCGCGGGTGTTATGGCGCCAACAAGAAAATTAGTTTTTAGTGTCGGATTCTTGGCGTCACGTAAATTGGCTACTCGACTACGTACCTACAAAAAAAAATAATTCATCATTTTTTTGTTACCTTTTCAAATTATTTAAGGCCATTCTCAGACAGTGCCTCCCACTTTTTAAAAATTTTCAATGACTTTCAACTGTCATAAGCGTAATTAATTGAAAAAAGAACAACGTAGTCGTAATTTCGCCGATGTATAGATTAAAAAAAAAAATTATTTACACTTGATATCAATTAGGAGTCAAACAAAATTCGTTAAATAAATTTCAGTAAAATCGTCATGTCAATTTTATAATTCGAATTTTTAAATTTTGTTGGCTAAAATTTATTCAACAAATTTCGTTTAACTCCCAATTGATATCAATTGTAAATAATTTTTTAAAAATTCTATATCTCAACAAAATTACGACTACGTTGTCCTTTTTTCAATTGACATTTTAATTTTTATTTAATTAATTAATAAAATTTTAATTCGGTTATGACAGTTGAAAGTTATTGCATATTTTTAAAAAGTGGGGGCACTGTCTGAGAATGCCCTTAAGGTAAGAAATTCAGTACCTGAACAGGTACTAGTACAAATACATGGAGTGATTGGATACTAATCCCCTGATCGGGTACTAAGTCTTTTACTTTAAAAAAAATAATAAAATAAAATCCAAAAGAATGCTTACTCTATTTTTGTATCTGTTATCGGTGTTTTTGAATTCAGCAAAAATAGCTTCTTCTAATTCCTCAGCTAATTCTTGAGGTGTTCCACAGGCTTCCATTGATAAATTATCAACACTGAGAGCTGAAGCTAAAAGCTCACGGCACTTGAGCCTCACAGCGTCTGTTGTTGTTGTCGAAGGAAACGATGCCTGTTTTTTATGTGAATCCTTACTTGATGATCTTTCGTCCTTACTTTTAATGTCATTGCCATCCGTGTGATCTTTGTCTTTCTTCGAATCATAGTCGTCTTTATTTTTGTCTGATCGTTCTTCCTTCTCCTTCGAGTTGCTCGATGAACTCGAGTCTTTGCCGTCTTTATTTGGACCTTCCAAAATAAATGGTGATAATTAAATCATAAGTAAAAAAGTTGCCCTCAGTAACTAAATAAAAACTCACCTGACAAGAATTTTTTCCAGTTTTTAATCAGTGTTTTTGATAAGGCTATTACTTCATCATCTCGGCTAGATTTTCGTAATGAATTAACAGTCATTCCAATTCTGGTTTTAGTGAGAAGTTCCAAGTCAACAGGAAGTCTTTGAAGAACTTTGAGCAGCTCCAGCGCCTGCTCTTGACCCTGCAATAATAATAAATAATAATGTTTATATACAAATACATGTATCATAATCGCATGAATTAATTAAAAATGTATATAAAATATATACATATATATATGTATTGTCGTGGCAAATAATTTATCCAGTTTAAAATATAACAACGTGTCGGATATATTCCGATTATACTTATTCAGCCTAACTTCTTAATTTACTCACTCACTCACCGTCCCCTCAGGATTTAACATTTTCGTGAGCTTCTTCTGGATTCTCAGTATCTCATCCTCAGCATTCATATTGTAAATCTGTATTTTTTAACAGATAAATAACACAATAAACAACACGCACCGTGTACAAGCTATTATGTTTTAATGAATAAATCCAAGTGCGGCGATGGCTGGCAATCAGCTAACTGGTATGTAATAGCTAAGGTATAAAAAAAGATGGGTGCTGCTAGCGGCTCTTGCATCAATCAGACTTACCAACGTTATCAGCAGTAAAAAAAGGCGTCGAGACGCCGACAACACACTCGTAAACTTGTTTTTGTAATCCCGCGGAATATTTGAAATTAGATTGAGTGTGCGATCAACAGAAGACTGATGATTATTCAAGTTATCATCAATTAGATACAGATTTGACAACAAACCAATTGGATATTTTAATCTGATTAATTATTATTTTAAGGGAAATTAAATGAATTTCTTGGAATAATTTTGAATACTTTAGTAGTTTGAGACTTCTGATAAATGAAAAAAAGTGACAGGTAATTTTGGAAACTTTTGATAATGATTTTAAAATTCATCATAAATTTTGGCGCCAATTTAAATTTTTTAAATTCAAGTCAGGATTTTATAATTAAATTCTTTACTGAAACGTCAAATTCTCTTAGCTGTCGCGCTATTGGTCTCGTGACCCTACAAATTAAAAAAAAAATTGCAGGACAAAAAATATATTCAATGTTTTGTTTATTTATTTATTATTATTATTGTACAGATTTATCTATTTTATTTTAAGAAATATTTCTTTTAAATCTATATCATAATCTAGCGGCAAAATAAAGTATAAATTTATCATAATGAAGGTGTTTTTAATAGCTAGAGAAAATTTAAAAATTAGGAAGTTTAAACGCAAACTGAAACTTCAGTACATTGGTCGAAAAAAAAAAAATAATCTGTCAGTTCAATTTTTATATTACAATTTTCTGGAAGATAATAATAAATAAATTGATGACAACGATCAATCATTGGAGCAAGTACTAATAAATAATTGATTATCGAAGCGTTAAAATTCATCGCAATCACAGTAAATAATTACAAATGCGTCAAAGTCTATGTATAATTACTACCATTATTATAATTCATATTTTTTTTAATTATAATTAACATGATCACACAAAATTTATTGATTTTAATAAGCCTTTGTTGCATACGAGGACATAATTGATTGGTGATTTTTTAGTTATTTTGTTAAGTCGATTGTACACTGGCCTAAAGGAATGTTATTTTTAATTATTTTATTCACTTAGAGTTTGAGTATTTTAAATTTACTGCCAATTTATCTTCAACTTGACGCTATATTTTAATAGTTGTCATAATAATAATAATCTTTTCTTAAACATTAATTTAATATCAATTTAAAGACTGCTGATATTCCAAGCAACGAGTAAATCATATTTAAAATAAATAAATAATTATTTACATTACGGTTTCACAACTTTTTCAATGAAAGATTTCATGTCTTGCATTTCCTGAAAATAAATAACAATAATATTTATTTGTAAATATAAATAACATAAGTAATTAATTAAATAATTATTTAAACGAACCTCATCACAAGATGAATGCATCATTCCGCGATATGTTTTGAATTCCACTTGCGTCATAAATTGTTTAAGAAGCGACGCTGTCATCTGTCCCCATTTGTAAGGAACAATTGGATCGCAATCACCATGACATTGTAATACTGGTATATTTTTATTTCCCACAGCACTCTGAGGTAAATAAATTTAATTACATCAAGTACCAGGTCAATAATTTAAAATAAATAAATAAATAAATATGACTTACTGCAGGGAATTTTTGATGTAAAGGAAGCCAAGCAGACAGTGCCATAACACCAGCCAGAGGTTCAGGAAAAGTAAGAGCACTATAAAGTGCCAGAGCTCCACCTTGACTAAAACCACCAAGAACAATACGTTTTGTTGGAATACCAGCAGCAACTTCTTCAGCAATCATTCCGTGAACCATTTCCGCGGCTCTGCGGATACCTTCCTCATCTTCTGGTCCATTAGCATCCAGAGAACGCAAGTCAAACCTGTTATATTTTTTGAAACATCAATAAAAATAAATAATACACCTGGTGACGGCTGTCAGAATGGTGTCAATCAATTCACTGACGTAGTTGACAATAAATTATTAAATAACTTACCAAGACGGCATTCTAAAGCCTCCGTTAAGTGTAACTGGCATTGTAGGACTATAAAGACATATATATAAATATACTTTGATTTAATATTTTATGACACTATGATTTATTGAACTTGGATTTTTATTTTTACACTTACGCAGTAGGACAGATTACTTTCATATGCGATGCTTTGATAGCACCCATGGAACTGGCCCATCCATGCCTGCAATTAAAAATAATTGGCCAATTATTGTTATTTATTATTAATAAATTAATTAATTAACAATAATAATAGTAATTAAATATTATTATTGTCTACTGGTAATGAAGATCAACTTACCCAGTATCACCAAGGCCATGAAAAAAAATTAACTGAAATAAAAAATATGGATTAATTTTAATTAATATATATAAATATATATGGTTTAATTGATATTTATTAAAAGTAATTGTGATTTAAATTAAAGCTCAAAATTAAATCCTACCACTGACAGATTTGCGGTTAAATCGATCATTTTAATTGAAGTTGAGTTAACGTCAGAATAAATAAATATTTAAAATGAAAAATAATAATAATAAAAAGTGATAAGTTGAGAGAAAGTAAATAATTAGTGGCATTTGAAATAAATTATATAATGCAATAGATTTAACAAAAAGGGTTACGTGTGATGTTAATGCAGATTGAGTTTTTAATTTAATTGGTTATGAAATGTAGAGCGATGTGGACAATAATTATTAGATTTTAAATATTAAATAAATTATTACCGTTGCAGTGTGACGACTAGTAGCAGCAATTACTACTGGAGTTGTCATTTTTTAAAATTTATTTTTGGTTAATTGTGACCTGCACTTTTTACTCCAAAAAAAATGTGAAAAACGTGGAAGAGCACTGATAATAAGTCAAATTCGTAAATATAAGATTTGGTGGTGGGGGAATGTATATATCTAAATATAATACATGTAACTGAAGTTAAAATTTATTCGACTAGGAACTAAGTACATTTTTTCTAGACGTTGTTGGTAGTAATAGGGTATTATGACACCACGTGACTGTAATTCAATTTACGATTGGCCATTCAATTGTACAGCGGGTCCAATAAAATTATACGAAAAAAAACTCGATTGTTATCTATTAATTCGATGAGTAATGATTTTTTGAATTTATTACTTATCCCAAGTGGCACTTGGCTTTGACATCTATAAGAAAGCAGTTTTGAGGCTGTTTTTTGATGATCCTCAAGTTAGCCGACGTCTAATAATTTTTTGATTTTTTTTCAAAACGATGTTATAAAAAAAAATATTTGAAAAAATTGCACTTACAGTTTTTTAAATTTTCTACATGTGCATATTTTTGGTTGTTTTTTTTCTTGTAAATAATTTGCTGAAAAAAAATTTGAAAATTTTTAATTGTCTGCCAACTTCAGAATCATGTTTTTTGACCTGTCGATAAGACACCAAAATTTTGACAACGATTAGAAATTTTTAGCATTGAAAAAATATCTGCTAAAAAAACTTGAGCCAAGTGACGACAAAATTTTTTAATTGAAATGACTTTTTTAGGACGGAAATTTCCTATGATTCTTGACCAACAACTTAACGTCTTATTTAAGAAAATGTGTCTTGTCCTTTTGAAAAATATTTCTACGACATCTTAAAGTCTCTGTGCTACTTGGGTGACTTTTGCCTGACCGATAATAAGTATGATAACTAGCATATACATACATATTTATATGCAATGGTACTTACACTGCAACATGTATTGTAAATAAAATTTTTATTTATTAAATAATTATAAATTATAAACATATTTATATATCTATATATTTATGCATACAAATTAACGATATCTAATCTGGCACATCGGTATTGTCTTGTTTGTGTATTTCGAACAAGGACCATATTATTTTTCATTTTCAACAACTCTAGTAGAGGAAGAGCTACAACGTATCCCCAGCCAAAACAACTGCACTCAGAAAATGAAAATCCTCCTTGGACCACGTAACCAATCACTTCTCTATCACATGAGTTTCTAACTGAGGTACATTTTTGTAAATAAAGCTCGTCCATAATCTTCTTTTGCTCAACCTTTCTTGCATCCAAGTAAGCCAGTGGAATGGGAGCTTGCAGTGCTTTTTTAGCCAGGATCCGTTTTCTTCTTTCGCGTTTCAATAAAAGCTTGTGTTTTATTCTCAAGGCTTTTCTCTGCGCTTCAAATTTGTCGGTCTTCTTTTTTTCAATCGGCCCACCCCATTTTCTGTCGTCATTAAATTTTTTAAAATCTTCTTCGGTAGGTAAGCAAATGATAGAAAAATTATTTGGCTTTCCCTTGGTCTCGACCGTAACTTTTACTGTTACTAGACATGATTTATCAAGAACCGCAGAGTCATAAAAATTTAAAGATAAAGGTAAAGATACAGGAGATTTACGATTCCTTCTGTTATTAAAACTATTAAATGCTTGAGATAACGAATTTATTAATTTAGGATCTCGCAAGACTTGAAGATTCTCTTTATCAGTCCATTCTTTTATGAGTATTCCCCATTCGCAGTTGAAAGGACTGGAGATGGAAAGCTTTGTAAAATTAACTCTTCTGTTTGGTGGATACCGGAAATATTTATCTTTTAATTTAATCCGCGTTTTCTCGGCCTCCCGTTTATATTCAGCAGTGTCAGGATGATTGACGTCTGGTTGATTGAGCATCATGCTTTCGAAAACAGCAGACCGATACTCTCTGAGGCCAATAGGTCGAGCACATCTGTAGACAAAGCTCAGCCAAAACGCAAGTGCCCAACCAGCAGGTAGAATAATATCGATACCGGAATTGAACCCTGAAATTTATCTGGATGTTAATACAGTCAATAGTTTTAATAAAATAGTAATCAAAGCAGCTGAGTTATTAAGAAGTCTTACCAATACTTTTATTTTCAGCTTCTGTTCCAGGATGCTGTACTAGTATAATAGGAACCTTGGTGATAATATCCTCATTAAAACCGGAATCATTTTCAACCCCAGGTACTAGATTCCCACTTCTTAGTTTATTAATCTGCTCAGTAGATTTGAAATTTTTTTTAACGTCCTCCCGTACTGATGACTCCCAAAGTGGGCTGGCTGCTGTAGACTTGTCAACATTGATGACATCATAACTTTGAGTCAGTGATTTATACTCGACTTTAGTCCGTTTGGCAGGAAAAAAAAATCTTGGATCCAGTACCGTAAGTCCGAGGATACCATGCCGGGGAAATTGATCCGGTGAATTTAATTTTTTCACTTTTTCAAAAATATCTTTTTGTTCAGTAAACGATTTTTTATGATTTGACTCTTGATACCAACAATTTTGCCACGGCTGCGCAACATCTACTTCCATTGTCTCTGGATTATTTGATTCCTCCTCATTAAATTTAAATGAAGGACAGCGCAATGCATCAGTTATAATAGTAGGCGCCATTGGTCCCCTCAATCGGAATCTACTGAGAGTCAGAAATTCTAAACTGCAACCTGTTGAGTTCTTATATGATTTAACTTGGGCTGAATCTGCTGACGGCACTTCCGCTAGATCAAAACTTGACACAAGTTCATCCAGGACGTCTTTAACCAGCGCGGGATGAACCCAAATCCATATTGTTTTATCATCAACACAATCTGGCCTCCACATAAAATTAATTACACCCACAGGACATCCTTCTGCTTTATAAAACGTCAGCGATCCCTGTCTATCTCCATTTTTATAAGCATTAGCTCCAAAAGATTTTTCATATTTACAATGAACCTTCAGAGTCTTTACCAATATCTCTTCCGGTCCCTTCAATTCAATGCAATTATAGTAAGAAATATCTTGAATAGTACAGTGTCCTTTTACTGTCCGATAACTAGACCGAGTTGCTTTGTCATTAGAGAAATTAGCGATCTTGTATCCCCATTTTTCTGTCATATGGAATCTCTTCGCATGCCAAATGTGTGTCTCCAACCACGCACACTTACGCTGCCTCCTCTTGTACTCGGACAGCAGATTATGAGGTCGTCGTCGGTACTTCCTAGAAGGTCTCTTAGGTACTCCAGGTTTTCCCGACTTCTCCATCTGCATCTTGTGAGCTTCTCTAAGTCTTCTAGGCATACGTTTGGCATTATGAGACATGACACGTCTTCTCATATGGATCGGGAGACGTTGGAAAATTAATTTCGTCTGCTGGGGGTTTTCTAAAATTTTTAATTACATAAATAATTAATCAAAATATTTATTTACTGTCATAATATAATTTTAACCTATTTACCTATCGCATATGTCATAGCAGCTATTTCGTTAGCACGAGCTGCTGCTAATTTATTTATTTCAACATCTCGTGGTAGAGACACCGAGCCTCCAAGAAATTCATCAAATTGCGGCTTATCCATAGTTAATTAATTGATTTTATTATATTTTATATTTGATATTATTATGGTATTTTATTACACACGTGCACATTGATTTTTATAAAAGGCATAAAAATAAAATTCGTATCCATGACAACCACTTGCTATTTGCTACAGTTTATTAAATAAACTACAGTAAAACAGGAAGTCACCTTTAACCGCGAATATTCAAATTATCTCCGCCATCTTGCTCCTAAAAAATGTAGGTATATAGATAAATATTTATTAACATTCAAAGTTCATTATTCCACAAGGACAATTATTAATATTTTGTTTTTTTACCAAGTGATTATTAAAAAAAATTGAAAAATTGAAAAAAATGAATAACAGCTAATTATTTTTTGTCAGCTGAGTAAGTACTGATGAATAATAAATCAATTGGCCAAAAAAAAAAGGTCGACTTTTGTCAAGTCGATCTCAGTCTCAGTGTCGTCGCCATTTTTCAAGGCAGGCGGACGTCAAGTCGGGCCGTGGGTCGCACGGTTGTGGGTGTACTGAGTTTTATTGAAGCGTAACAAATTTTTTTCGACTCTACCCTTAAATTAATAAGTGATTAAATTACCAATAGGTAAATTAATTAATTAATTATTTATTGTTTTAAATAATATATAATTATTAGAGTTAACTGGATCCGTAGTTTAAACCCACGTACGGGTGATTTGTCCTGGGGATTGACAAGGTAAGAGACAGCTATATACCAGAGGACAGTATGTCCATCTTCGTTTAGCTTTTTGACAATTTTAAAACTCGGTGATATTTTTTTTACTGAACAGTTTTGAATTTTAAAAAAAAGTGAGGAGTTCCTGCGGTTGATTGTCAGCCGCTGCGAGATTGATCAGCTTGAGGAGACTGCGGATGAATAATCGGCTTGTGTTAAAATAAAAAAATATATAGATACATATACATATATATTGCATACATACATATTGTATTAATAAGCTTATAGAGGCCTATACCTATAATAATAATAAGAGAAGAAAGTGGTGGTGCACGGCCTCACGTCCTCGGCGCACGAGTTTACTCTCGGCGGTCGGCTTCGATTTTCTCCGGGCTTGACGATGAGTTGCCAAAGAAACACTGGCAAGATCACGGTGCCCGAAGACCTCAGGAATATACTACTTGAGTTTACGATCAGTTATCTCCTCGAGCAACCTGGCGACATAATTGATTATGCTGTTGAATTTTTTACTCGTTTACGTGATAATCGACAAACTATGTTGATCCAATCAAATGCTACGTGTTCATCAACACCCGACGAATCTGTCGAGGAAGGTGAGTATCATATTTACTTTATTTTATTTTACGAATAAAAAAAAAAGGCAGGAAAAAAAAAACATTTCATCTGCGGCTGTTTGTTTATCGTTTGGAGTTGTCTAGTTAAAATATTTGAAACAGGTGTAGTTGTTTGAAAGAGTACTCGCTCTAATTGGCTCGACTTTTGATGGCATTCAACAATTGTACATTCCTTGAGGCGATCTACTACAGTGTACATCTGTATTTTTTTATAAATAGAAATCACAAGGGAAAATTTTAACTGTCTTAAGTTAACATCTGTGCAAACACGATTTCGTATTTTATGTAAATGCAAATTCATGTTATAAACTGACTTTCAATAATTTATTTAAACCCAGTACAGTTAGAAAACTTATATATTTATTTATAACATTTAAATTACTTATGACGAAGAAATACTTGTTGTTGTTTTATCTTAAATTGTCATCGTAATTTACTGTCTTATTATTACAATGCATTAATCATTTAATTATCCTTCGGTTTTATACAATGGGTATAATATGTTATTGTTGTCGATTGAATTAAGATTGAGATTTAGATTTAAACTCTTGACAGATTTAAATAGTTTGATAAACCCGCGGCAGACTTGTTGGCATAAATTAATCCAATTTTATAAAATTTATTTAATTCTAGAGCCACCGGTTGGCAGATTCGCTATCAGAAGAAAAAGCGTTTTCGCTGAGACTTATGATCCAGAGGAAGATGAGGAGGACGAGGGTGCCAAGGTGAAATACATTGACATGTCATAGACTATTTTAACTCTCAACTAAATTACTTATTTTATTTTCTTTAGTAACGTTAATTAAACTATTGATTAATAATTTTTTTTATTACATGTTATTGTTGTTATTTATTATAACAACATATTTTTTATTTTTAGCCGTTTAATTCTGTAAGACATAAACAAAATTTAAATTTTCACTTTATTTGTTATGCCATCCGAGCGCGTTCTCCAAGAGAGTTTATCGTCATTTGCACCTGATTCTCTTTGAGAATTACAAAAGGTCTGCCTTGCTCGATCATGCGTAAGATAAAAAAAGCCTTTATGACGTCAGAGCACATGCTCGATAACCCCGGTATAGACGTAATATGTACGGGACAATTCAAGCGGCATCAAGTCGACAGGCTGTCCAATATTATGCACACGAAGTAGACCTAGCCTTTTCATTCACTTAAAATACCTCCGTGCGCTTAATCAGCTCACTATTATTATTATTATTTATTGTCAGAAAATTTCATACCCTAATTATCGGAATGACCCCTTGAATTAACGCAGTAATTACGGCCCCGTATTTATTATATTTTATGTCTTGGCATAACTTTTCTTCAAACGACCGAGTTGATGAACAATAAGTCCTAAGTACTGAGAGGACTTTTTTTTATTTTAGCTTCATAAAAAATAGATACAGGTGATGTAGCCGCAGGGTCGATGTAAAGAAGCACGTGACATGCGCGAAGTAACAATTATTTGTATGCTTTTTAGTTCCTCAAACTCGAGAGTTTTTTTTTAATATTAAATTCCGCATTAATTAATGTTTTTATTCAATAGTTAATTAATTTTACGAGTAAATAACTAATGGCGATTTAAAAGCTGGGCAAAATGGATGATTTTATTTTTGGTTTTTATTATTTTTAATAGATGGTGTATCCAAAAAGCGACGAGCAGCGGCAGAGGCTGAGCGAGAGCGTCAGAAATATTCTTCTATTCCGCGCTCTCGATAAGGTATAAACCCAATATTCATATATATATATATGTGTATATGACGTATATACAGACATAACAATAGAAGTAATATAGAGTACATAGTTTGGTTCAATATTTCCGATATTTCGTTAGTGTCAAACGGCGATAAAACATAATCGGGTTTTTTATTTAAATGTTTTCAGGAACAAATGGCAGATGTGCTGGATGCGATGTTCGAAAAGAACGTCGAACCGGGAGATTATATCATACGTCAGGGCGATGATGGTGATAATTTTTACGTCATTGAAAGGTAGGCCTTGAACTAAAACGACCAATGACATTTCAGTATACCGAATGCGATTTGAATTTAAATGGATTTTTTGTCCTGTTTTATTTTATTTATATTTATTTTTATCTGTTTTATTTAAAGAGGCAAGTTTGAGGTATACGTCAAAGATCCATCAGGCCAGGACATGTTGATCCACACGTACGATAATGGCGGAGCATTCGGTGAATTGGCGCTTCTTTACAATATGCCACGTGCAGCAACTATTAAGGCCGTCACTAAAGGAACCTTGTGGGCCATGGATAGACAAACATTCCGACGTATTTTGTTGAAATCCGCTTACAAGAAACGCAAAATGTACGAGAATCTTATCAACAAAGTCCCGATGCTTAAATCGCTTGAGGTTTGTATCTCATCTGTCTATTGCCGCAACAAATCGATGCCATGGCCATTGATTTTATTATTCCCATTCAATTTGCGTACACCCCTCCCATGCTACTTACACAGACTACGCCAGTGCGTTTAATATCATCGTATAAATTTTATTTACAGGCTTACGAACGGATGAATCTTGCTGACGCACTAGCTCCTAAACACTTTTCCGACGGTCAGCAGATTATCCGTCAAGGGGACATGGCTGACGGCATGTACTTTGTCGAGGATGGAGTCGTCAAGATCACGATTATCGGGGAAAACGGTCGTGAGGTTGAGGTAAGATGACATTTAGACGCATAATTTTATTAATCCGCTGACAATTTGGTGTGATTGCTATTGGGAAATAAACTTTGCGTTATTGCCTTTGTTTTAAGATCAATCGTGTACCCGCTGGTGGTTATCTAGGTGAATTGGCTCTAGTCACACACAAGCCCCGCGCTGCCTCAGCATACGCAGTTGGAAATGTCAAGCTTGCCTGTAAGTATACAACATTATATTAATGCCCCTCTGTGTATCAGTCTCTGAGCATCAACTTTATCGATTAAACTTTATGCTCACTCTGAGTAAATATACCGTACTGTCGCTCAACTAACTTGTCTCGTAATTTATTTTAAAAGTTCTGGATGTCGAGGCATTTGAGCGGCTACTTGGCCCCTGTATGGAGTTGATGAAGCGCAACATCGACGACTATGAAGATCAATTAATTAAAATATTCGGAAGTAAAACTGACATTTCTGACATCCGATGAATGTCTTGACCGACAAAGAATCAACATCGCGTCATTTTTTGGTAATTTTCACAATACACTGACGCTCGATATAAGCACCCAATTCTTAAACACCCGCTTAACAAAACTTGCATTCATTATTTATATATATTACATATATATACAAACATATATTTTTTTTTCATCCTTGATGGATGTCACTCGCGCAATCGCCCTAAAATGAAAACAAAGTATAAATATTTATTATTATTATTAATTATAAATATATAATATATAATATATCATGTGAGTATTATATCTATAGCTAAACAAAATTTATACCTATTTAAATCTAAAGAAATGAAACAATTTTCAAGTACAATCACTTTCGTATTATGGAAGCACAATTACGGAAAGTTTATTATCGAAATGAAGCTATGAATATATATATATCACGTGAGACTGTAACGGATTGGAAAGTATTAAAAAACAATTTTATTATTACTTAATTAAAATCTTCCGTACGGTGAACAAACTAATAATAATAAAAATAATAATAATAATAATAATATTAATAATAATAATAATAATTCATTGCCGTACTAAGATTGTGAGAATTTTTGAGAATGTGCCGATTGTTTTTCCACTCTCTTATTCTTTATCGAGACCAAAAAAACAAAAAAAACTAAAAAAAAAAAATAATAATAATAAACAATTTAATAATTTATCAAGTTCGTCTTTCTCACTTGTATCTAAAACTATATAAATATATATAAAAAAAAGAATACTTTTAATGAAAGGCATATTCATTAGTAGACTAATTAATTCAATATTTCGCGTACATTCATTCATTGTTCCCGGTATATGCTCCAGTGAGAATAACACAATAAACTTCCCAGTGATATGAGTTTGTTAATATACGATACGAGAGATGATAACAAAGAGAAACCCATTGTAACTAGTGATGTTTCTAGCAAACGTAAATTATCGATTTTTCTTTTTAAATAAATGCTTATTAGGTGAATTAACACAACATGAGAATCAATGTCGTAGTCGTTCGTAGATGATGTGTTGCTAATAAAAAAAAATAAATAAATTTCACTTGCAAATAATAACACATTTAAAATAATAAATTTCACGTACATATATCATTAATTGTCAATAAACATTTAAATAAATTCAATGATAATCCAGGTGCAGTAGTAAATAAATAGTTTTTCAAACTAAAACGTACATAGCAGGATGTTAATGCTGACACACTTAAAATAATTTATAATTACAAGAGCGAATCTCGTCAATTCTTATCGATTTCTTTATATTTTTTATGGCAACTCTATCTCTATACCTCGCGTGTCTCATAACATATATATTTACAAACTACACATATTATTTGCTTACCAAAAATCTTCACGGGGTTGAATGAAAATAATTAAGTAAATTACTCGTAACAATTCGCTCTTTTTAATCGCCAAAAAAACCTAAACTTACATACTAATTAAATACTAAAAAAAACAATCGAGCTTTTAATCACACGTACAGTAGAATTTTGTGTTACCCTAGCCAAGTGAAGTCTATTATTTAATTAAAGATGATAATATTTGTACGTAGTGAGTGTAGATAATGTCACAAGACCTGTGTCTAGAGTACTGTATTATTTTTATACCAACTATATCCAACTCACCAAAAGAAAAAAATTGAGAGGGTGATTAAATTTAATCAGGAAAAAAAAATGATGATAATAATAATGATAATTATTCTTTAGGCAATCAAACAGCTGGAGGTGTGTTTATATGTCAATGTTAACCTGTTATTACTGCCCTTAATTGTGTCTTTATTTCTATCGAGTCAATGTTCTTCCGTGACTAGAACGTAAACATAAAAATTGCTGAAAAAATTTCACGGCGATGATTGGATGCTATTGGATTATAAAATCGATAGTATCTAATCATAACTGGGGACTCAAAAAAGGGAGAGAACGAGAGAGAAAAAAAGTTTGATGAGCGATTGAAACCTGGGATTATAAAGTCCAATATATATATATATTTACTCTATATATATTCATATATACAGAGTATTAGTAACTACTTTACCTTGACATCACTTGGGCATTGTTCTTGTAGTTAAATAGAGTCAAAAATAATTGCGAGCACATACATTGTATCTGTATAATTTATAAATATATATATATATGTATACATATACGTGTATAAATTAAAATGATACTAAAAGTAGCAGATAAAAATTTTTTTCTTTTAAAAAAGGAATAAAATATTCATAGGAAAAAATTTTTCTATGCATAATTAAAAAATTTGTTTATAAAACAATAAATTGTCACACATCTGATACTTTTGGTATCATAAATTTAAAATATTGTCTTTACGTACAATCGCTCTTAGACGAACAAAAAAAAAGTTTATTGAAATTTAATTTAACTTTATTGAGATAAATATATCGTTATTATTGTGTTAAATATTTACTATGAATTGTTGTTGGTATTTATTATTATAATTATAATAAATGTATGTTAACAGTATTTATGATAAGTGAATTATGAAAGTAATACTTTTCAAATTATACATCAATGAAGAAATGTTTTTATTTTATTATTTTTTCTTTATTTAAATGTTTCGTATAATCTCATTTGTTTTTAGTAATTGTAAAAGAATTTATGAGAATGTTATATATGTGTAACGATATATAAAATATTTAAATGATTGTCTGGGTTATTATGACATTTAAAAATAATAATAATAAATATATATATGTAAGTCAGTTAGTAAGAAGAGATAAAGGAAATATTTAAATTACGTAAGTTATTAAGTCATGTATGTGTGTCATTGTAATGAATATTTTCCGGAGATATAAAATAATATAAGAGCTTCCTTCGAGGCACTTTGGTATAAAAGTCACGTAAAATCTTTTATTATTTATATTACTACTATATTAGTCAATTTATTATTATTATTGTATTTAATAAACAATGAATTTGTCATACTATGTATAACAAAACAAAAATTATTTTGTTTTAAATGTTTGTAACAGAAAATAATTGTAAAGAAGGTTGTGTGTGTTGATGATTTAAATGAAAACAAAGTAAAGGAATTTATGGTCAAAGCAATAATGAATAATAATGATATCGACTCTTTACTGGTCTTGTGAAAAATATTATTCATATTTGTTTTATCGGTAATGAGTAGGCACAAAATTTTTGCCTTAATTTTGAAATGAATGGTTCAAATGTTTGATATTACGGCGAAAATATTGGTCTCCTAAAAAAAGTTTTCAAACAAAAGTTGTAGAAAATTTAGTTTTCAAAAAAAAATGTCTCTTATGATTTTCTTTTACGACCAATACTTTCACCGTAATTCCAAAGTTAAGATTCATAATGAATGATTCCAATTTTTGGTAATTATGAAAATTTTTATTTTGAAATTACGGCTTTCTCATTGGTCCTACGAAAAAATTATAAGAGACATTTTTTTTATGAAATAAAATTTTGAACAACTTTTATTTGAAAAATTTTTTCATACGACCAATATTTTTGCCGTAATATTAAAAAGTCGGTACCGTTAATTATTAATTGTTATTTTTTAATTAAGGCAAGAATCTTGACCCTAATGAGTTTGCTTAAGAAGGTCATAATGGCTTAAATTTAAATAAATAGATGAATTTATTTCATTAATATTGTGTATGAATCTCCTTGTAAGGAAAAAAAATTTTTAAAACTAATAAATTATTTAAGAAACAAAAAAAGCATATATATATAAAGTAAGAGACCCAGTACCTAAGGGAACATTCCCTGATTGGGTACTAGTTCCCTGATCAGGTACTAGGTCGTTTACCCCAAATTGTATCAATAAAATAAATTTATAAATTATAGTACTCAGCCCGGGATTAAATAAAAAGGGTTGCTGTACATTAAATGTCTTCGTCCATTAAATTGAACACGTGTCCGTTACGTAAAGTGTACATTATTTAAGACGTTTTGTTGCCTAGCACACACGTCATTAAATTGTATATTTATTTAAACGTTTACGCACACAACTCGCGCTTTATTGACAGATAATTATTGTAATTGAATAATCAGTTGATGTACCATTTTAATTATAAGTTAAGTAGAAGATCAAAGTTAGTGTATATGGAAAAGAAAAAAATTTATTAAAAGTCTGCTCCAATTGCGAGACAAAAAAATAAATCTATTGAGAAATTTATCTGACGGCGAGGTATAAGTTTTTTTTTCGTAAAATTGTTTGAGTAATGTCAACTAAATCAACAAATGAAAAGATAATAATAATAAATATCATAGCCGACTTCGAATGCTGATCTAGCGAGTCGTGATATAATAAATAACCCACGTGTACAGCTGGTCTGACCGTGAGATATAATATTAATAATCATATCATTCAATATTTAACAGTCCAACATAAATATTAAATATACAGACAATTATATCACGGATTGCTAATTTACTTTTTTTTTAAATTATAATTAAAAATATTTAAAGTCTATCAGAATAAATAATAAGCAGCAGCATTCGTGTTGGAAGTATTGTTACTTGATAGTTTCTAAGTCGTTCTAGTCTCTAAGTTTATGGTTATTTTACTCAACTATTTGTGAAGTAAAAAATGAAAAAGTATAATTGCCAATTATCGAAGCTAATAGATATATATACATAACTATTCGAATAAGTCTTTGTGCTCAAGCTTTAACCAACTCTTATCACTGTCGATTCATACATATTTATTTATCATAACATATATGTATTTATTATATACATCTGTATTGCGCACTGGAATTTATTTAAAGCAAGAGACTTATTTGAGAAGAATAATAAATATCTAATAATTTTAAAAAAATAGATAGTGTAATCAAAGTTAATATATAAAATAAATAAATGAATGGACCTGGACCTGTATTTTATAAATTTATTTAATTACCTTATAATTAATATTTAATTAATTACAAATATTATTTACAGTATTTAAATTTTTAAATTTAAAAATTTCCGTTCTAATTAATTTTGTCCGGCTTTGGGCTCAGCATCGTCATAAATTATGTCAGCAAAAGCAAAAGTAATCAGCAAAGCTGAGTGAAGCTGTTCCCTATACTTGTAGTCGTATGATTTGTAATCAATTATCACCTTTGAATTGACTGTAATTTCGGGGAAGTTCAAAATTTTGTTATGAATGTTGCCTTCCAAAATATCTTTGATGAGAGATTCCGAGGACATTATATCGTTAGCGACAGTCAAGTTGAACCGTTTGGCTGAAGAAAGAGGTGCCAGCGTGTAAAAATTATTTATTTTCCGGTTATCAATAGCAGTGCTGTCATTGCTGGCATTCAATAGCCGCCGCGTACCCAAGATGCTGACAATGGTTGCAATGACTTGCTGGCGCTGGACATGATACTGATAAGCGCCAGCTTTTAATTTGCTCATCATTGCGTAGGGTTCAGCTTCCATAACATAAGCATCTGCATAAGGTATTTTATCTATTATACTAATTATCAAATTAAGCAAAGGAATCAAATTTGATTTCGGTGGACTTTCATATGTCTCGCATTCCCACTGAATCAATTCTCTATCATCAAGTGCCGCCCAACTTATCATGTTTCCCCAGATTCTTATTCCCACGATGGTTTTGATACTCTGTAAAATTGTACTGTCGTTTGTGAATTTAAATAAATTATTTTAAAAGTATAAATAAGAATTATAAAAACATACTTGTCTAGTAAGTTTATCTATTGCGGGCATAGTCGTACATTTAGAAGGTCCAGTTGATTTAATCATCACTCTTCTTTTACCACCGTCCAATATTGACCTGCATAATTTTATCAACAAAGGCACATCTTGGATGACAAGTATTTCATTGAACGTCTCAAATTTCCCATATTTTTCTTTGTAGGCCATAAGTCTTTTTAATTCGGATTTTTTAATATCATACTTATCAAAATCTGTCTCTGTGCACTTGTTTATTGTTGCGACAATCAATGATTCCTCATCTTCACTGAAACCTTTGGATTTTTTAATGATTGTGCTCTCCTTCAGGACCACAGACTCTGCGAGTCTACGAGCTGATTTGTGGAACTCAAATCTTGATAAATGAGTCTGAAAATTTTTGAATTCAAAATTTTTATGTCTCCAATAAAATATAAATGTAAAAATAAATACCGGTTCGATTGTAGTTCTCAGTGTCCTTGCTATTGTTGACCACATATTTGAATTTTTAAAAATTAATGACAGCTGTCATTTAATTTAAAAAAAAGTTTTTTACTACCTAATTAAACTAACTTGCATTAAAATACTCAGTATTATTGATAGTACAGAAAATAAGCATGCATATAACCAAGAAAATGTGATGAACAAAAATAAAAATAATTTAGTTTGCACAGTAACCAATTTTATTTATTTGAATTTATAATAAAATTAAATTTTACAGTTGTCTATTAACTACATTCAGTATTTTAATTTATTTATCATTTTAATTATCGTGTAATCGAAATTTTTAAATACATAATTTCGGTGGTTTTTTATTTTAATTTTAAATGCCGCAGCAGATCGAGTATCGATTGTCATATCACGCAAGCGGGAGATTTTTAAACGGAATCAAAGTAACGCGGGATCATAACTGGACGTCGCTGTTGAGATGGAGAATTTCTAAAAAATATTAATTAATATATGAGATATTTTTGATACTTCTAGTAACAGAAGTCTGATAAAATTAATTTAATTTTAAATTATTAGATATTTTAATAAATTTAAAAAGTATTGTAATCAATTTTTGAATTTTCTCTATTAATTGCAGTCATATTTATTTTTTATTAGACAATTATATGAATTAAATATGAGTTAATAAATACCTTGGAGGCCAGTAAGTAATTTCAGAAACGATTTCTTTGTTGAGATGCTGAGGAGGAATCAAATCACGCTGTTGTTGTTTGACATTCAATTGATTGTCACTGACAGTGCCATTGACATTTGACTTATTTTCCGGCTGGTGATTATCAACTGGAGATGATGGTAATGGCAATAATTCCTCGGGTAATTTCAAGCTTTTTTCAGACTGCCATAAATTAATTAGAGCTTCAGATTGATAGTAAGGTTGCACAGCGTAAACAAGAGTCCATGGTGTAATAACTTTGGGTTCCTGATCTTCTGCATGACAGTTGAGTCCTAGCAGGAAAAATCCTAGCAACTATTAAAAGTAATTTATTATTACAACAATTAAAATAAATTTTTGGTTGATAAATTTAACTACAAGACTTACGAAGATCATTTGTGAGATCATTTTGTTTTGCACTGATTTTATTGTCAGCATTTATAGTCTATTTATAGTCTCTCTCAGAAGAGTAAAAGCTTATGGAAGATAAAACGTATCGTTTTTCAAATTGACGGCATTGATAATTAAGGATTAGATCGATTGTAGGAATATTAAAAAAAATATATGTAAGGTACAAGAATTATTAATTTATTAAAACTATAATAGATAATATGGATCAATAATAAGATTGGTATTTAAAAAATAAATATTAGTATCTTTATCTCTCCACTGCTTCCAGAGGTATGACATTACATCCCAGCAATCCTTTGCCAGCCCAGGGTCGAGGTGTCAGAGTTAGAACAACCACTTTCATGTCGACACGTTTGACCTTCACCATAATCTCCTTATAGCGGCTCTGTTCCACAAGATCTCCGATGTCTTTCAGAGATCTGAAGTTCTGGGCATTTATTGATCCAAATTCCATCACAAGATCATTCAAAGCAATACCCTAGAATATTAATTTTCAGTCAGAAAACATGATATCAAATTTTTAAAAAAAGTATTGAAATAAATTACCGCTTGCTCAGCAGGTGACCCAGAAGACACGAGATTAACTCGAAGGAAAGGTTCCATCGGCAATTCATCGTCATCTTGAATGTTTCCTGATGCTGTCATTTGGCTGGCAGCAGATTCTTCACCACCTTTGCCTGCCAGTGAATGCACTTTCATCAAACCAGCTTCGATTCTTCTCATAAGAGTCTTGTGGTCATTCTGGAGACCTGGTAAAATTTATAAAAAATGAATACCGATCAATAGAAAACTTACAAGACCATTTGAAAAAGGGGTTATCTTACATATTATTGCACTTCGAGCCTGTCGGACTTGATAGACGTCCACGTCAGCTCGAGGATAATCTTGATCATCCACCAAAGGATCATTCATACCCACACGGTTCTAAAAAAATTCATTTCATTATTTTTTTATCCCGCAAAAAACATACAAGTCACCTAGAGAAACTACAGACAGCCAAATAAACCATTTGAATAAATGAAGTTGATTCAAAATTCAAATTTACAAGACTTACATTCTCTAAAACATTCTTCAGCTCCAATAGTTTCATTTCCAGAGCATCTTTTTCTTTGATGAGATCCAATACATTTTTTTTCGCATCTTCCAGCTCCATGTCGACCACCATTTTTATTGTTTTTATTTTCGCATTTCACGTTTCTCTTTACTAGGATTTTTTTTCTCCCTCCAGATGGACAGTCAGCAGCTGATACATCAGGGCCGTATTTGTTCTAATGAACGACAAAATAAATTTGTTTCATCACTTAAAATTTTTTTTTTAGTCCAAAAAAAAATGATAATTTAATTTTAAAAAAAATATTGAAGCAGGTAAATATTGGCAGCAATTAAAAAGTAATTAATAAGTATTAATTAATCAAAGTGTCATTGAGGTTATGGTACCAGAGTGTTGATAAAAAATGAGTTTACTATCACTTACATCCCGGGTTCTTAGAAGAAAAAGTAATTTAATAAGCATACGTTGTATGAATGAAAATAAATTAGAACGTCCTGACTTAAGATTCTCTAAAACGAAACCAAAGTCACGTGTTTTTGATAGAGGCTTAAGTGAAAATGAATATGATCAACACAACAAACCACCAGGTCCAATGAAATACATATTATTGGGAGCACCAATAATTACATTCATTCTTGGCACTTGGCAAGTGGAGAGACGTAAATGGAAACTGAAATTGATAGAAGATTTAAAAAAGAGGACAACTGCGGATCCGATACCTCTACCAGAAGATCTGCACGAGCTTGCAGAATTGGAGTACTGCCCGATAAAAGTAAAAGGACAATTTCTGTATGACAAAGAGTTCACAATAGGCCCCAGGAGTCTGATAGTCGACGGTTCTGGAACATCAGAAAAAGGAGGCGGTGGTGGTTTGATCGGTGGAAGCGGAGCGCGAACTGGATATTGGATAATTACTCCATTTAAATTAGAAGACCGTGATCTTACGATTCTAGTCAATCGCGGATGGATACCCAAGAAGCTGGAAAAGATGCCCGTTAATAAACTGGGACGTGTTCCTGGTACTGTTGAGATAACGGGACTGCTGAGACTGAATGAAGAACGAGCTCCGTTTATGCCGAAAAATAAACCTGCTAGTAATTTGTGGTTCCATCGAGACCTCGTGGCCATGGCAGAGTCTGCTGATGCTGACCCAATATTCATGGACTTGGTTGTGGGAGATGGTGTACGTGGTGGTCCAATTGCTGGACAGACGCGTGTCCACATGAGAAATGAACATCTGAGTTACATTATCACCTGGTACTCATTGTCATTGATAACATCATGGTTCTGGATTAGATTGTACATACAAAAATTACCACTTTTGTAATTACGTAAATAAATTATAAGTTACTTACAATATATTAATTTATTTTATTTTTAATTACTACTCTATGCTATAATAATTACAGTCATGATAAATTAAATTTGTCATTTTTTAAAATAAATAATTAATTAATTAAGATTAAGACATTTGTATTTTCAGAAACAACGCTTTCAAAAATCGCGCTTCATATGTGACAGTATGTTTCGCATCAGGAATCAACGGGAGTTCATTGATGTCATATGGCTGGTCAATTATCGTCGAGACATCTTTACCATACGCTTCACAGTGCTCAAGAAATTGAATACATTCTTGGATGGTCGAGTCTTTTAGGACAACGAGCTGCTTGGCCAGCTGTTCAAGAAGCGAAAGGAAACATCTCTTGGCATAGAACCAGGTGTCAGTGCCTAATTTTTTGTTGTAAGGCTCCAGACTCTTCATCACTCTCGATATTCCAAACTCGTAGTTGCCTTTGGCACAGTAGAGTGTACCAATCACCATATTAACGATACACAAATGGAATAATTTTTTGTCTTGCTCTTCAAAGGCAACTGTTTCTTCTTCTTTTTCGATTTTTTTCATCAGCTCCTCGGCCTCGGCATTCTGCGTCGTCATTATGTAGCTCACGCACAAGTTCGCAAGAACTATCGCGCTCACATCTAGGATCTGGAACCGTTAAAATAAAATAATTAAAGCGACAGATAAATAATTAAGTAAAGTAAGAAGTATTTTGAAATTTACGCTGTCATATTTCTTTTTGACAATCGGCTCATAAAAACCGGTGGCTTCTTTGAATTTATTTTCCTGCATAAAAAGAGTGTGGGCGACATTCAGTCTCCAGACGTCGTGGTCATTACAGAAGTCAGCGCTCATGCGAAATATTTTTTCAACCTGGACATAGTTCTCTAGGTCCCAGTAAATTTTAGCCTGTGACATTAAAACAGGAATGTAACGTTCTAACGTTTCGTCGTAATCATTGACAGTTTTTTTGACAGCATTGTCGTCGTGATTGAGTCGCGCTTCCTGGACTTGCTTTGCTAATTTTCTCAGAGTCTCGCAATGTTTGTTAGCAAGATCATCTAGTTTCCTGTAAGCTTCTTCTGGCGCCGTCTGCTGAGTTATTAAAGCGTCCAAGAAATCGTACAGATACTGAAATAATAAATTTTTAAATTTAAATTCCAAGTTTTTTTTTTTATTTTTAAATGTAGAGAAATTTTTTTATACGGCCCTGAAACTGACGTTTGTTTTTTTTTCTCTAACCTTAAATCTGCGATGTTTTGATCGATTTTTATTGTAAATGTGATAAAAAATTACAGAATATGATTGTTGTAAATTAAAAAAAAAATTTAATTATTATTTCAAAATGACACGCTGTGAAATAAATGAAATATTTCGCGGTAAAATTGCAGCAGTACAAAATTATGGAGCTTTTGTCGAAATTCCTGGATGTAAACAACAAGGATTAGTACATAAATCACAGGTACTTGTACTAATTATCATATTTTGTTAATAATAATTTATCTTGTTAAAAAATTATGTTTTAATTTCAAAATTTTTGAAATGCGCATTTTTTTTAAATTTTATTTTTTGAATTATTTACTGTATTTATTTGAATTTAAAATTTGCCTGACGTCTGCTACATTCACTCTCATTTTAAATTAATAGGTGAGTTCAACGTGGGTTGATGATGTGTCAGAAGTATTAAAACGCGGGGAACCTGTGTGGTGTAAAATAATATCAATTGGTGATGATGGAAAAATCGGATTATCAATGAAATTTGTCAATCAGGGCAATGGTGCTGATTTGGATCCAAATGGAGTAGAACAGCAACGCGATGAGCAGAAAAAAAAACCGTTTCCGCAACAGAGGAAAGCTATTGAACTTGAAGCTGTTTTGAATTCAATATGCAAGAGATGTAAATTAAAGGGTCATTTCGAGCATGATTGTTTTTCATCACTCGATGGTAAAAAGTATGACTTGATACCGGAGATTGAAGATGATCCGCCTGTAGAGGCTCAGCAGACGCCGGTACCGCAGCAATTACCTGACGAGGACAAATTACTGAAAGCTGACAAGAAATCAAAACCCAAAAAGTTGAAGAAGAAAAAAAGTAAAAAAAAACGGTCGGTTAGCAGCAGCTCGGATGACAGTTCTTATGAAGAGGAAAAAAAGCATAAGAAGAAAAAGAAGAAACACTCGAAGCAGAAGAAGAGAAAACACAGTGAGAGTTCTAGCGATGATTCGAGTGATGACGTTCATCGTGAAAAACATTCGAAGAAATGTAAACACTCTAGGTCTAAGCATTCTGATTAATTTAAAATTTTTATAATTTGTAATCTTAAGATTTGCGATACGATAATTTGTATCGTATATATTTAATTAATAATAAATAAGTGCATTTACTTTATAAAGTTTTTTAATACTTACCGGAGTCAGGTACTTGTAAGTCAAGTGAACATTTTCTGCTAGGACATCAGCTGCTAGATCGTAGTATTGAAACTTGCAGTACAGCAGAAGTAAATTAGCAAACGTCTCAGGCGGGAATGGGTTTTGCTGGAGCAAAAATTGTAGTTTTTCGAATCCTTCGTTTGGTTTAGTGTCCATGTTAATTAGCGCCTGGTTGTGTAATGTCACAGCATCCAGTTCTTCTTCTGATCTAGGTGGCATGTCCGTGAGAGCCTCTTTGGCTGCGTCGTCTACAATAATTATTATTAATCTTTCATAGAATATTTATTTAAAATTCAATTATTCAACGAAAATGTTTTTTACAATTTTTCAGTTGATATTCTATAGCCGCTTTTAAATTAAAAGCTTCAGTCAAAGCAGTCTCGTGTAAAGTCAACGTGTTACCAACACTCCGGACTTCAATTCCTTCAGTCGTTACTCCGACACTCAGCTCTGGATGTTCTCTAATTCCCTGCTCAATAATGTCCGCTGTAATTTTTTTAAAAATCTTTACTATCAATCAAATCTTTCTAAAAAAAATATTATCAATTATTAATTAATTTAACTGCAATATAATTACCGATGTGTTTCAAAGATGCTGAATATTCTCTCAACTTATAATAACACAGAGCGACATTGTAAGACAAGTGCGGTTTGAATCCCGCAATCTGTAGCGCGCTCAGAAATTTTTTCAGTGCTTTTTCATACTGCTCCTCTTTGTACAAAAGACACCCTAAATTTATTTCCGTATCAATGTCATCAGCAGGACACTGGTCAATAAGATTTTTCACAGCGATAATGTCTTCTTGCCCATACTTAATAGCCGCTTGTAACTTTTTAACTTGAGTGTCTAAATTCGACTGGTTAGCAATCGTCAGGCACACGTTCCATGCCTCTTGGAACAAGCAAGCTTGATGAAGTGATTGTGCATAATAAAGCTTGTAAAGTTTTTCATCTGGACACAAGTGCACTAGTTTTTCATAACAATCAGCCGCGGCGATGAAATCTTGGGTGTAAAAGTAACAATGGGCCAGTAATGACAGGCATGGTCTTGACTGAAAGTTAAATCCAGTGATAAATTACATGCGCAAATTAATTATAATAAAAATAAGCAAGAAATTTACGTCAGGGTGAGACGCCAGGAGATCTGTCAGTACATGAATGCTGTCAGTATATCGTTGCTCTTTGATCTGAAAAAATAATAATCAATTAAATTTATTCATCTGTCAATTAATAATTAATTACGTACCATAGTGTAAATAATTTTAGTATATTCTCCATCTCGTATATGAATACTTTGTATGAAACCTGTCATTATGTCATGTATGTTTTATAAATATATGAAGAAGCATCAAACGGACAATGACAAACTGTTCCACGTGCTATGTTATGTCAGTTTTTAAACGGTTACCATGACAACCGCAGTAGGCCATTGAATCAGCTGATTTCTATTGAAGAGTAGGGATTTAATGGTTTCCTAGAAAGAGGGTACGTCAGTGCTGCGTTGAATTAACAGCTAGATAATGGAGCAGACAAGCACAAGCTCAAACAAGTCTGACAGTTGATCTTCTAGTCGCACTTTGTGTCAGTGGAATTTTTTAAATATTCAAAATAAATTTATTGCAATAATTTACAACAACAATTATTTTAAAAGTATATTTATTTTTAATAAAAAAAAATGGATGTGAACGTCAGTGAAGTGACAACTTGTCGAGTCACCAATTTCATTGATAACAAACTTATTATTTTGTGTGCCAAGTGGACTGAAGATAATCTTGACTTGAATGTTATAAGAAACGATGATTTCCCGCTCGCAGGACAGGTAAATAGTTTAAATAATAAATTTATTTTTTTTTTACTTATTTTTTGTAGTTACTAATTTAGTTGTCAATTGTGCGGTTTTTAAAAATTTTAAATCTCCATTTGTCCTTGAAGTTTTTAAAAAATATACCTGCTGGTATTTTTCATGCTAAATTACTCTGAAGGTTGAATATTTAGTATTGTAGTCTTGTAATCCCAAGTGTACTTAGTGATGTTTACTAAACATTGTCTGGTTTAGTCTACGGATTTTCCCGCACTTAATTTTACAGCTTTTTCTACTTTTCGGTTGCTACCTTTTACTACTTCACAGAATTTACTACCTGGCTGCTGTATACTGATTTTTCTACTTAAAATTTGTAGACATATATATTTAGTACTTTTATTAATGGGATTTATTATTTTAAATATGAAAATTTATAAAACTATTTATTATATTAATTTAAATATTTAAATTGTAGATTTCAAAGGCAAAACTTGCGGAACCTGCAGAGACATATCAAAAAACAGCAGAAGAATATTTACAGGAAATAAAACATGAACTTGCTGGCAAGGATAATGAAGTAAAGTTTTCATTAAAAAATGATGTACTGACTTGGAAAAAGAGAGTGTGGAACAGAGGGTTGATAAAATGTGAGCCATTTAATGATATAATATTATTTTCACGTCTCGTACACAGTATTTTAGTGAGCAAATCTACTGTAGAAGAGAGTGAAGTAAAATATAAAGAAGAAAATGAAAATTTGAAACGAAAAATCAGTGACATGGACGCGGCGATGATCAAAATGACGTGTTTGAAAAACACGATGGAGAGCGCGCTGTGTAGAAAATTTTTATTTATTTTAAAAAGTAAAAAAGACTTGATAAGAAATTTGAAAGATGAAATAAAAGAATTATCTAAAGCCGACTCTGCGTATGATAAATCTACTGATGTTAGTGACAATGAAAGTGAGGATGAGGATAAAATGGAATCGATTTATCCGAGTAAAAGAATGAGGAGAGACAATTCTAGTCAGAAAATGTTGGAAAAGGTTTCAGTGGAAATGGAAACAGGAAGCGATGAATCAAAAGAAGACACGATGTTTAATGAAATTGCTAAAAAAATAGAGCGGGAAAATTCAATTTTTCAATTTGATGAAAACGAATATAAAGATGCGACTAATGGCAATGATAGTGATGATTCAGATATTAATTTGAAATACGAGGACTCACAGACGGTGGTTGAACCAAAGAATGATACGCAACAAGATTTATTTTCCTCGCAATAATTTACCAAATTTATAAATTTTTATTTTAGTGTGCAATCTTAGAGCACTTTTTTAAGTGACAGTCTTTTAAAATTATAAATAAATTATGTTTATCATTAGAATATTTTAATTACACAAAAGTTTATAATCAAATTAGTTATATAAGCCATGATATTTTTTAATTAATTGACAATCGAGTATATGTATTTTAATTATATTGACTTCTTATATATTTATGTATACTTATATAAATTTTTTTATTTGTATAGAGGAAAGAAACTTTAAATATATTTTATATACTTTTATTAAAGTAATTTGAAGTCTAAATATTTTTATTCAAACGTCTTGGGAATTCAATTTTTTCGTAGACATTTTTCCTTTTCCTCAGTGCAACGCAACTGTATGGAAATTTACAGGGCTTTGAAAAATTTTCGCCATCATAATCATAAGCTTTTGTGTCATCAAGTATTCCTATTTTTTTAAAGTAATCAGTCCTAGTTGTCGATAAATGAATACGTCCGATAGAAGTTTTATATTCCAAGAACATCGTCAACGGATATCTCGCCGGCAGACAGATACTTCTGCCCCAAGAGGGTTTTTCAACTTGGAAAAGTTCTCGAATAGCTTTAGAAATTTTCTGTGCCCATTAACAAAATTAATTAAACTATCATACATATTATATATAATTAATTAATCATAATATTTTAATTACTTTGATATCTTCGAAATCATAAATTCCAATTTTCGGTAAACGCGCCTCCAAAAGAAATAATTTTCTCCCATTGATTAAATTTCTGACAAAACAATCCTGTAAAATAATTAAAATTATTCCAATTAATCAAAATTGATATCAATAATTACTATTACTTTGTACTGCGGTAATTTTATATCATTAATAATCCAATCTTCAACATCTTGGATGCTCCAGTCCCAGCATTCTGGCATCGGCAAATTATTGACAACATCTCCAGCAATTTTTTTCAGTGAAAAAGGTTTAGATTGACTGGAAAATTGTGTAAAGCTCTAATTAATTACTTAATTAATATTTCTATAAATAAATAGCAATTATTTTCTTGTTACTCTGGTAATTTATTGAAATTATCACTTAGTGATTTATCGAGGTCAATAATTTTTTGTGTCATTTTCAAATGAATTTTAAATAATCGGGTCCTAAAGATGGAGCTGTCAGTTGATTCCCAAACTTGACGTCTGCAACTGATGATGCAGATGCTGGTGTTGGTCAAAATGTACAGAACGTCAGGTTTTATTTATAAACAAAATAAGTATTATAAATAATTTGTAAAAACTGTAAAATGATGATTGTAAATAAATAATTTATAATTATAATTAAATTAACCAGCAGCGATGATTGAAGTCATTGGAAAGTTATTAAAAGGGCCAGTATATTTTTCAGGTGAGGTTATTGAATGTTATGTTACATTTAGTAACCCACTTAATCCAAATCATCAAAAATCCCAGAGCCACAGGTACGATATTCAATTATTTATGATATTAATTATTAATTACTATTAATTATTTATGGTAAAATTTATTTTTCAGTGATGTCTTTGAAGGATTGGCTTGGGCGAGTGCTCAACTCCACTGTCAGTGTTCAGCTAATGACAAAATTGTTATAACTGATAAAATAATTTCAAACCGTACATCAGCAATAAATGCTGATACTGCATTCGTACCATGGCAAAAAGACAATGGCCATGCTGTGGTAAATACAAAACCCAAGATTTTATTTTGTGACTTAAGATTATCACCTGGAGAAAGCAAAACATGTGAGTTTTTATTATTAATCTGGATAATCAAGTTTGGATATCAATATATGGCATTTTTATTTTGAATTCCTGATAGATATTTATAGAGAAACAATTCCAAGTGACGCGCCACCTTCTTATCGTGGTCAAGCAGTTAAATATTCTTATAAAATAACCGTTGGTACTCAACGAGTTAATTCACCAATTAAATTGCTCAGAATTCCTTTCAGAGTCTTATCTCTAAGTGGTAAATATTTATTTATTTACATACGTATTTTAATTTCAAGGTCAGTTGAGGATTTAATTGTATGTTTGTTTTTTTTAAAATTAATTTCAGAGTTACCAGAAGTCGCAATATGCAATGACAGCGTTGATCTGAGTCCCAACAACCCGTTTATGGAAACCCAAGAGCGCGAGAACCCGCTGGAAATGTCACTGCAAACTCTACAAAATTTAACAGCCCGCCGAAGTCCGAATTTTTACAACATCACCAACGGACGCGGACGAGTTGTACGGTTTTGTTTGTTCAAAAACTCTTATAAACTAGGCGAGGACATCGTCGGGACCTTTGATTTCTCCAACGCAACGGTATCCTGCGTCCAAGTTTCAGTTGCCCTCCAGTCCGAGGAACTCGTCGCCGACGAGTACAAACGCGGCAAGGGAAATAACTCGCGTATGAGTTACAATAAACATCACGAAGTTTGTCTAGGGTTAAAATACTCGCAACTGGTGCTGCCGATTCCGCTGCACGTTACCCCGGATTTTTTTACGGACTTGGTGACACTTAAGTGGCGACTGCACTTTGAATTTGTGACGACGACGAAAGTAATTGACATGCCGATGGCGAATACAATTGATTGGCAGGCACCGTCGAGTCTTGATGTCGAAACGATGGTTTGGGATCTTCCTCTTCATATTTATCCGTCAATTACTCCGTCGAGTGCGTCAACACAACAGACCAAATACAATATTGTTATATAATATAAAATATTAATATTAAATATTTAATAGATCGCTGTTATGAAAAATCAAAAATACTAAATAAAAAAGTTATATTATTTTTTTATACATAATTTGGTATTTAAACTGTCGTAATCTATTGATCCATAGTTATTATACATATATATTTATAATTTATTATTTATTATTTACTATTTATTATGATTGGGGTAAAATTTATTATTTAAGATTAATTTTAAGTAATTACAAGTGTTGGTTGTAGCGATATTGTTCCTCAGACTCGGAACCGAGTCGTCGTGGGGGAGGTAGAACAGGCGGTGGTGGTACAAAAGGTCCGTGATAGTCGTACCGGTAGTAAGCCAATGACTCCCATCGGGGTGGATGTTGGACGTCGTACGAACTTGTCGGCGATGGATTAACATAATAATTAGCCACGTCCGAATTACACGGTACGTAAGGATACTGAGGCTCCAGCAGACTTTGCAAGTGTCTTATATAAGTTATCGCATGCCTCAATGACTCGATCTTGGATAATTTTTTTCCTGGTGGCTTACAAATCGGCAATTTTGATCTCAGTAATTCGAATGCGCGGTTCATATCGCGCATTCGCGTACGCTCACGGTCACATGCTGATTTTTTGTAATCTGAAATATAGATTATATATATATTTATTATTAAATGTAATTAATATTCATTTGTAATTATTACTAATTAATTATTCATTAATTCATTTATTTATTGGTTTTTAGTGATAAGTAGTTTTAAAAGTAAGGAAACGTGAAGTTGTTATGAGAAAAAAAAAACAGTTGACGTTCACGATATACTGATTGATTAATTCAATTTTTATATTGACAATTTAAATTAATTTTTTGATATATTTAATAAATAAAAAAGTTGTGGCTTGAGAATTTCAAGTTATGATAATAATTATTATTTATTATTATTTTATTTAAAATGGACAAGACGAAGATGCACAGAAGTCGCAAAGGAACGCAATTAAATGACGCTCATTATTTTCGACGACCGCTTCCTCATGCTCGGAAACGTATGACGATGATGAAAATTTTTCCAACGTTATCTGATCAAAAAAAATCAGTAGACTCCTCAGCGAATAATAACTCGAAAAAGAAGAAACGCTTCAATAATTTAGATATCGAGCAACCCTCGACTGAAATAACTCTGGTGTCTTATGACGATCGGAGTGGAAGTGATCAATCTTCTGCTTGCGTAAGTCGTCATGATATTCCAACGAATCTACATGACGGAGATATTAATCATCATGTGGAATTAGATAAGGACACAAATCAACAGGAAGTAATTAGTGAATCACCGCCAAAAATAGAAGTTTTGAAAGATAATTCTTCGGTTGGAACCATCAAGTCGGAGATGAGTAAGGAAGTGATGACAGTAATGTTTGAAGAAAATTCTATAGTCGAAGTTGAAGTTAAAAATGACGACAAAGTCGCGGCAGAGGTTGAAGTGGAAGCGGAAACCAAAGCGGAAGTGAAAAATTTTGAACGAAAGGTAGTAGAAAAAAAAGTTGAAGAGAAGAAAGAGATTAAAAAACCAGAAGAATATTTTATGAGTGTGAATAGTGAAGAGAAATTGAAGGAAGACGATAATAATAAGAGCTGGTGGAAAGTGATCATTGATTTCTTTGGATCCCTCGTGGGAAGACGAGATGCTGGTCATGATAAAGGATTCAAGAAAAATGATAATATGCGGGAACTAAGCAAAACTATAACACTGGTCACCGCGAAACCGGGGAATCCAAATATTTATCAAGCTTACGTATCAGCCCTGGGCGGTAATAAAGACAATTATCGAATGAAACGCGAATTACGGATACAGAAAATGAAAAAAAATCAACATTATCATTCGGATAAAGAATTGAAGAACCGTAAAATAAGTAGTCCACTTTAATTATGAAAAAAAAACGCAAATAATTTATCAGGATAAAAAATAAATTCATATACCTGTGAAATTATTACTACCTTTCTCAGATTGAGCAGATTCACGTTGTACAGATTTTATTTTAGTTTGGTGCAAAATTTCAAGATGCGAATGCGAACCAGCAGTCTCCGGTTCCGGAACTCTGATTACCAGGACACCATCCCCCGAAGTACTCGATCGTTCACTCATTGAGTCATCGTGCCAGCGTCTTCTTAGCGATTGCCGACGCATGAAAGCCGCCTCTTTCGCAGAATTAAACGGCGGCTCTTCTTTTATCCTCAAATTCTGATGCTCAAGATTGCTGGAAGACGACTCCTGATCGTCATTAACCTGATGCGATTTCTTCACCATCTTGTCTAAATCCAACAGTACCGGAGATCTTCGCGGAAACTCTTCGTCATTGCTATCATTCTCCGACTGTAAATCAATCACAAATTACTCATAAATATTATCGTAAAAAATTTAAATAAAATTTTGAATATAAAAATTACCTTGTAACCAGATTGACTATTGCTCTTATCATTATCCTCCATTATTAGCAATATGATTAATGAGTTTATTATTAATTGTAGCGAAACTTTGGGTTACTTTGTACAGATGGAAAATTCTAGCAAGTGATGTTATAATTTTGAAGACGACCCGAAACGTCTCATCGAAGATGTCACGTGTGACTACGAGGAACGCAGTTTGTCTTCAGATAAAATGTGGATCGGAGGCAGACAGTCGTTATTAATGTTAATTTTATCCGTTTGTTAAGTATTCAGGTGTTCATGCCAGAGGTTCTCATATATTAGCCGTCATAATCCGTCGGTTTCATCGATTGTTTGTTCGTTTATCAAAATACAGTATCGGGACCACTAATGCATGTGCCCTTTTTGAACCATCTTTCCGCCCGCTCTTAATCTCATTAGCACATTTTTATGGACATCTGCTTCTAGATCAACTAAACCCCCATAATTTTCAGTACTTATTGTGTTGATCCGCATATTAGCTGAGGTATCAAGTAAAAATAATAATTATCGGTGTATTAAATTATTAAAAATACAGTAAAGACGTTGCGTGTAAAGCATCCCTGGCGGGCAACGCATTAGCATAAGTATGTGTGGTGGTGGGACTCGTCATCGAGATCGGAATAAAAGTTGTAATACAAACATTGCAGACAATAAGAGCTCTTTTCTATTTGGTCTTGAATAGAAATACTAATGAAGCGAAACTGAGTCGTCTTATTATAATACACATAATAGTGAAAGTGCACCGTACTATCGTACTAATAAATATACTTAATAATAATCTATTTGAATAATCGATTCTAGCTTTGAATTAAAAAAATACAAAATTTTTTATTTTATTTAATTATTAAATTGATAATTTTTTTTTTTATTAGAACTGTAAATTACTAAGATTGTCTTCGAGTTAATATGAAATCGGTCGAACGTTCTTGATATGTTTGCCGATGATACATTGATCCAGCAAAACGAAACATCGTTACTATTATTGATGACTTTGTTGAACTACCATTTGAATTAACATAAGACGTATCGATATCTACATTACAATAATAATTATTATTAATTTTACCATTATTAATTAGTAAACACAAAATATATGTACCATAATTTATCACATTCTGCCTGCAAAGCATTTTCTTTAGATAATTTGATAAAATAATACGAAGCTCGCGATTAAATCCCAAGTAGATCCAGGGATTTACGCAGCTAGTGAGGCTGCTCATGAGTGTGAGAATCGTGAAAGCTGGCCCTGTTTAAATAAAAATACTAATTATTTATCAGCGGTATTTTGTTTGTCATTGAGAGATAAAAAATGGGAACCATTGATGAAAGACGAATTTGCCGCTTGTGGATCCCACGTTGCCCAGAGTTGGCATCCAATAAACGGACTACTCGTAATAACGTAAAGACTAACAACAGTAATCATTTGTTTAACTGTTTTTATCTTCGCACGTGATATCAATGGCTGGCGGTTTTTGTTACTAAAGTTAATTTTCTTGGCATTGTTTACGTGATCAAACCGATCACTTATCTCTGTATTTCTTCTTATGTTTGCGCAAATACTTGCGTATGTATAAAGAAGAACTAGAAAGGGTAATAGAAAAACGGTAATACTGTACCTAAAAAAAAAAAAATTATTAATTACAATATTTTTTAATGACTAAATTAAAATTAAGTAGAAAAAAAATTACCAGGTAACGTAAATTCGTTCTCCATAGGGCAGAGTAAAAGAAGCCCAGCAGTCCCAGACACCGGGAGAAATTTCTTGATAAGAAAAAACAATCACCTAAAATAATTATTCTTAATAGTAATTGTAGTTTTGTATATAAATTATTAAATTAAAAATCTACCTGAGGAATACAGAGGACAAATGATAAACTCCAAGCACCATAAACCATTACCCTTGACTTCAATGATGAAGTACGACAATAATTAAAGGGGTAACAGATTGCCTGATACCGATCGATGGCCGTCGCTGTCAACACGTAAGAGCTCAGGTAATTTCCGAATGGTTGTAAAAATTTAATTATTTTACACAAACCAGATCCGCCCTGAAATCTATTTGTATTAATTTGCCAGTAGAAAAAATATTTTGTAAAAATAAATTACCTGAATGTGATGTCCCAGGCGAGCTGGGGCAGAACGTTGAAGATCCCGGTGATAAAATCCGCGATACTGAGATGAAGCATAAAGAAGTACATGCGAGTTAGTTTACGCTGGCGACCATGATAACGACGCAGGTAAAGCGCGAAGAAAATAAAACAATTACCGATTATTGTGATGATGAGATTTATTACGAGCACGGCTATTTCCCAAGTCGCAAGATTTTCGTCTCTGGTATCTGGTTGAGTTGAGTTATCCATCATCACTCTACTTTAGTTTATACTTTTACTTAATATTTCACGATGTTTACTTTTTTAAACCACATACTCTATTTATGCGTAAAGTTAGAGGGCAAGATTTGAATATTCATCATCTTGTGGGTTCAATTCACTTCCAATAATAATTTTGAATGCAAACAATCGCCTCTAGTGGTGATTACTCAGTAGAATTGACTATTATTATTATTGACATTAGATCACAAAAATCTATAAAATTATAATTACTATTGATTAAAAGTTAAAAATTTATAAGAATTACAGCGAAAATTATTCATGCAGATTTTCCTGTGAGAAAATTTTGTATGATCAACTCTCAGGGAAACTGAATAGACAACTGAGAACTGGGAACTTCTTTAGACTTTATTAGTTGACTTGAAGTAATCATAATAATGATTGACATATAGAAGGCAGTTTCAAGATCTTGTCGATTCCTGGTCTGAAAAAAATCAAAATTACAGACCAGTTAATTGGCTTGGCAACACATATATCTATGATTATTATTATATTTAACATACATGAATATCATTAAGTTTTTACACTACTTTTTTCATCCATTACTATCGATATTGTGATTTAATGTGATGAAAAGTGATACGATCGCTGTTGATCTTCGATCCATAATCAGTGATGGTTTAGCATCGACAGACGCAGAGCAAAAAAATTTGCCATTGATGGCTATTTAAACACAAGCTGCTGGTTATCAATGAGCAGCTCGTATGTTATTGATCTTGACAGATTCAAGATCCAAGATCTAGGCTTGCTCCATAATGGTAATTGATTCCAAGTGAATACTCAATTGTATAAAAATAATTGGTCATGTTTATTTCTGGACAAAAAAAATGGTGATAATTTACATCAAGACTCTTTTGCTATCGTCAGTAAATTACAGATAATTCGCTGCGATGTTATTTATACAATTCCTGACGTATTGTTTTGTAAAGTTTTTTATTGTTGCTGAGGTAAAAGACCCAATTGTTGACACTATTTTTAAATTTTCAAACTTGATAATTATTTTAAAAATTCATACCAGACTTTTCAAAGTTTTTTATAAAGAAAAAATTAACTGTCAGCTGCTATTATCATAAAAAATGAATTAATTATTAATATTTCATAAATTAAATAATTATAGTGATTGATATATTTTTTTAGTGTCAATAATTATGACTTTTACTTTTATTTGCAACAACAAAATTTGAATATTCATGCATAATTTTATTCGTCGTGAAATTACTGACCGAGTTTTAAATAATTCGAGAACCAGCATCTAGATGTCAGGATAATGAAATTATTTCTGGATCCTCAAGTCATATGTCCAGAACGTCAAACTTGAATTATTATTATCATTCTATTGTTTGACGTTAAAAGTCTCATACTTTTTTTTCTCCATTAAATTATACGGAGTTGTCAATAATTTTCGAAATTATTTAAAAATCTTCTTGACATGTGAGGTAATTTTTCAAATATTTAAATATCTGTAATAAATTTTAAAAAAATTAAATGGCAGTTCCATCTTGACTTCGGTTCATTTGACACTTGTACTTTTAATAATTAAATAACAATAATTTAATTGTCAGACATCAATAATTAGTACATAAAAATTAGACTGATTTTAATTAGTCGTAAAAAAAATAATAATTAATAAAATTAATTTAAATTTTTATTTAGCATTCAAATAAAATTCAATAAACCGCGCCCCTAAAAAAATGCCTGGTAAATTTTAAGCAAGTGTTGTACATACACTTGTAAAAAAAATATAAATTGCAATTACAAGTAATGTCAGTGTCTGTCAGTGTGTATTGGTGACGTACAATTGATTAAATTATCACAATTAACATTTAAATTCACAGGAAATAAAAGTTTTTAAATTGAAATTGTTATAAATATCGGCATTAATTATTTATATTTTCAATGAAATAAAATAATTGAGGTACAGAAAAAATAATTTAGTTAATTTGGGCTTGTCCTCAAAAATAAAAGTAATCATTGATAATTTTTTTTACGTCAATGATCCGTCATTTCTAGAACTGCCCGAGAAATTATATAATCTTCGATAGCTCATGAGCAATAACACTTAAATTTAATTAAAATAATAAAGTAAGATCTAATTAAATGTCAAGATATATGGCAATAAAATAATAAAGTCTATAAAAAAAAAAAATATAAGTGCTATTGAGGATTTAAATGAACTCCCGAGCGGTCAAAATGGACGATTAATTTATTGGAGTAAATAATCATTTTTTTTATCTGATAATTTACGTTTACTTGTAATTAAATTATAATTATTAATTTATTATTTATTTTTATTATTATTTTAAGTGTTTGTTAATTTACAGATTATTGGAGCAATGCCACTCGTAAACCAACGGAATAATAATAATTATTATTTTATGAGAGCAAAGTTCAGCAGTAGTTAAATATATATAAAAATGTGCCTGAGTTATTGAGAAAATAAAATATACCAAAAGTTTGTGTCGAGCTAAAAATATATATAAATACTCAAGAATAATTCTAAGAAAATTTAAGAATAGAATCATTGATTAATGTACAATACGATGCCCGCTCCTCCAGCACCGATAGCAAGTCCCCAGCAGCCTCCGGGTTGTAAGAAAAAAACAGAAACTAATGAATCAGAAAATTTACCACCTTGGGCTAAAATAACTCTAACGTCATCTGAGGCTGAGATTGAAAAGTTGATTGCCAGACACGCATTAAAGGATGCCGAAGTCACGTATTTTTCTCAAGTCGAGCCGATTCTGCAGGACGGACCGCAGTAAGTCAATATTTTTATGTTAATTGCTAAGAATTAAGTCTATTTGGAGAATTTGTTTATAATTAAGACTGATAGTAAGTGCACATAAGATAAATAATGTGTATTTATTTATACAGATGCGGACTGGTTGCTCTGGCAATGGCATCCCAAGAATACACCAAGCCAGTGTCTGTAACTCAGCTATTAGCAGAAGCACGTGTGCGTGGTTTTACTCAGCACGGCGAGGTTTATAGTGTTGACTTTATGGGAACATTAGCCGCTGAATATTTACCAGACCATCGGCCAGATGTACTTGTCGATTTACAAACATGTCCTGATACCCTGACTCACGCATTAGCACACGGAGCTATGGTGCTTATTCCATATGACTCTGATTTTAATCATGCGCCGTGTTTGAAGAGAGGACATAAAGCTCATTGGGCTCTTCTAGTTGGCTTGATATCTTCTCGGTGAGTATTTTTCAAAAAATTAATTATTTATTTATTTATTTATTTGTATTGACGGTGATGATAAATTTAAAATTGCAGACAAGGCTATTATGTACTCGCAAGACACGGCAAGTCACGGCATTTAGCTTGCTGGCCCTTGAGAGATTTAATTGAGAGTAATGGGAATTTAGAGGAAGAAGGCACCGCAAGGCATGCGGGTGGTTACGTAATTCCGAAAGGAGGTGTAGGTGGACAAAGAGGCCTCCGCGGTCGTGCTCTGGCTCTACATCCGTATGTATGAAACAATGTTAATATGATGCGTCATACAAGTGCTCGTTATCATCGTGGGAAATAAATCTCGACGCATCGGTAGTGAGTAGCCATCATTGAAATCTGTAATTTTGCTTCAACTACGATAAAAACAAAATTAAAACAAACCAAATAACATTGAAGAAATATAAGAAGAGATATTTAATTATTGTAATACTAATTGTCATTTCTTAATAACAAGAAATGAATTTTATGTACTTTTTCTCTCACTATTTAATATTTAATGTCTTTATGTATATAAATTTGATGTAACGAGATTTATCGAGCTTGTGCAATTTTGAATGAGCGTACTTCGCTTTAATTTTTATTATTTTATTTATATATTTATTGATTGATGCATTTGTTATTTTAAAAAATGGATTATTATTTTATTTACATTTATCTTTTTAATTATATACTAAATGTTATGTTGGTTTTTTTATTTGACAATCGCGAATTCACTGGGATATCGAGACTAAAAATTGATTTATTGTGTCATAGATATTTGATTATCTACGGAAAAAAATATAAAAGTAATTGAAATGATGAATATTGAATTGTCTTGGTAACAGTGATGTGTAATTGAATATAGATCAAATTTTATCACAAAAATTATTTTATTTTGTGTTCAATGTAACTGTTAATTTAATCTTACTGTTGATAATTTTAAAAATTATACTGATATTATATAACTGCACTATCTATTTTTATTTTTTAAAATATGTTTTTTTTTAATGATTATTATTTATGAGCGAAGATTGATAAAATTATATAAAAAAAAAATATAAAATCTTTGTTTTCAATGAAAAAACAAAAAAAATTATCGTATTATCAATGAAATAAAATCTTTTATGTTATTATACAACTGGTAAATAATTTATATAATCTTGCTGTTGCAATTTCAATAATAAATTTAAAAGTATACGACATAAAAAAAAAAATACTGTTTAAAAATATTATTAAAATAAATAATATGAACAAAATGATCTCTGTGTTTTAAAAAAAATAAAATATCAAGTTCATCTAGATATTTCTATATCTAATAATGCAGAAAATAAAATAACTGTTAAACTGCCGAGTGGATTCAATTGATAGCGCAGAAAAGTCAAGATTTTTTCCTTAGTTTAAGTAAAAAAAAAATAATTATAGTGAAACTTCAAAAACATCACAAATGGGGGATATTTTAAGTTTAAATTATATGAAATACTTGTCATTAATTTTAATTGGCTTTAGTAGAACCAAAGACATTTAAATATTTATATAATTAGTAGGGATGAGCGAATAGTTCGAACTTACGAATTATTTGCACGCCCCCAATAATTTTTGTTCCATTGACTGTCAATAATTATAATAAAATTGACAAGAAAATCTTACGTTGATGCATTGGCCCTCTATTTGCTGTCAGAAATTTTTCATTTATTATATAAATGCTTGTAATTAAAAATAAATAAAAATTTATAATTTAATTATTTCTATGTATTAAATTGTCTTTCAAATTATTAAGTTATGTAATAAATAAATATACATAATAATATACTCGTGTCACTGATTAACATTAGAAAATAATTTAAATTCATGTGTTCAAATCCTGGCAGAAATTTTTCCACTGACTACAAATCAGCACCCGGTCGGTGCAAAATTTTTAGTCCGGTCACCAGTTTCCTGAACCGAAAGTTCACTAGATCAGACTCCAAGTATTTGACCCGGAGCCTTAATATTTTTTTTTGCCGCCTGGTTTAAATTTCTGCCGGGAAATAAAAATGGAAAATTAAAAAAATGTAATGAATGATGAATTTAAAAATAATTTAGGTAACAAATGTAGTAAAAAAAAATGCGTTACATTTATATTTCAAGAAGCTTACAAACATCAACAACATATGCTTTTATTTTAAAATTAAATTTAATCATTACGCCTCGGTTACTATACTTCTTATCATTAATATTTTATAATTAAAACATACCACTTCCGATACTCATTTCCTTTTGGATTTTTTTCTTTCATTTTAAAATACATATTTTAATTATGTTCGTTTTAAAATTGCATACACTTGTGTCCTGAGCATAATGACATTTTAATTAATTCCACAGCTTAGTTTATAATTTACCTAATAATTAATAAAAGTGTAACAGTTTTGTTTTTATATTTTTTTTTAATAATTAAAGCTTAAACCAAAGAGCAAAAAAAATCATCAGAAATGATTTTTAATTAATATCACATTTTTAAAAAACATCTAATTGTTCAATTTATTTTTTTCTACAAAGTAAAAATAACAGAAATAACAAAAAAATAACTTATTTTACAATTTCAACCGGGCTAAAAAAATAATATTAGTTTTAGTGATAATTATTATCTATACGAGCCCAGGGCACAAGAAATTTCTACTCTAATTAACAATAATATCCGCAGTTTGAACATTACCTTTAAAATTATGTATCACATACAGGTATTTCATATTTTATTATATAAATAATCGGGAGTTGAATTAAATCAGGCTTCACATCTAATTATTATTTCAATTAATTTTACCGCCGAACGTGCGCTACCGACTTTTTTTCCATTTTTCTTCTTATCCCATACAACAATTTAATCTCTTTCACTCACACAAGCACTCAGTTCTTTATTTTTCGCAATAATCTTTACATTACAAAGAGCTCGTCGCTGGTAACGGTGATTACATTGCAAATATTTTTTTATAAGTAGGCACTTTCAGATATTCTGTCCCACTATCGATGACAATTGATAAGGGACCACACACATTTATCAATCATTACTTGTAATCCATTATCGTCTTTTTCCTTTACATTACATTATATTTTATATTCATTATTTTTCACATTAATGATAATAATAATAATAATAACACACAATTATTATTTCTTCCATGACACCGCGACAGAATCATCAATTGTGCAGACAAATAAAATAGACACGAGATATGCTTTTCATTTTATTAATAATTTTGAGCTTAAACCCTCAGTTTTAAAAAGTAAAAAATAAAAAAAAAAGAAATTTCATTATTATTTTTTTCAATCGAAATATTAACAGCCTTCTTTTAATTAAACTCTCTAATATTTTTGATAATATATTAATATATAATTATCTGTACATGTACAGCTTGACATCCCTTTGTAAACACAATAAAGACTCCTAGTTCTATAAACAATTTTTTTTTTTTTTTTTCATACATATATTTATTAATTATTTATTATTATTAATTAATAAACTAAATTAAAAATTCAATTTGAATATATTATTACCATTATGTCTTTAATTATTGTAGGCTTTTGAGCTTGGGCTGCCTCTATAGCCCTGTAAAACTCACTTTGTAACAAAAAAAAATTACATATATCTTTTTTCTTCTAATTATTCTTTGTCTTTTGACCACGTGCTTGCGACCCCCGTCCAAAAAAGGTCTCGCGGACCCAATCTTTATATGAACAAAAAATTTCTAGTTCTACATAACATTCAAATAATATTTCAATTAATTCTGTTTAAAAAAAAATGACTTTTATTGATTTATGACTAGAATAATGAGTAATTTAAAATTATAATTATTATCGTAATTGGTGAATATATCCGTTCGATAAATGGTTCGTTTAACCATTAACCGTTGGGTCGAGCACGCGATAAGAAATATACATATGTATACACAGAAAAAAAGGATTTTTTATATATATATATGTAAAATATAACCAGCGTTTAGTTAAACATATTTTCAAAATTAAATATTCTTTTTACCAGAGATTTAAATTGAAATTAAATTTTTTTCACGCGGTCCAATATTTTAAAATAAATTATTTATATTGCAAACTCCATTTCGCGAGGGTTTAATCCTCTTTTAAAAATATAAAATAATAATAATGATGATGTACTACAACATATATTTAATAAAAAATAAATTGAAAATATATATATTAGAGAAATAAAAAAAAGAAATTTTTGTGCGATAATTTATCAGCAACAATCGTCGTCACACTTATCTAATATTTTTATATATTATATATATATGGTTGCATTAATAGAGCGATGGATATTCATACTAGTCAGATGGCAGGTTTTGTTGCTGAAAATTATCTCAGCTATTAAACGATGAGGCAGTCGCTCAAGTACATCATGGCCTTTTCTGATTTATTATTCACATCAATTCCACAATTGTTTTATTTATATATAATTAACTATTTTGTTCTATTAATTTTTTAATTATTAAGCCCAACTGAACCGTATAAAGCAGATAATTAATAAAAACTTTATATATTATGGTTAAAAATAAAACGACTAGCAATAATTAATTAAAAAGTTGATGGGGTTTGTGAGCGAAAAATAAAAAAATTAATCGATATTCTTTTACAATAAATTTATCAGCTGAGTGATTTATAAGGTGGGCTAACAAGTTGATAATTTTAAATTATTTGTTCATTTAATTTGGCATTAGGCAGTCACTGCAACCGCTACGTTGCTCAAAATAATTGTTAGCAAGTAATGAAATTTACTCTAATTTTTTTGCTTATAAATTTCTACACAAAAATGAGCAGACGTACCTACAGTAATATTTTTTTTTAGATCAATAGTCAATTTAATAAAGGAATGACTTTTTTTTTAACTCTACTCTCTAGCATCGTTGGAAAAAATTTTGAATTTATTTAGTTAGCGTATGCAAGAGTTAAAAAAATATTTATAATTTAAAATGATACTTTAAAAGTATATTAGGAAGAAAAATATAATTAGAAAAACGGCTTTGAGCCAATTTATAATTCATAAAATAAAAAAACAAAATAAACATAAAAGAAGTCTTAGGAAAACTCGTTGTCGAGTCATAGTCAAGAGCTTTAAAGCCCACATTACGTGTTAATAAAACTCGTTATTGGAAAAAAAAAAAAAAAAAACGAAACGAAATTACCACAAACTCATCATTAAAACTCACCGGGAGATTTCCCTCAGGCCTTTAAATTAATCAATGTGACGAACGGCTAAATCGATACCAACGAATTTAAAATTATAAATAAATTATGGAATAAGTTAAGCATTTAAAAGGGAGACTTAGAAGTTCAGGTGAGACTTGGGGTTTGTTGCAGCGGGTTGTAAATAAGCATTGCAACCGGAAATGTTTTTATGTGCGTCTGCCACTGCGCCGAGAGTTGGAAGAATTTAACGCCGTACCATTCAGTTCCGTCGATGGTTACTGGATTTAAAATAAAATAAATTAATTAGTATTGCCGTTAATTTATGACATGTAGTTAAAAAAATCGATATCTCGATCATTATATAATTTGTTTAATCGAGGACAATCAATTGAAAGCCTAAGCTCACCTCTCCATGGAATGTTGTGAGTTTTAGCGGAGCAAATTAGTCGAGTCACGCCATCCACTGCCTGGCTCTTGGGCTCATTCTCTTTCTCTTTTTCTTTTTTCTTACCCAGTCTCATTACTGAAAAAGTACTCGCGTTATGTTACGTGAAATAGGATAGCTAGCACACAAGATTTAAATAAAATATTGTTATTATTATCATACTTTTCTGTTTCTTTTCCTTTGTCGTGTAATTCATAGAGAGATACGGCCCGGGATTTTCTCCCGCTGTCGGTAATCTCTGCACGTGCAATGCTCTGAAAGCTTGACGAAGTGTACTTTTTCCTTTATCACCAAGTGCAGGTTTGCTCCAGTAGTCAAGTTGAAGTTCAACGGGTTCCCAGCCGTCTCGTGGCTGACTGACATTTGGGCTGCTCGGCGGAGTTAATTTACCGGGTGGTGGTATCGCCAGACTGGGCGGCGGCAAGGATGGTGGTGACCCCGACGATACTGCTGCACCTTCCTCAAGGTCAACTGAAGCGGAACTGCTGCTGTCAGGACACCCGACGCGCACATCATTTACAAATGGAATGAATATTTGACTGCTGTCGTCTGTCTCCCTGTCGACAGTATGAATATGCAATAAATACTTTGTTTCAATATACATTTCTTCAGACAATACTAAGACACTTGACGTCATTGTCGCAACAACAACGTCACAATGTACTGCAGAGGAATATTACACGTACCTATATGTGACCATGGCCTCGGCAATTGGTAATAAAAGTGTGGGCCCGGTCGTTGCTAAGTATTCTGATACACGAGCTGCGCCTTCACTCGCCCCGCTCGCTTCACGTTCCAACAATTCTCGCCACTCTTCGCCAAACAGCATCGAGTATTTACTGTCCACAGACCCGAGGTACTTGGACAGTGAGTTTGAACCCAGTGGTACTATTAGAAATCTCAAGTAATTTTGCCAATCTGGTGGTCTGAAGCTCAATAGATCTACGTAATGCCTAAGAACGGCGTTAACAAAGCTGTCTCCACCTGCTATCACAACTTTTATTGGCGCAGGTGGTTTCGCCGAGCTATTACAACTGTAAAAAAATAAAACTTTAATCAGCATAACTCCTAGGTAACATCAAGTTTTGCTTGATAACTTGTGTACTCCGACTACGAGACACCGTCAAGAATGTAAATTTATAATTAACACCAGCAAACAAAATGAGTTCTTACAATTTTTGTATCCTAGCGATTAAGCAGGTGAAGGTCGCGCGGATATCCGCCGGCGAAGCAGTTGTGAGAACTCGCAGATTACGTTCTTGAAGCCGAGCTGCTAGCACAGCACCACCAGGATCTGCTAGAGAAACTAGAGATACTGCTTCCGGTAATGAGTCATCGGGCAGTACTCGGCTCAATTGCTCAACTAGGGCTTTTCGCGGCTAAAGTGTCAGAGGGGATTAGTCATTTAATTGTACACTCAACTGAAAGTTTAGAAGATGAATGAAAAAAAAAAACTGTACCTCGGAATTGTTTAGCTCAACAGACGGCTTAAGATCAACACTCAGACTATGCTTTTTAGATTTATTACTTCCAGGCGTGCCCCGGTCCCTGGCAAAGAGCCTACTCCTTCTATCAGTATTTTCACTTTTATTCGAGTGCTGATGATGCTGCGGCTCTGATTTGGGAGGTGAACCCGCGACCGTACTCGGCGCATCATTGGCCTCATGGTCGGTCCAGTTTTCGGGATGCGAGTCGCTGTCCGCTCGTCTTGAGCTATCGTCACTCTGTCTGTCACCGCCCCTCTCTGAAATTTATTTCCGTTACTCTTTCTGCATTACAGTGCTCATTGCTCGGCATACTTTTCAAGTACTTAAGCTGTACGCTATAACTCGTAATATATCTGATTGACGGACAAAATAAATCGACATTGTGAAATAAGTAAAGTACAATAATAAGTTATTTGGTGAGTAGTAAGAAGACACTGTAGAAAAAATATGATTTATAGTTAAACGTGCCAAGATAATTTATCACTGGATATAAATTTTATATAATTTCACTTTTTTTTAATATATATTTCTAACTGGCTGAAGTATTTTTATTTGACTTACATTTAAATAACCATTTTATCTATCAATGTTTTTTTTTTTTTTTTTCCCACCAAAAAATAAAAAAAAAATTTGATTGATATTAAAAGTGAAGCGGCGGGGAATTACTTACACAGTGGATTACTATAAACGTGGGCATAGAGATTCAACAGAGATATAAAAGAATTTATAGAATGAAAAGAATACGTACGTATATATGTGAGTAGAAAAATAGAGACTTCAGTTGGATAATATGAGAAATAGTAATTTTAAAAATAACAAACAAAATAATACAATATGCACGCGCGCGCGTACATACGTAATTTAAAATCCCATTTAAATAAGGGAGATTTAATTTAAATAATAACAACAATATACTTTAATTAATCGTGAACTGTAAGTACATGCAATATATTTTTATTAACTCAAACTAAAATGTGTGTAATATGAGTAATAATAATAATACAATTTGTTTTTTTTTTATTGTTTTCAGCGAATAAATAGTTATTTATTTAAGTCTACTGCTCCATAATACATAATGTACATAATGTGAATAGAGAAAATGAAAGGATATGAGTGTAAATTTATATAGATTTAAAAGTAAACTTAAAAACAAATACAAATATATATATTATAATATATTTTTTAGTTACGAATTAAATAAAATCAATGCCAAGTGTATTATTTATGAGGACACGACGTCAAATGCAAAACTTCAAGCGCTGGAGTTACGCCTCCAATCTACAAAATTCATTTTCTTTTAAATATAAACTCAGTCTTAGTTTCTTTGTGCTTTAAATTTAAAACTAAAGACAAGGTATTGACATAAACGATCAACAAAATGGTTGCCAGCTACAGAGTAACTAAAAATATTTTTTTTAAAATTAATAAAACGCGGCTGCATGCGCGGTTAAAGAACCGTTCATGCTCTGGTGCTTAATGGTGTTTTAATTAAGTTTAAATAATCAATGAAACTACTCGATGACGGTGAATGAGGGTGTGAAAGAACGTTTAATAAATGAGAGAAGCAAATGAATAATAAAAGACGTGATGCTTTTATGTATTTACGTACCTGGGGTTGTATGTCCCACACGTGTTTTTTCTTTGACAGCTGAGCCTGATGATGACTGGCATACATTTGCTGCTGCCGCTGTTGTTGTTGTTGTGTTTGTGGCAGAGTCCTCTCTGGTAACTACTATTGAATTGTACCATGCAACAGTGCAAAGCCAGCCCACCAAGACTTTTATTTAGTTTAATGAATTTTCGTTGTCGTAATGATCAAGGGACATATATTTTTATAAACTATATTTAAATGATATACTTGTAGTACTTTATTCCACTGAATAATTATTCTCTTCTTCTTCTTCCTTTTCTTCCTCTATATATTTATACTTATGTATACCTACGGTCCTTTGGTATTTTTAAAGCTCGATAAAGTCAAGTCAATCTCTTTTGTGTCGTTAAATTCATGGAGGATTATTATTATTGTTATTGCATTATTATACGGGAAAAATGATACGATTTACGTTATTGATAAAAAAACTTGATACTAAATAAATTGTATTTATCATAAAGCTTTTTAAATGTTTTTATTATGAGAAGAGCTTAAATAAATTGATAAATAAAAAGTCATGCTGTGGTTTATCTCTGATGATAAGATTGTAGGGTCGCGTGTGTGTAAACAAAAATGGGGATACGTAAAAAAAATGAAACAAGATTCGAAAGCTCGGCGCTCAACGTGCCTAAAATTCTACAGATACGATATATACGAATGGAAAGTTGTATATTTATGGAGTGTGTTATCGGAGAAAGGAAAATAACTCACCAGGATGAGGTGGTGCTAGAAGCGAACGACTAGAGCTGAAGAACGGGCGCAGTGATGGCTTTGGAGTACTGCTAACAGACATGGTATCCAACTCAGGGCCACTATCCGACAAGTCCTCTAACTCATCAAAGAGTTCTTCAATTTCCATGTCACCACCTGGAACGAACACTTGCAAAATTAATTTAACCGTTTTACTCAACAAGTCTTCATCTCGGTCTTGGTAAGAGCGGGCTGTGTTCCACTTACCCGACAACTTTTGTCCAATCTCTTCTTGGTCGTGTTCTAGCTCTTCTGAAACTCGGAACCGCTTGAGTAGAGCAATAAACTTTTGCTTCAAGTTTCTTTGCTATAAAACCATGAATAATAGCAATATAATTATATTATTTACATAAGTCCAGCAGTAAAATAAAACAGTTATAGTGGCAATAAAATATTCAGATTATAATAAAACGTACTCGAGCATTTGGAGGAATTTTGTTTCGATTTTTCCGCCTGTGGACTTCTAAAGTCGGCTCGCTGTCGCTACCCTCAGCTTCACCTTCAGAGCTGAACTCTTCTTCTTCGTCGCTGTACTCTGGACCGAGTCTCTCACTTGGATCATTGAGCAGCCTCTTGTCCTGATCAACTGGCTGTGAACTCAACGCAATAACATTTACTTTGGCCAATACCACTGAATGCCCGCCGTATTTTTCCGCTTTATCTGATACCAGCTCCAGCTCGAGATCCATTTGCTTCTGCAAGACTTGAGCCATATTTATTACACCCTCTGCTAGTGTTTTGTAGCCCAACATTGTACGGTTTTTGTATCTCTTTCTTCTCTGCAGGAGTATAAGTAATTTATTGCCGTCGCGTTTCAGAAAATGTGGATACTGAAGGGCAAACTGTAACTCGAGATCAGTGTCCAGTATACCGCCAGATGGAATCGCCATTTCGTTTGACCGTAATGTCCTTTTAGAACTTTGCATCTTAACTGCAATGCTGATGGAAGCCAGATCTGCGCCGAGAGGCCGGAGAATCACAAGCCGTGTAAGGGTCAATGTGCATAATCTAGATTTATAAACACAAAGAAAAAAAATTTATGGTTTATTTTTATTAAAAAAGTGAATATTATATTGACAATTAATAGTCATAAAGATTTAGGTCGCTGATTTTAATTCTCAAGTAAAAGTTTTTAAATTCAAAAGAGCGGATCCAATATTGAGAGTTTAAATTTAAAAAATAGAACATGTCAGAGTTGAATATTCAATATTTCAGACTCGCTAAATTAAAATAAAAATAATTAAAAATAAAAACCAATATCTAATTAATTTTAATTAACGTCTGATGATTATTATTTAAAATAAAAAGGATTAATACCTGAAAGATTAAAATTAACAGGGATCGTTAGCCTTAGAAATGTATTGGTAACACGAGAGAGGGAAATGAACCCTCAGAATGTACATGAATCTCCAACGGGCAGTTTTTATCCATGACAACTTTTATTTCTACCCGAAGGGGCTGCTTTCTAAATATAACCACTGGCAGTAACTACAGGTGGTAAAGCTACAACACTCAGATAAACGAGTAGACGACGTCAATATCTATAGAGCATGTTGGTGTTCACATACTTAGCACACATTCATATAAAATATTACCCACACACCGACACATTCGCATGTACATCAATGAAGGCGAGACGAAAAGAGTCAACTTTAGCTTAGTCGGCACGCGATGAACGAGCCGTGATTAAATCCGAGAAGGGTTTGCGTCTTGCCTTCATTATTTTTCGTTCATTGCCATTCTCCACTATTTTCACGTGTCCAAATTCAGGTAAAAACAACGCAACCAGCGAACAGACCATCGCACAACAGAGTTTAGCGCCGGACAAAACCATTGTACTGAGAAATCGATTGTTGTTTTATCACATCCAGCCATAAAATAGCGGAGTAACAAAACGAATGGTCATAAAGTAATTTGCCATGTAGTTGCAATGCTGATGCGTGGAATATAGATGAACAACTATATTGATCGTCTATGTATATATGAGGGTGAAAACACAGGTAATTGACAATGAACGTGTGCGTGTGGCTCCAGGGGGTCGGCTACGGCGATGAGGACTCCCGTTGTCGTGATAGCCAATGAAAAAACCCCATACTCGGATTTATAACAGGTGTACTACCGATATACCGCCACGTAGATTGATAGCTAATTACACTTGATTTTAAAATCCATGCCAAGTTTTTTTTAGCTCGAGCTAAAAAATTAATCGAATTTTTTTCACCGCCAAGTTTATCCGCTCGAGCTAAAAGTAAATTTAACGCCTGGCTTGTCCAGCGAATGCAACAATAAGGGATAGAATTTGAATACGATAGACTTAATTCATGGGCTTTATCTGCAAGCATGTGGCAAATGTTGCTTTTGTAAGCCGCGAATTGTTCATGGGCATTTTCACGCGACTCGCTGCCGCGAAACTCTCCTCCATGTACGTCGCATCTAAATTACAGTACAAACAGCGTGTCAGTAAGATGTTTTGCCGTTTGCTGCATGTACTTGGCACGATGTTACGCAATGTTGTAATGTCTGTTGGTAGTCCCGGTGACATCCAATCGATCCGGTTGCTTTTGCGTTGGAGTTTAACACATTGCTAGCTTTCGCACGCACCTGCTACCTGCTACTATCTCTAGTACATAATCTCACTTTGCTATCTCACTCCATCCGTCAGCGGAGTTTCCGATGCTTATTCCTATCTACTGTAAATTTAATTATAGGTGGGTGTATTGGCTTCAACTAATACACGTCTGTATGTAAGCTCGATTCATATAATAAGTTTTTTTTATTTTTAACTTCCTATCCAGTTCATCTAGAATTTTAATTCGGTTCCTTAACACGAGAATCTTATAAATCACTCGCGGATGCTAGTCAATGAATATCCAGTAGTTTAGTGAATATTTTATTCATTTTGTCTGCGTTTGATTCTCTATTCTCATTTACTTTACAATTTATTCTTGATCCTAAAAAAAAATAAAAGATAATGGAAAATTTTCAGTATTTGGTTTAAATTTAATTTTAAATCGAGTGTAGGGTAAAACTTTGAACTTTTTATATCATATCCACTTTAAAAAAATTGTAGATCACTTCGATATCTCTCCCTACTTACTCCGTATGCGGGGTGATTTTTTTTTACTCCAGAACGAGTCACGGAGTGAATTCGGATTTAAATAAAATTCCTAATCACTTTGAATTCACTTCCGATTTTTTACAGTGGAGTATATATATAGATATATAATAATAGTAAGATGAAATAAATGGAAAGCGAAGATAATGAGACACTTGATGAATCAAGTGGTCATGAATTCCCGGTAGAAGCCCACAGCTCTTTATGACCAACTATATCAATATTATTGCAATATATATCTATAGAGATGCATATATTCATATATATATATATATATAAGTAATATGTAGGTAATAATGAAAACGCGAGTGATAGATACAGAGTAACTATAATAGATCGGTATGTATAGATACCCTACAAAACCACTAGTTTGATTAACATCAGATACAAATGCAACGATGGAAGGATGCGAGGTTTCATATTTACCGTTGACTTGTGACGCTTATGACGTTTGGGTTTGTGTCTGAAAATGGAATATCGATTCACAACTACATATTAAAACTACTACTGCTGCATTTACTACTACCAGAGACATTGGTGCTGTACTACTACCACTACTACTACTACTATTACTATCAGAGAAAATGAATAAGAGAAAGACATATAGACACGGCTTTTAATATTACTCTCTTTCTAACGTATAAAGTGTAGGAGTTGGGAGTAGTTGGGCTGGTTAGAATGAACAGGTGTATGTTTCTTTTATTTGAAACCCTCATTCGTTTTGTACCAATGACGTACATGCTACTCTATTATTTATTTTTAAATAAATTATTTACTGGACCCATTACCTCGAATTACTTAAATATTATTATTATTTTTATATGCAATATAATATTCTGTCAAATCGATTCAAATGTACCCACTGATTAATATTTATATTAAGAGTAATGATGATTTTAAAATTGTAGCGATCGGTATCTATATATTTTATATATGAATGAGGAAATGTGTAATGATAATATATTGAGGAAGTATTAAATGAAATGAAGTGTGTCAAGGATATGATGTGTGATATGTGTAATAATTGATGGATGTTTTTAAAATTTTTGGCATAGAAAACGTGATAGACAGTCACACGTGAAGTAATAGTAAGCCAGATAAACATTTTGCGAAACTAAAATGTGTCTCGACGGTTAGTCTTTTGGCACGCAAAGGCCCGCACGTGGCTCCTCTTTATTAAGTAATGTAAGATATCATTCTTTATAGTGACTTATTGTATTACCGTTAATTACATTAGTCGACTAGAATATTAAATAATGTGTAATAGGTCATTAGAGATAGTAAACCACAAACAAATATAATAAAAATCTAAATAGGACATAAACTTTAATGCCATCCATAAGGATAATAAATTAGTGGACATTTATATTAGGACTGAAATTATAATTTATGGTCCAATGAGTCTCGAGCACGCACAAATAGTACGAAGGCTGACTGAAAATAGCTGGGATGAAGAAGAAAATCAGGAAGAAAATAAGGAGAAATTGCGATAGGGGCGAAGAATAAAGGAACTGTGTGATGAAAAGTCAAGTGGTTGCGACAGTAAACAGCGGAAAAAAAATTAATTAAATATATTTCCTCAAAGTAAATATATATATATTTTTTAAATTATCTTGAAGCCGAATCTCGTCACATGACAGTAACGCTGATAATTTTTTTTCGTATGAATAAATTCCAATAATCTCTTGTAGACCTCATCTTTTTCTTCACTTAAAATATGTACTGGCAAATAAATTCACGGGGGTTGAATGTTGGCCTCAATTCTGGCTGCGTATATATGTATCATTCATGTACATATACACTCGTGAGCTTTTTATCCTCACTCTCTTTCCTCTTAAATTTTTTTTCTCTTTCTGTACATTAGTTGCTTTAGTCTTGAGTGCATGAGCTTGCCACCACCTCTTTCACCTCCTACATCTTCTCTTCTCCATATTCTTTTCCTCTTGGTCTTTTCTTGTGCACTGGAGATCGAAGAAACTGACATTGGGTTGCTCTTCAGCATTCCAAGAGCATGCGGCTGTACAACGACGCAACACACTGCCGGAGACAAAAGTTAAATGAAATAATAAAAGTAATTAAATTTAATAACGATTGTTTGATTAATTAAATCTTCAGTACAATACCGACTGTTGTTCCAACCACTTTGTACACATTTATTTTCCATTATTTTATTTACTTTTATATTTAATTATTATTTGTTTCGCTTATTACATTAGCCGAGTAATTGTGTATACAAGGATGAGGAAGACCAGCTCGTAGTTGGTTTTACTTTTATGCAATTTTACGGGTTTGCTGGCGTTGAAAAGTCCAAGTAAAGAGAATTGTACATACAGTTGTTGCTGCTGGAAGGAAGGTCGATCAGTTTCGAGAAATCTTCTTTGTATTCACGCTTTGCAATGTCTTTCATTCCCGCTCACGGCTCTGTCGAGGTCGTTCTTTTTTATTTATTTATTATTATTATAATTTTTTTTTAATACCTTTTGCGTTGCTGTCCTCTTTTTCCTCAACTCTTCCACTTTTATACGAGATTCTTCTTCGCTTTTTTTGCTATTTTTTACCAGCAGAAATAATATTTTTTTTCCCAGCAGAGACACTAAAAAAAAATATAATGATGAATTTTAATTGAACTACTGAAGAACAAGACGAGTTGATGAAGTATCGATTGAAATGAGCGAATATGGACAACGTCAATCTAGCACAAGTCCAAAAAATGTTTTCAAGGCTACAGTTTGCCGGTTATAGATTTAACTGGTAGCTTGTGTTCAAACTGATGATCCCTTTGATTAATTAACGTATACATTATATACCTATAATATATACCGCAAAGCCTAGATAATCTTCATTAGGGTCAAATGTTGATGACATTTGTATTTGATTGGCTGCTCTGACGCGCTTTGATCCTCTCTCTGTCGCTCATTCCCTCTCTGTCTCTCTTCCTCTTTGTCATCTTCATTTATATACTAATAAAAATTTAGTATCGTAAACTGACGACGGAGACGACCACTCTTTTGGCCCTCGAATCCCGCATTGCACCAGCTTTCAGTATTACGTCAGACAAATGCAACAAGCGTACGCCAAATTCTAAATGTTTTGTCTCATCAGCCGCGCAGTAATAAATCGACTTAATTAATAAGTGATTTAAAAATAAAATCATTTTTTTAAGGGGCAGCATTAGTGTGAGCGCCTGAAAAAAAGATGATTTTTAATTTTCATTAGAAATTCAACTTGTTCGCAATTTCCCAAGGCTCCAAAAAAAGTCCCCCCATTGCTGCAGTGATAGCGACCTTCACAGAGCTCGAAATCAAAAAAGCCCAAAAGTTTATTAAACTAGAAGGTATTGTCTGTACCATGACCCCCGATAAAAAAAAAAATGAAATTTTTCAAAATGCCGGAGTTTTAAAAAAAATTTCAAATTTCGCGCGTAAATTTGAATTTTTATTCAATCGGAAAACTGGAGATTTTAATTTTTTAAAAGATCTGATATATTTTTAAAGGTATAGACTATCGAAATATGAAAAAAAAGACAGTTTTTCAAAATTTCACACTAGTGGTGCCCATTAATTGCTTTTAATTATTTTTATTACGGTTTTCAATGGACATTCAAGTTTCAGGATTTCCTCGACCTCGTGGCCTCGACTGTTTACTCACGAGTAGTCTAAAATAATATAAAAAGGATATTACTCAAGGGGAACAAATCTCCATCAGATTGTTTATGTGTATCGATAAGTTAAGATTAGATTTCGAAGGAAAAGAGGAAACAAAAACCCTCGCATGGGATATGTCAACTCTAATAAAACCAGCATAGATCCAATTGCCAGTTAATTTGATTGATTTTTAGGGGAAAAATGAAACTACGCAATTCAAACCCATATGTCATTTTTATCTTCTTTGTTTTTAAAACTTTTCACTTACGTCACCTCCTATTGATTTGTTTGTCTATGAAATTTACTTAAATAATTAAATATTTCTTAACCCATGGCTGTACTTTTACTTCCGGGCAATACAAAAGCTTGGATATAACAATGAACAAAAAATACCGCTGAATAATTTTCTAGTCATTGCCAACAATTGCAGCACGCTTGCTACCTTTGAGATTAGTTCGACGTTTCTTTCCGTCTCGAGATAAGAAAACGATAAGACTTTCAATGATAAAATTTATTAATATATTAATTTATATTATAAATTATACAGTTTATGTTTTTTACACCAACTACTTATTTTATTCATTTTTTCATTGTAATTAAGGTAAGAGACCCAGTACCTGATCAGGGAACAAGTACCCGAACACTCCGTGTATTTGTATGTCTATATATTTAGTCAAATTTGGTAGATATAGATATACAAATACATGAGTGATCGGGTACTGGGTCTCTTACCTTATAAATAACGAAATGATTCAATAAAAAATTTTAAGCAGAATATTCATGACTAAGAAATTTTTTGCATTATGAATTGAAAACGAAAATTTCGAGCCAAGAAAAAATTTTTTTTGGCGAGAAGAAATATCTTGCGTCAGAAATCTTTTCCGGTCCCGAGAAATTCTTTTTTCCTGAGTAGAATTTGGACTGAAGATGATGCTGGTAAATGGAACCAGCAAAATATCACCAATAAACAAATTTTTATTCGACATGGATCGGATGTATCTCCAACTGCACCGAAGTTATTATTACTGTTATTATTTTTAAAACAATCACGTCACATTTACGTGGTAAAAAATATATTGTGCGTGTTATTATCTAATTGTTTTACTTCGTTGGGTTGTGAAATACCTAAAGATATTTGCGTATTCTCAGAAATTTATTTAAGATTTAAAACGATTCACGTAAAATATAAAATAATAATATATATAGATATTTATAATTTTCGCGGAATACTTTTTACTTGACAGTACGCTTTAAATAAATTAGCGTGTCATTAAAATTTATTTACACGAGTTGAGGTTTTAGTATGTAACAGCAGCAGCAGCAGCATGGCAAGATATGAGTCATTTGCAAGCAGACTGCGAATATCATACATTTAGTTGTGATAAAAAAAATAATTTAAAATCGATTTAATAGAATTTGATGCTGCCATGTTTTACAACACACTCATAACATAATAACACACACGTCAAGTGTTGTTGGATCGAATTATATTACACGTATCGTATACATGGAAACCTTATCTATCTGCACTGGCGTATGTTTCAATATGCTCTTCATTAAGAGCTTCCGATCTTGATCAAGAGTCAAAGAGTTTTAAATATTTTATGTTTTTTTTGACTCATCGTCATTGAAACCCCAACAACCGCCTGATTGTCTTCATCTCCAATTAATAATATTTTTAGATCCATTTGATTTAATAAACCTCAGTATGAATGGAAACTTAAATTCCTTCGAGTAGATGAGTCTGGAATGCTAATGACTGTGACACATAATTATAAATACATGACAATAAATTAAATCTTTGAATGAATCATCCACGGGTAGAGAGCATGTGGGATGACTACTAAATGTAAATTACTTTTTCCATCGGGATCAAAATGTACTGTCGTGTCAACAGCAGCAGAGAATGCGCGTGATGAAAGTTTACGAGCATTTTTGAATGCTCGTTAAATTCTGTAAAATAGCAACAAAGGCACATAAAAATACTTAGATCATTGATACTCTTACAGTGTAATAATGAATAGGAGAGGTGGTAAAAAATAAATTTAACTGGTGAGAAAGTCGGAGTGTTAAATAAATCTGTATCGATTAAATTTCCCACACTGAGTTATGGTGTTTAGACAAAATAATAAATGAAATCTCGATATAATTAACATCTCAATGAATCCAACGTGACTCGATGATTGATCAATTGTCATTGAGAATGAGCACGTGTGAGAGAGACGGGATTTGCGTATTAAATGAGGGAGATCTGTCAAGCTGAGAGGATTGACAGCTCGCATCCGTTTGTGCTCCTGAGACAGCAACGCATTATCCCGCCTCGTCATACCTACTCCTCTACCTTTGCTTCCAATAAAATATATTTCCTATACCATTTAAATTTTATTTTTTACTTTTACTCATCTCCATCGAGCTTCACCGCAGACAAGAGAGTCGTCGCATAATCAATAGCTCGAAGACATTGTCGCTAAAAAATAATATTTACTCCAGATTAAATCATCGGGTACACAATTTCCTACCAGTAATGTATATAATATGTATATATATATATGTATATATATTTTGGCGTCCGTCGTGGTTCTGTCTGATAGTTGACTGAGCGCGATGTCGTTCACACCGGACGATGATGCGAGACGACGCAAATCTTAGATATTATGACAATAATGCTGAGGGTTTATTACCTGGGTATGCAATTAGGTGGTGTACGATCAACTTCCCAGGTAGCAAAAAGCTTCATTGGCACTGGCCGGCTCGCTGGAGCCGTCACTTTTGTCCGTTCCGCCATTATTCGGCCGTACGGGCCACCACCAATTACACGCACCACACCCACACACTGCCGCACTCCACGGCGAACTGATCTGTAATCTGTGAAATAAGACAGCTAAGACCCGGTCAGCTAGAGCAGGCTAGAGGACTTGAGCGGGCGTATGTACATCGTTTTCCAATTACTAACGCCATCTATTTTTTATTTTATTAACGCGGCAAATTTGAATCCGACTTCAGAAGGGTCAGCCTCCCAGTGTCATTTCTTTTCAATATTTGTCAGTTTAAAAATGATCCTGAAGTTAGCAGACAATTCAAAATTTTTGGATTTTTTTTTTGAACAATTAAATTTGAAGAAAAAAAAAAACTAAAAATATGCACATGTAGAAAATTTAAAAAACTACAGGTGCAATTTTTTCAAATATTTTTTTTCTTCTGGTTTATCGTCTAAAAAAAAATCAAAAAATTATTAGACGTCTGCTAACTTCAGTATCATGTTTAAAAATTATTTTTCATACATTTGAGCGGCAAAAAAATTCAAATATTCTTTTTTTAGACTCTAGACTGACTGAGCTTAATTACTATTGTTATAATTATTGATAAAAAGTTAATTTGCCTGAAGATAATGAAATTATAGTTTTTTTTACGAGTGTGAATGTAGCATGATACTGAAGTTAGCAGACGTCTAATTATTTTTGGATTTTTTTTAGACGATAAATAATAAAAAAAAAATATTTGAAAAAAATGCACCCATAGTTTTTTTAATTTTCTACATGTGTATTTTTTTAGTTTTTTTTTTTTTTGTAATTGATTTTGTGAAAAAAAAAATCCGAAAATTACTAATTGTCTTCTAACTCCTTTATCATGAATGTAGCAGACATCAGACAAATTTAAAATTATAAATAAATAGAGGAATTAATTTAAAAAACAAAATAAAAAAAAAATGCAATTATTAATTTCAAAATTTTTTAAGCGCGCATTTTTTTGAAATTTCATTTTATTAATTATTTAATCTATTTATTTGTAATTTTAAATTTGTCTGATGTCTGCTACATTCACACTCATTTTTTTCGCTCCGTTTTTATTTAAAAATATATAAATATAAATATAAAAAAAAGATTAGTAAGTAAGAGGGTGTCGTAAATTAAAAATAACTTTTTTTATCAATGAATTTATTTACCTTATGTATATAATTATAAATAAGTGTCAAAAATATTTATTAAGCTTACTCTAAATTTCATTATTTTCCCGAGCGACTCAAAACAACAAAAAAATAATTTTAAATTTACCGCCAAAGCAGCAAGTACGTAAAATTTAATTAATAATTGATCTTTTGTGGTGTCCATCAACTAATATAATTAAATTATAAATATTAATGAGCAAATTAAATTTAATAGAAAATAGCATAGGCATAGATAATATACTTGATGTATTTATTTTTATACAAAAGTTATCAATCAATTAAATTGCTTTACAGATTTGCATTAAGTTGTCTGCATTTTCTTGCTCATTGTTTCACTGACACGATCACAATTAAAAAAAAGTAAAATAATAAATTTAATTTATGAAATGAGATGGTAAGAGAGCCACCACATGAGAAAAGGCTGGAGCATGGCGAAGAATAAAATAAAATACAATCTTCTCTTGTTACCTGTAGCAGAGTAAGAAGAGTGACCTTCAGGAATAACGCGTAATTTTAACGATCTTATGAGAAAAAAAGCAAGTGATATACTGTAGTAAATTAAAATAGCAAAGTATCCAGCTCGCCCGAACATCAATGAAAGAAGTATCGCAAAATTAATTCCCACGTATTTGTAGCCTCCGTACGCTAGCATATCAAAAGTCTTTAAGCTGGTGTCCAAATTCATCACGTAGAGTGATATTGTGTGAACAAGTAATTCAATAATTCCCCAAGCAAGTGCTGAGCTTGCGATTATTCCCAATTGCTCGGGTGTAAAACGTTCTTGGGTACCCAGTGACAACCCTGCGATCACGACGTAAGTCAAGAATGCCATCGTTGGAATATACAAGTCCGGTGCATTCTTTTCATAGCGCGGCTGCAGAGGAACATCTTGCTCATACTTTACTGACCAATCCTACAGAAAAAATGACCTAATTAGCACATGGCAATTAAGACTATTGATTTTTAAATTACCTTATGCGTAAATGGGAAAAAAAGAAGCGCTAATTTAATAAAAACGTAGTCTGTATCAACAGCGAAGTAGTACTTCAGTGCAGTGACAGGCACATATTTTTGTAACTGTTGTTTTCCAGATCCTACAAGAGCATCGCCGTATTTCATCGCCATATTAGCAACCATTGGCTCCGCGAGGATTTGGGCTGCGTACGGAGGACTCGAAAAAGTTTCCTGAGGTGGTTCTGGCATGTAGGGTGGCATCGGTGAACCAGAGTTCATTGGCGGTTGCATCGGAGGTACCATCTGTGGCTGGGCGAATCCGTACGCTGGTGGAGGCTGCTCTGGTACATTGAAACCGTAATCTTGCTGTACTCCATTGTTCATAGGCACCTAAAATAAATATAAATCATGAGATATCACTCTGCTGTCCACCAAACGACATCTTGGTAAATATTTTTACCTGCGGATACATGTACGGAGTTTGTTGAGATGGTGGACCAGATAATCCTGCTGAAGGATCCAATATCCTTTTAGGTTTCCCTGAAAATTAAATATTTAAAATATATGTTATATATATTTATGAGGAATACTGATTTAGAGTAAACATAACCTCTCTTTTTTACGTTCGCTCAAAATTTATATAATAATTTATTTTATTTAACGACAAAATACAAAAATTAAAAGAGAAAAATTTTTGAAATTTATAGAAAAATTAATTATTGATGAAGTAGTTAATTATTTATAATAATAATTATTGTGTAATTAAATAAAATTGTAAATTTACCTCTTCGTGATCCCGAGTGATTATAATTCATTTTGATGTTTTATTTAATAAAACTTTTTTTACTATAAAATAGTAAAAGTTATTTTTAAATTACTGTTGGTTTTAAAAAAATATAAATATTATGGGTATTTATACCCGTAAGTATTTATTGTTATCCAGTACAATGAAAACAAGTAAACTTGTACGTCGCCATATCCCGTCATTCATTGCGTCTGTATTTTGCGCTCGAGTCTTCGTCATAATTTAGCTCGTGGCAGACCGTATGATTTTGACAGATGTTTATATCAAATTACATCTTTTAATCACTTGCTCCCTTTGACTGTCATATTTATGACAATTCTTCACTTTTAATTTGTCACCAATAAAAAATAATTTTTATTACAAACAATTTTTTTTTTAATTTAATGAAAATCCGTCAGAATTTTCGGAGTATTTTCAAATAAGTCAATGAATTTCTCGAGTAAATTAAAAAATATGTTTTAAATTCGATATTGATCAGAGAGATGATAAATTTTTTAATTAATTACAAAAAAAATGATATTAGAGTACAAAAAATTTGAAAAAAAAGGGGGCACCCGGGTTTGAACCGGGGACCTCTCGATCTGCAGTCGAATGCTCTACCACTGAGCTATACCCCCATCGAACACAAAGTTTTTTACGCTGCTACTTAAGCTGCTCTCTGAAAAACCAACAAAACTCATTAATAAACAATAAGAAAAGTAATTAATTACAAAAAAAATCAATACGTTCATTAAACAAGTGTTCGTATTCTCATTTAAATACTCTAATTACTCGGAAATAATTATTTGTAAATGAAGTCGTAAATCTCTACGACGCGGGAATTCAAAATCTAAATATTTGCTTATCGTATCGAAGAAGAATATCACCGCAGATGCAGACTTTAAAATAAATAGAATTAATGAAGTGACGGTTGGCACGATAGCAAGTGTCATTTCCAAGACGTCTTTGGTATATAAATGCATGCGAGGATTCCGAGGTAAATACGTCACCAGAGGGTTGGTATCCAATAGCAACCTTAGCATTAACTGCGCTGCTTGGAGTTGGAGAACTGTATAAAAGCACAGTAGTGTATATTGAACCGGCGTCAGAAGTTCTTCACTTTCTTCTTTACTCCAATACCCTCGTGGTCGGCTCCAACTTAAACTGTCAATAATTTTTTTATTTACAAATCAATATAATGAAATTATTTAATTACCTGATATTTGTTGTTAAATTTTTTTTTTTATGAAAGAAGAAAAAAATGGTGTCATTGATACTTTAGCTAGAGAACATGTGTCCAGTCTGTGGTAAATCAACACTGGTTGTACTCGTGACTGCTGTAAGTACACAATATTAATATATTATTTTAATTATAATCCAGTGTTACAATACTGATGATGATTATTATGATAATGATGGTAAATATATATGAATGCAGTATGAATATGCATTAAATTTATTATTATGATAAACGATTCATTTGGATTTAGTAATGCCAGTAATGGGGCAGGGGTAGGGTTGCATTAATGGAAATAACGATTTTCAGTCACCGCTGGTGTAAAGTTCCAACAACATGTGCACGTGGATTCGTTGGACAGCTCTTTGTACATACATTTTAACTATACATAACATAATATGTGTTATACAGTTACCTACATATATACAGCTACATGTGATCCAGTGAAATTTAAAGTCTCTAATGCTTATCACGTGCGTTCTTTTAACGTCACGAATGTTTACTATTATTGTAGGCCTATTTTACGTTGTCCTTAATTTTGAATTTATTTGTAAACATGAATTACTTAGTGCGGAGACTTCAATGCTCGATACTCTGTGTTCCTTTGTTGATAAAAAATAAGAAGTCCACAGAAGAATGATAGAAGATTTAATTTTACAAGAAGTATAGGGAAGCCCCGACTAATGCAATAAAGTAGGAGCAGTATTTTGTAGCGTGATTCGTGACGGACAGGAGCTTAGAACACAGACGAGTTGTGTTATGTTTGAAAGTTAGCGAAGAAGAGTGAGCAGATGTGTCTATATTTTTAGCTGTAATTCTAGTATAGTCTTCATTAGATTTATCTTGAGATTTTGTATTAATAAACTTTTGAACGATTCACTTAGTGTATAAGTATCTAGTCGTTTCTTAAAATAATCGCGGACTGTGCTAATTAAAGCCAGGAATTGAAAGAAAAGTTTCGAGAGTAAACTTGGAGAAGAATATAAAATTAGTCTGTGGGTATAGGAGGCTTCTTATCGTTCGATTGGATCGTTAGGATCTCGTTGGGGATTTAAATGAATTTTTTTCGGGTCACTGGTGGAATGAGTAGTTAGTTTTGTAATGGTATATATAAATATATGTATAATATCGCATTAAGTAACGACAATTAATCACATGGCGACCTTGCCGTGCAATCAGCTATTAAGAATTTCTTTATCGAGTTGGATTGTTGTGCTGTCCAGTAACCATAGAAACCGAGTGACCAGGTCAATTGGAAGCACGTGGTCAGTAACCGGAGTTCTCTATTTGCCATCACTGATGTGAGATATAAAAAAAGAAGGGTAGAATAACTGAGACCCTTCTGAAGATTGTCTGCTGTGATTTGAGTTGTTGTATTCGTGTTCCACATTTAACGGGGTGTAAATTAGGTCGGAAGTGACGCTAGAGCGGTACGATAATTCCAGAGTATTTTCTTAGGTCACGGAATAGTCTGGTGTTGGGAGTCGTGCGATGAAGGCGGACGGCAGCGACGGAGCGTCATGCCGTCCTGGCAGTGCCGCTGGACGCTGAGGTCGTCGTGCCGGTGCCCGGTTACCTGGAGGCTGGAATGGACACTAAGACTCCACCGATAGCGTTTAAGCATCAGGAGAAGAAGCCACAAGCTTTCAAAGCTGACAGATCGGCTACGAAAACTGGAGACGTATCATTGCCACCTCTTACACCACTGCCAAACGGAAGTTCACACAACAGAACAAAGATTTTAGGCACGCAATGGAATAAAAGAGTACCCTGTGTTGCTAAAAGTCAGGAACGCACGAAGAAACGCCCGTACAGGTAATTTGCATGATTAGAATACTTATATTTTTACAGTAAGTAATTATTTGTAACTTACAGAGTCCTGCAAATTGGAGCAACTCCGTTGATGCATGCTTGTCAGCAGGGTGACAGATCCCGCGTGCTGAGATTGCTGAAGGATCAGGAAGAAACAATAGGATATCGTGATCGTACCTTGAGAAACGCACTCCATTACTGCATGGACGCGGCAACAGGGGGTGCAGTTGCGTCTGCTGCACCGGAACTCGTTAACGCTGTCGACGCTGAAGGACATACACCACTTCATCTCGCGGTTATTGCTGGTGACACGCAATTAGTTGCAGTCCTATTAGCTAATGGAGCAGACGTCAACGCCAAAGACCTGGAAGGACACAGTGTCCTACACTGGGCGACGGGTATGTCATCGTTATGTGCTTTCTCGTTAACATATTTGCATTCCTATCGATCGTTTCTCTCCTCATCATTTTATATTGATGTTTTCCTGTAAAAAAAAAATACATATATATACACAAGAGCATTAAGTTAATTGCGTTAGAAAATGTTTCTTTGCTTTGCATGTTACATAAATTTTATAATTTACAATTGTTTTAACGATAAAAAATAGTAGGGTATTATGTCAAGATTTTGTTAACAGTGAATAACGATCTAAGGAGAGAGTTATCGGGTAGGCTTAATCTCCTTAAAGCTATCAAGTAGCAGTGTTTGGTCAGTTAAGGTCAGTAGGTCACTAATAACGAGACACGTCGGATTGTGACGATTGATCACGCGAGAACCACGCGTTTATATGAACCCCTTGTTTCGATCCAATGTCCTTGGTTTTAGTTAAAATATAGTGAGAATTATGACACCGTGACAGCATTAATTATTCATATACAGAAATAACATAACTGTCGATAAATATTTTTAATTGAACAGTAATTTAAAAATTAAATTTACAGTATGCGGCGAAGCAGAATGTGTACGGTTGGTACTGGCAGCAGGAGCAAGACCTACAACTCCTGATTTGCGAGGTGGATCACCTTTGCATTACGCCGCACAATGCTGCGGTGCGGCGGTTACAGCGGAGTTGTCTGTTCCCAAGAAGATTGGACTGAAAGTACTGCAAACGCTTCTTGAGTTTGGCGCAGACGTTAATGCCAAAGATGAGGACGGTCGTCAACCGATTTTATGGGCAGCTAGTGCAGGAAGCGTCGAAGCGGTATTGGCTCTCGCGAGGTAAATATTTAATGTTAAAAAAAAGTGGTAGCATGTATCGCGTGCACACAGTTAAATATATAATTTCTATCGACAATTTTAGAACAGGAGGATCAGCAGCTGCAGGTGCTACTGACAAGGATGGTTTAACTGCGCTGCACTGCGCAGCTTCTAGAGGTCACGCGAGGTGTGTTGAAGCTTTGGTGAATCTTTGTGGCGCACAACCGGATCATGTGGATGATAACGGGTGCTCGGCACTTCATTATGCTGCTACTCTAGGTCATGCTGATGCTACGGCGCTGCTTCTTAGGCTTGGAGCTGACCCGAACCGGCAGGATCGCAAGGGCAGAACGTGAGTTCTCAGATGCCATTGAAGAAAGAAATATAAAAAATAATAATTTAAAATTACTTTTGAAATACAGGCCTGCTTTGTGCGCTGCTGCCAAAGGTCAGCTGGAGACATTGAAGATACTTGCACAGCATGGTGGCTCTCTGCATGCAAGAACTGTACGAGGAACTGGAGTAGCTCATGAAGCTGTCTTGTCCGGGCGAATAGAGCTCATTGAATGGTTGGCTAGAAAAAAACCAGCGACTCTGGATGTTGCTACACACGACGGCAGGACTCCGTTGCATGTAGCTGCGCTTCATGGTTATTTAGATGCTTGTAAAGTACTTCTAGATCATGGCGCGCGAATAAATTCTATTTTTCGAACTAGCAAAAGTGGTTCCATGACACCGCTGGATGCCGCTTTGTATCGTGGCCATCGAGATTGCGCGAAACTCATTCAAATGCATGGTGGGACAACTGCGCAAAATTTACGAAGTCACAGGACAGCTCCTAATAGAGGTAAATTTAATTATTCGAAGCGTGAGGTGTAACTCAAACAGTTTACAATCATTACGTTATCAAAAATTACCATCACAATAAAAAAACTCAAATAATTTTTTAATGTTATAAAAATATGTCAGAATTTATTCAAATCGTTTCATTTTATTCGTCTTACACGGAAAAAAATTAATCGTGAATGCAACATGATGCAGTCATGTTGCATTCACATGATGAAATCATGTTGCATTCACATGATTTGTCATGTTGCATTCACATGATAGTCATGTTGCGGTAACATGAGAAAATCATGTTGAATTCACATGATTTGTCATGTTTCGGCTACATGATAATCATGTTGCGGTAACATGAGAAAATCATGTGGCATTCACATGATTTGTCATGTTGCATTCACATGATAATCATGTTGCGGTAACATGAGAAAAATCATGTTGCATTCACATGATTTGTCATGTTGCATTCACATGATAATCATGTTGCGGTAACATGAGATAATCATGTGAATGCAACATGACAAATCATGTTACCGCAACATGATTATCATGTGAATGCAACATGACAAATCATGTGAATGCAACATGATTTTTCTCATGTTACCGCAACATGATTATCATGTGAATGCAACATGACAAATCATGTGAATGCCACATGATTTTCTCATGTTACCGCAACATGATTATCATGTGAATGCAACATGACAAATCATGTGAATGCCACATGATTTTCTCATGTTACCGCAACATGACTATCATGTGAATGCAACATGACAAATCATGTGAATGCAACATGATTTCATCATGTGAATGCAACATGACTGCATCATGTTGCATTCACGATTAATTTTTTTCCGTGTATGATAATTAAAATGTTACTATTATGGAAGTTAATTTTAAACCGCAGTCCTGGATGTTCAAAGTTTTTCTTCTGTAATTGTGTTATGTAAATCTATTAGAGAACAACGTGACACTCACGAGCGGGAAAATTAGAAGTTTTAAACCTGAGGGATTGCAGTTGCGAAGTAACTTCCGCGGTTGTTACATCGAGAGACACTAACTCGTGCGTAGTTCAATTATTAGAAAATTTAATTTACGAATTAATAATATTGATTCAGTATCCTTGCAAATCGCTTTTCCTTTTGATTGAATTATTAATTATGAAAAGTTTGAGTTAGACAAATTTTAGATAATTACAACTATGATTTTATTGTAATGATATTTTGTTTTTAGTTTTTGCCGCCAAATTAAAAGTCAAACGACGGGGTTCAAGTTCAGGGAGCGAAAGTGATTCTGGAAGACGTAATCACCGTGAGCCGGATGTTTATATAGAAGAGCGCTGGGTAGAAAAACGCACGCGAAGAAGAAGCACTCCTAGGAAACACGAAGATCGACGGGGGAGTAGAAGTTTTAGTGAAGAAGAAGTACGATTGTCAAAATCTTCACGTCGTGATCGACGGCGTAGAGCTCGCAGTGAATCGGCGCGTTATGATGACAGCGAACCGGAAAAAAGGGAACGTAAGAAAAGTTGTCATAAGAAACACTCGAAACACGAGTATGGAGAGTCGTCGAGTGAACTTGATGATTACAGCTCGGATGATATTGTTGAGGGTGAAGCAGAAAAAAATAATAAACGCAATGTAAGTAATGATGAGGACCGTAGTCTAAGTGATGACAGTCTAGAGGTTGTTGTAGTGCGTCGTTCGCTGGAAAAAAAGTCTGAGAAGGTTCAGTACTCAGGGAGGAATTCAAAAACTCCAAGGGAAATGTCGCGAGAAACCAAGATGACGGAGACGAAACGTAAAAGTTCAAGAAGAAAAGCAAAAACAGTTTCATCGAGTGGCAAAGAAGAAAATGGAGCTGGGACCGAGAGAAAAATGAAGAGTCGTGAATCTGCAAGTGAAGGATCTGCTGGAAAAAAAGAAGGAGTAAGAGAGGGAAAAAGTAAACCGGAAAGACGTCCTAGGAAGGACACTGACAGTACAAGTCAAGAGGCAGTCGAGAGGGTCACGGTGACTGCTTTGGTACACAAGGATCAGGCATCAGCAGACACTCCTAGATCTACTCATCTGATACACGGTAGCGAATCTAAACATGAAGATTTTAAAATGATAGATGATGAATTGTCAAAAAATAAAATTGATGATATTTTAGAGAAAGCTGACGAAATGCAAAATGCTTTGATGGCTAAGGCGGCTGATCTTAAGAAAGATGTCGATGAAATACGTCGACAGATGTCTGATAAAAAATCGGCTAGCGGAGATGACAGTGGTAAGGGAAAACATAAGAAAGCGTCTGCGTCAAAAGGTAGGAAAGAAAATAAAAATGAGTCGGAGGTTACTACGAAAAATTCCCAATCGGAATTTTCGACATTACAGAGTCAACACGAGGACAAAGACGGCGGCGAGTCAACTACGATTAAAGATATGGAAAATCAGAAGGTGGAGAGCACTCAGGACGAATCCAAGAGTAATGTGGAGAAAATTGAAGTGACAAGTGAGAGTAAAGCTAGTGATGCTAATGAAGAATCTGCATCAGAGGAGGATCGTAGCACTAGCAGAGATGGCAGCTCTTCTGCTACAAGTAAAAGATCAGAGGAATCAAGATCTCAGGCTGGTGAGTCTGATAAAGAATCTTCAGTTCAGGTGGAAAAATCAGGTGAGGAAAAAAATGAGGTTGAAAGTACAAAGACTTCGTCGGTTGAAGAAAAAAAAGATGATAAGAAAGAGGATGATAAGAAAGAAGTTGTGGTAAATGATGAAAAAAAAATTGAGGTAGACGAGAAAAAAGAAGTTGAGGTGAATGATAAAAAAGAGATTGAGGTAACCGATAGAAAAGAAGGTGAGGTCGATGATAAAAAGGAAGACAAAGTTGATGAAAAAGTGGAACATCAGTTCTCTGAAAAATTAGAACCAACAATGGAAAAATCAGGACAAGAGACGGCAGTTTTAGAAGTTCCACAATCGGCGCAAAAGTCTGCTGATAAACAAGAAGCAGAAGTATCGACATCTGAAAACATACGTCACATTGATAGTTCATCTAGTTCAGCCAAGTCGACAAGGAAATTATCTCATTCACGGCCTTCTACTGGCAAAAGTAGAAGAACTAGTTCCAAGTCGTCATCTAAAAAGAGTCTTTTTGAAAGCTCTGAAGAACGTTCGCCCGACCGAAGTGCTATTGTTGCGGTCATTGAGAGTCCAGAGTGGGATGAGGAAGACGAAGAGGTGGCCAAAGAAATTCGTGACGTCGTGGGTGATGCTGAACCAGATACTGACCCAGAAGACGACGACAGTTTAGGAGTTCTCAGAGTGTTACCCAGCACGAGCGAAGAAGAAAGTCCGAGACGACTGAAAAAACTTTTGAGGGAATCGAAGCGAGATAAATTACCTCGAGTGAGTTGTTTCAGAGTTCAATATTTACTAGCAATTATGAAATTTTTTTAATGATACTTTTTTTTAGGTTGAAAGAAAAACTATCGGCAGCCCGCGAGGTCTCCACGCACAAACTAAACAACGTCGAGACAGCGGTGGCAGAGACAGTGGAATCGAGCCAAGTCCACGAGTTTCAAAAATACCAAAACGAACTCTTAAATGCTATCCAAATACTGAGAAGCAACAAGCGCTCAATATTGACACTATTACCCGCGATGTACAAATAAGTTTGCGGAGATATCATTTGGAAAGAAAAATATTCTTTCAACTAATGGAACTCAAGAGACTGCAAATAAGACACGGCAGAGCCAATGAACAAGTTTTGGTCAAACGACAAGTAAAATTTATAAATTTACTTTAATTAAATATCAATAAATTAATTTATTTATTTATTTATTTTAGGTTGAAATGTTTCATAAAGCAGGAATGTCTGGACCAGCTTTAGGAGTTGCTAAATACGACCAACCCTACACATTTAAGTTTGTGTTATTTTTTATTCCCGAGATAAATTATATATAATTGTTGGGAAATTATTTTTACGAAGTAAATTTTTTAGGGATTTTGAAACTTTTCTTTACGAACAACTGCGTCGTCTACAGAGAAGACCACCGTCGTCAGACAGATGTACTGATCCAAAACAATGCACAAAAAAGACCCATCGCTGTCATCATGCAACAAGCGCTTACACTTCAGTGCCAGTGTTTACTTATCGTAAGAATAAAATATTTATAAAATGACATAATTTTTATTTTGGAAATCAGGTAATTTGAGTAGTTAGAACTGATCTGCGTAGTTTGATCGTAGATTATAATTGCAGTGGGCGGAGGAAGCCAAGAACGAGACGAGGGGTCTCTATTTCCCAGAATAGAGAGTCGGGGAAAGGGTCAAATGACGGTAGTGATTGTCAAAAATTAGAAATATCATTGTTTGTTTTTTAAATAATCGACATAGCTTTTGTTCATCATGTTGGCATGTCTCAAGCACCGCAGATCATTTAATGATAAATCATTTGCATAATATATCAACTTGTGTCTGTATAAACTATTATTTATGCTATTTAAATATTACTGTTTGCAGGTAGAAGTAACAAGAGGTGAAGAGAAGCAAATTATAGCCTTGCCAGCTGAAAAATTAGATCGCACAAAAAGATACTTCGTCACGTTTACAGTGAGGGGTGATAACGATGAGAGTGATATCAAGACTCCGCGCAACGCACAAAGAGCCACCAAAAGCGTCTGAAATTCAAAAAACTGCCACTGAGAAAATGGAACATCCACTATCTAGTTTTAATTCAACATAAAATACAATTATTATTTATATTAATATAACAAAAAAAATAGATATATGTATGTATGTATTGTATCAAAAATTTGAACCGACGTTCATAGGTCATCCGAATAAAAAATACGGGACCATTTAAAATACATCCGTCCAAGCGTCAATGTAAAGTTAATAAGCCAATAAATAATTGTGTATAATACTCGAGTTAAAATTATATTTATTTACTCGTTACTTTTAAATATAACGATCGATAAACTTGTTTACTATTTCCTCGTAGTATCCCTCATCTATGATTTAAAAAATAGTTAGCTCGCGGTTTCCCCTCGTGCTGCGAGAATGAAAAAATTAATTTTAATCATTCATCAACCAAAATTGAATTTATGATAAACTTTGATGGAGTTTGACGTTTAATATTTTCAGCTAGATTAATATCAGAAGAGCTTTCATATATATATGTATTGTTATGTACATTTATATCAAACTTGGTTCTCTTTGCTAACTATCGATCTCACGTGACGCAGTTGTTTTGAAAGTATATAGCAATGAAGGCTCTTGGGTGTTATGCTCCGGTCTATGGCAATCGCTACACCGTAGCTTTCAGTTGCAACAACAAATCTTCATTAATAATGTTAACTGTGTGTCGTTTGCTGATATCGTTATCAATAGTAATCGCGCAAATAAAAATAAACGGTATGTAGTTGACTTGAGTTTTAATAAATCTATACTACGGACACCAGTGAAGCCTTCGCATGGACAAATGGCTCCAAGACAGAAAGCTCTGGCTCTTTGGCAACACTTTGCCGTTGCTGCCACGAAGGTTTGTTTATTAATATTACTAAATATATATATATACATATATTTACCAGTCAACAAATACTCCAGCTTAGTATATCTTCTATCTATGATCCATCGTCACAAATAAATTTTATTTAATCGATACCGTTACTGTGTCATCGGTCACTTGATAATTTTCCGACGAATCGGTTAAAAAAACACGTGTCAAGTATCTGAGCGTGGATCACGTCGTGTGTGTAGAAAGTTTTTATGAACTGTGTCAATGTAAACAAGGTATACACAAAAATATCAGTACATTTGTTTTTTAAAATAATATGAGGGCGCATGATAAAGACAGCCATTGACATTCGTCAACCTGAAAATAATTTAATAATAGCGTAAAGAAATAAATATATACTGGAAAAATATTGACCTAATACATATTTTTTTAATTTTAATTGCTTATCGATTGTCACTAGAGTTTGGTTTCATTTTTGTCATAAACGAAACCCTGTAATAATTTTAGCGATACGTAGATTCGATAAAATTCAAAACGATCTCTTCTATCGTGACCTCTAGAGAAACAAATCGATGATCTATGACGTTTAAACCTGTAACACGCAATTCTGTGTTTGCTCCACCACATCATACACGTAATTATAGATCAGCCGCGTTATTAAGATAAAGTTATAATAATAATTATTATTATATGTTTCGGTGTATCCGTGCAACAACAAAATGCATTATAGATCCTGATTGCCTTCACCTTCAGCTCTCTATTTATTATTTATCGTGATTGGTAAAATAACATGTACACATTTAGCTGCTGCCAATCCGACTTGATTTTGTTGATGAAATTATTTAAAAAGTTATATCAACCTTGATACTCGTGTTAATGCATGTTACTTTTTTTATTGATTGTCAATAATCAAGTCTCTAGCACATTTATATATGATATGGACGTATGTCCATATTTCATTCGGTCACGTAAATTAGTACTACATGACAAGTCGTAGAGTAAAGGTGACGTTGAGTGTAGGTGACAATACGAGCTCATGAATTTCATGAAGGAACTTTTGTAAGTCGCTTATCATCTTCATTACGATCATCATCATCATTGTCATTGTCATCGCCACCACCACAGTTTACCACTGAAATTTAACTGATTGACAGTTCAGGAATTTTTATATGGCAGCATGTTTTCCAAACTTGTTCAGGTTTGAATTTATTTTTTAGTCACGAACTAAAATGTGGGACACTAAAAAACACAAAAAAAAAATAGTAATCAGATAAATGGAAAACAATAAAATAGAAAGCAATAATATGTAATACACATAAAGCTACTTACGGTCTGTGATGGTTTGTCGCACGCAAGTAAATTTAGTTTTACCCTTCATCTGCTATCTATTATCTGTTAAATTTTTGAAAGTTTGCGTGATACACCCTCGGTATATGGTCAGAGGGATGCGAATGCGCGGGCGCGAACCCTCGTCCAGCAGGTTTCCCTTCACCTGACTCGAGCGAGGAGTTTGACCCCTGGTCAATGGTGAAAAGGACAGTCTTAGTTGCAGTCTCCAGCGAGAAGGAATGTTATTTGCGCAGCAGTTCTCTCTACCCTGCCTTGGAAGGCTTAACAAAAAGTCGGTATTTCCTGTGTCGCTTAATAATCCGAGCAGCGGAATATTAAGTGATTGTTAATACGGATGCTGCACTGATTTACTTATCATACATATACTTGTTAATTAATATTGTTTATGGATTATAGTTGAGTGGACATAATGTTTTGTGTAACCAGGTCTCGGGCACCGAGTAAAACCATGGAGAGATATGAGAGGCTGGGAAGACTAGGTGAGGGAAGCTACGGAGTTGTGTTCCAGTGCAGAGACAGGCAGACAGGAAGACTAGTCGCTGTCAAGAAGTTTCAACAGACTGAAGATGATCCTCTTATAAGAAAAATCGCTCTCCGAGAAATACGGCTACTAAAGGTATTGTGTATTGTCGCAGTATCTTACTGATATCTTTTCAGGTCATCGATATTTAAAGAAGAAAAGAAAAAAAATAATCACATCTATGTTCATGTTTGCATTAAAAAGGCATCTTCAGAAAAGCTTTGCTTGCATGAAAGCGTCTTTAAGATCCGCCAGGTAGTTTCGTGCTCCGGAAGCTCTGTGCCGGAAGCTAAAGACCTTATCGCTGCCAGACATATACAGAGTTAACGCTGCGAATTTCTTTTACGAGTAACGTTGCTGTATAAAAGAGAACGCTCGCATGCACCAAATCAATCGTCTTTCTTGCACTACCATCAAATATATACATATATGTTTATAGTGTCTATGTATAGAGCACATATATACTTAGGGGGTGAACACACATGGTATACTAATGTTTTAACTTGCTATGGTGAAGGTGGACGGTGGTCAATATCGTCCCCGGTCAATACCTTGGCGAGTAGATATTCTCCATGCCGTCTTATCCATTAAATCGGTTCTCTCACAAATATATATACTAATGATTCTCGCCTGCTTGCTGGCAAACTTACTTAATATTTGCTACTTGTGACCTTTTATAACTTGATATGCAAGTTTACGTTAATTTTCTTCAAGGTTTTCTCTTCATGAATATAAATATTGCGCGTGAATCATTAATAATAGCTTACAATTCATGTTTAACAATCATTTTTATACATTACCTTTTAATATCCACCGCCAAGATTCTTATCAATTTTTTTTCTTACTTAATAAAATTACTTTCATTATATATTCCTGCAATAAAAATAAATTTATATATTTAATTTTACCGTATTGCAGAACCTCAAGCATCCAAATTTAGTTAATCTATTAGAAGTATTTAGAAGAAAAAGAAAACTTCATTTGGTATTTGAATACTGTGAGCACACGCTGCTCAATGAGATGGAAAAATACCCGCGTGGATGTCCAGAGCTCATGACACGGCAGCTCACCTGGCAGATTCTCCAGGGTGTTGCCTATTGCCACAGACTCGGCTGCGTTCACAGAGACGTAAAACCAGAAAATATTCTCATCACAGCCGATGGCGTCGTAAAACTCTGTGACTTTGGCTTCGCGAGAATGCTCAGCCCCGGAGAAAATTACACCGAGTATGTAGCAACCAGGTGGTATCGAGCACCAGAGCTCTTGGTGAGTTACGAAAATTAAAAGTCAAAGTGAAAATTTTCTTCTCATCTCAATAATTTCTTGAACTATCAACAGGTCGGTGATACCCAGTATGGAACTCCAGTGGATGTTTGGGCAATCGGTTGTGTGTTCGCTGAATTAATTCGTGGAGAAGCTCTTTGGCCAGGAAAATCTGACGTCGATCAGCTCTACCTGATTAGAAGAACTCTGGGCGATCTGTTGCCGCGACACATGACGATTTTTCAGCAAAATGAATTTTTTGCTGGTGTTACTTTACCTACCCCACAGTCCGTGATGCCTCTGGAGGCTGTTCTCCCAATGAGTCCCAGTACACCTGTACAAGTAATATAAATTAAAAAATACATACTCATATATGTAAATATATATTGAAATAAATAATATTTAAATTATTTTTCTAGATTGACTTTTTAAAAAAATGCTTGGAAAAAGATCCAGACCACAGGTGGACTTGTGATCAATTATTACAGCATGTATACTTCGAAAACTTCCACTTTAAAATGCCCAATGGCGAAGCTGAAGAATATGAAAAGAATCGAAAGTACAGAGATCGATCACGAGTAAGTTTATTTAATAATGACGATCAATCTACAGACACTACGTGACTTCCTGAGGATTGCTGCTAATTTTAATTGTTTATTAAAATCTCTACTCTAAAAGTGACTCTAGAATCTTTTGTTTATTTATATTATCATTGAAATTTAAGAAGAAAGATTCTTGAAAAAAAATCTACACGGTCAAATTTTTTTTATCAGTCGTCTGAAATATTTTACATCGTATTCAGTAACAGAATAATTAAAGTATAAATTTATTTAAATGTAATTAAAAATAAAATATGAATTACAGAATTCCAATTACAATCAAATGGTGTTACCCCAACTTACTTCCAAAGGTGGTGGAGTGCTTCACAATCATCAGGAAACCCGCCCAAAAAGTTCCTCTGTCCAGCAACACCAAGACTTTGATCATTTACCAACAATACGTGGGTGTAATTAGTCTTACTTATAAAATAAACTATTTATTGTAATATACTGTCCATTTAAACTGTAAAAAAAATAACTGTACAATGAACCTTCTTCTAACTTACTTACTTATTTCTTCATAAATTCAATGCATTAATAATAATAACTATCATATATTTATTTTATTTAATAACAACTATTGTTTATTATAATTAAGTTACATAAAATTTAATTTACAAACTAATAGTCTTCTTACTCGTTCCTAATATAAGTTGTAAAGTAATTTGTATCGGTAACTAACAATACTTCATCTATTAACAGACTGAAGTCAATGTAAAAAGAATAAGTGAGATCTGAAAAATAAAATTAAGTTAAATAAAACCAAATACTAATGGCTTTGTAATTTGATGATTCAATTCCGAGTTCAATCACCTGAATCAGTCGGTGATCTCCCTCAGTACCGACCGCATCCATCATCGACTAGCTCCGAGCTCTTCGAATATTTATTTAATTAATTAATTAAGTTTTTATAAAATATTTCAAAATGTTTTCTATTGTTTCATATGTTGCGCGCGTTAATTCAAAACATTCAATGATTTCGTACGTTTATTATTTTAAAAATTTAAATTTTTCTCTAAATTCCTGAATTTGGTTTTGGTTTTTTTTTTATAAATGCCCTTGATAAAAAACAATCCAATATTTTGTTTGTGGATATAAATAAAAAAAGGTGTAACGTTTATTAACATTTAATTTTCTGCATCGATCAGTTTGTAAATCGGGTTTAATTCATTTAACGAATGTGCATGCGCTCTACTCCAAAAATAGTTACTCCGCACTATTGCAATGCAATACCTGTTTTCATTCCTAAAATTTTTATTTTTTAATACAACCATTGACTTTGATAGTCGATTAAATAATAATTAATATGTATGTATATATAAATATATTTAATTAAATGGTAATTAGTCAACAAATATTGGCATTGGTGTGTATGTTTTATAAATAAATTGAATTAAACAGAGTACTTGGCGTTAAAAATTTGAATCTATAAATAATTATTGTGCAATTTTTGTAGCCTCGGTGCAATTGCTGCAGGGAAAAATTACAAGTTACAACTATTAGGAATAATCCGGGGAATAGCGATGAAGTCTATTAAATTGTCATCGGGATACGATATGCCAACAGTTGGCCTTGGCACGTGGCAGGTGATTACCGCAATAATTAATTGTAGTAATGACAAATAAAATCATTTTTTTAAATTAAATCAAATTAAATTAAATTTTTTGAACATTGGTACTGTGCTGTGTTTGAAAAAATATAAAGTTTTTATGTAATAATTATTTGTTAATTTTTTTTCAGACTAAACCTGAAGAAGTCGAATATGCTGTCACAACAGCTCTGCATTTTGGATATCGACACTTTGACACGGCATTCAATTACAAAAATGAAGAAGCTGTTGGTAACAGTTTGAAGAAATGGTTTGCTGAAGGCGGTAAAAGAGAAGATGTCTTTGTCACTACCAAGGTAAATAATAATAATGATAATTATTGTAAGTAGTAGTAAATTTATTTCAAAATTCAAAACTGCAGTTGCCACATTTTGGAAACCGACCATCAGATGTCGAGAAATATGTCAAGTTGTCATTACAAAATCTTGGATTAGATTATATAGATATGTACTTGATTCACATGCCTTTTGCCTTCGTCTGTGATAAAACTGGCCTTGCACCTGTTATTAATGAGGATGGAAGTTACAAATTGGATTTGGAGACTGACCCTGTCTCTGTTTGGAAGGTTTATAAAAATTTAGATGAAGAATTTGTAGTTATAATTTAAAAAATTAATGATAATTGTTTCGTATTGATAGGAAATGGAGAAGCAAGTGAAAGCTGGACGGCTAAAGTCCATTGGGATGAGTAATTTTAATGAGAACCAAATACTAGACGTGTGGAATAAATCTGAAATAAAACCCAGCAATGTCCAGGTAAATTTAGAAAAATTAAATGAAATTACAAGTAAATTGATGGGATAAATTTATAAAAAATAAATTTGATAGGTCGAGTTGCACGCGTATCATCAGCAAAAACCACTGAGAGAGTTTTGTAAAAATCTTGATATCGCAGTGACTGCTTACAGTCCGTTAGGCTCACCTGGATCCAAAGAATACTTTCAAGCGAAATACAATTACAGTCCTGACCAATTTCCAGACCTGCTACGACACCCGGTCGTTCAAAAAATCGCAAACACTCATGATAAATCGACGGGACAAGTTTTGTTGAGATACGCGGTACAGATAGGAGTGATAGTCATTCCAAAGAGCACTGATTACGATAGAATTAAAGCAAACATTGATATTTTTGACTTTGAACTGACTGCTGAGGAAGTAAAAGATCTAGAAGCTCTGGATCAAGGACCTGCTGGTCGAATCTTTACATTTTTATTCTTCAAAGGGTAAAAATTTATTGTATTTTAATTTATAAGATAATTTTTGGCGGATATTTATTTGTATTTAAAATTTTAGAGTTGAAAATCATCCGCAATATCCGTTCAAATATTTACTCCAGGAGGTAAGTAACTAAACTTACGGCAAGTGAATCATCGTAAGTTGCTCTATTTATTTTTAAATAATAAATAAAAATGTTTTACTATAATAATTTTAATTAATTTTCAGGAGAACAAGGCATCAGCGACCAATTAAAATAATTTTAAAAAATTCACTTCTTTTATTGGCACAAAAAATTGAAATTTATTGTCGGCATTTTTATCTGTTATAAAAATAAAAAAAAATTATTTACGACCGTTAAATATCTAAATGATTAATTAATTAATTTTCTAATGAAAGTTTACATAAGTCTGTACAACATTTTACGCTGCATGCGGTGTTGCAATTCGCCACGACGGATCATCGTGTGAATAACTTTCAAAATAGCGCGTTCTACAAATTTTTGTTTCATAAAATCGTTGACGATACTTTGCTCAGACACTTGGGAGCCAACGGCAAATCGTCGTTTCAATTGTTTCTCGATCTGAGCAAGCATCTCATGATCTGCTTCGGACGTGAAACCTTCGGCGCCTGCGAGTGACCCAGAGACTGCTGCATCGAGAGTTGATACTTGGAAGAGTCGGAGAGCCTCGTTGACGTGAACTTCTGTGGCAAAAGGCGCCAACCGCATTTTAGCCAAAGATTCGGATATTCTTATGATCGCTTCCAACTGTCTTACAGTTATTGGGATTGACAGCCGCTTCTCGGTGTCTTTTTCATGCTCGTGAGTACCAGCACGCATCAAAACGTAGCGATTTTTAAGCTTTTCACCAGCTTCTTTGCTCAGCCGTGGCCCACAACGCGATCTACAGTATTGAATATATTTTTTCAGTACAGCAAGTGGTAATTCACCTTCAGTAGCTTGATCTGTGACTTGGCCAGCGTTTGCGTGAATGTTCATAACGTGCTTAGCGAGTATTATATCGCGCGACTGTTCATGTTCATCTTTGACAATGAAAATCATGTCAAAACGTGAAAGAATCGTGGGCATAAAGTCGATATTGTCATCACCCTTGATGTCATCCCAGCGACCGAAGATTGAATTTGCCGCGGCAAGTACAGAACACCGAGTATTCAAAGTCGTTGTGATTCCAGCTTTGGCAATGGAGATAGTCTGCTGTTCCATGGCTTCGTGGATAGCAACTCTGTCGTCTTCTTTCATTTTATCAAACTCATCGATACAAACTACACCACCATCTGCCAGTACCATGGCCCCTCCTTCCATGACAAAGTTTCTGGATGAGGGATCACGAATTACAGAAGCTGTCAGACCAGCAGCAGAACTTCCTTTACCCGAAGTATAAATTCCAATCGGCGCTACAGTTTCAACGAATTTTAATAACTGAGATTTAGCAGTACCTGGATCTCCCAACATCAGGACATTGATATCACCCCTTCTGCATAAACCGTCAGGCATACGTTTTCTCGAGCCTCCGAACAACAAGCATGCAATGGCTTTCTTAATATCAGCAGCACCAAAAATACTCGGCGCAATACTTTTAGCTATTTTTTCGTAAATCAATGGATCAGCTGACAGACGTCTGAACATGTCTTCTTCTTCGTTAGTAATAACTGGCTGAGTACCACGCCCGGTATTTTCTCCATCGACAGAAATACCGATCACACGAAGATAGGGAGCTCGTACGCCGACAAGAGTTTTTTCTCGTCCCCCACGTCTGCCCCCAGACCCCGCTACCTTTTTGATGGAGTATATTCCCAAAATAAGAACTCTGTTACCTGGTACAACACGATCACAGAGGTAACGATCGCAATAAAGTTGCAGATGTCGCGGCATCTCTCCTTGAGGAATGTTGTCTGGTAATTCTTGGAGCTTCAGTACTTGGAAATCAACGCAGCGACACAAGTCTGGCATCACGAAGAATGGATCCAGTTGGCACTTAGGTCTTCCTGCCTGCTCTCTGTGTAAATAAATTTTGAATCAATAAACATTCAATTTCCAAATAACAAATTAAAATACATACGTTGTACATTTTCTTGGCAAAGCATATCCTTCTAGGCCCGGTTTTATTGGGATGTTACTTTGAATTGTCCTGCAAGATCTGCATTGGATTGAAATTTTCGTAGCCTTGGACCTGATTCCTGATGCAGAAACGACAATTCCAGGGACTTTTATCAACTTGGACACGATATCAGGCTGCAAGAAAAAAATCATCACATCAGTGACCATATAATTAATTTTAAAAAATAATAATTTACCTTCATGCCTCTCAGAGATGTCGGGTTACCATCAGAAGACAGCAGTATCTGAATATCTTCAACTTTTTCCTCATCCAGGGGTCTCGGTGCCGTCAACTCATCAGCAACATCTCTGGCTGCTTCTTCAAAGACCGGCAAATACTCAGTAGGTTGCTTGTAAAGTTTTTCTGCCAGGGATTCATCAAAAGCCCCCAGATCTTCAAGATTTATTTCAACCCAATACTGTCCCAAATTGTAATTACGTTTAAGCGCATCACGATACTTGTAATTAAAATTTCCCTCATGAAACTGTCGTATAAATTCCTTGAATTTTCTTTTGTACGTTTGCAGCTTCAGCTGGTCATCGCGCTGCTCATCAGACGCGAAATTGTCCGAGAAAAAAACTTGAGGCGCGTCAAAGTCGTTCATTATTAATTTTATAACTTAAAAAAAATTACTTTTAATTCGAAAATCACTTGTCAATTATTACACTTCAATTCTTTTGTGTAAACTAACTTGTAAATAAGAACTTGATGCTACAATGATCATTTGGCGGGAAACGCACAATAATTGCAGTTCAACAAAACAACTCTAGAGGTTATTTTACCTGAGCAAACAAGTAGTTCATGTTCCTGTCGTCATGTCAACGTTTTATTGCTGGTAATTGAAAACTATTTTATCAGCATTTTGAATATTAAACTGCAATAGTTACAATAAATCACCGACTGGCGCGTGGATTTTTTAAAAATTACTATTTTTATTCATAAAAGCACAGAGTTACCCAGCAGAAGACAATCTATTGGTTTTATTATAATTTATGCTGCTCTCAGTACTCAGCTTGTTGTACCACGTGACCGTCATATCGACGTATCGCATTCGGTCCATGTATTCGTCGGGCTCCGAAAAAATACCTGTCAAATGTTAAGTGCCCAGAGCCAATAAAAAATAAAATCTCTCGAGATATTTTTAAAAAACTATTAAAAAATGTAGTGACATTGAAATTCAAATTACGCGGGTTAAATTTAAACCCCGATAATTGAATCGCGGATTTTAATTACTCGCGCTGTTATAATCCTTATTAAATTATCGATAAGATAATATTTTATTTGAATAAATAACAAAAACAAGTATTTAATTTATGTGACATATATATAAATATGACGAGAGAGGAGCGAGGAGGATAACAAGTGGATTTATTAAATTACGCCGTGCTCGTGGGCGGTTACCTGTGACGTTTCTCAATAAAGTGACACTTGCTCGATTCCCGATGTCGTTTTGATTTAAATTTATCGCGAGAAGATTTTAAAAAAATATATAAATAAAGATCTATAAAGTGAAAGCGACGTAAATATTGAGCTGCTGGAAATTATTTAAGTGAATAATATATAATGAGCGCAGAACGACGCGCGATTATTTACGTGCGTCGTTCTATGATACATTTTTTTTCTGACAGTTAATTATTTATTTGTGACAAAAATACAAGGTATGAATTTTATCATTGTCATTTAAATTATTTTTATTATTATCAATATTATTATTATTATTATTATAAATTTATATAAATATATATAATAGAGTTACATATTTTATTTTAGAATGTATGTAGGAGAGGGCACTATTTTTGATTGTTTCATTGATTAATTTCGCTGACCAAGTACTATTATTATAAAGTCGTCGTCAACTCGGTTTCATTTTTTTTTGTCACCATTGTTATCACGTTTTATTTAAAATTGTTGTTATTATTTTATCAACAGTTGACTAATTAACAATATTTTATATAACAATCCAGATATCAAATGTGCTTTTGATTCCATTAATCATTTGAATATCTATACATATATTATGCAATGACAGCTGGCGATGTGACATTTGTGTATCATATAAATCACCAGGCGTGAAAAAAAAAAATTTTTTTCTTGTTTGACTATTAGTAGTTACAGTACAATTTAAATGGTACTGCAAACATTACATTTGAATAATTAATCATGTATGTTGATATTGATGTCAATTTTATTGATTAGATATACTGTGATAATGTACGATTATTGTTTAGCTAAACATTGTTGTGTTTTTGTTTGCAGAGTAGTTTTAAAAACATGAATATAATGCGTAAATTACGAGGGGGAAGTGCAGTTGGAGGCATGGGTTCCAGTGGAACTGGAAGTGTTGATGACTGTGTGGGCGGTAGTAATCCTCAGCATACGGCACTAGGTCTTATGCACCTGAAGAAATTATTTTCTGAATACACTCACCCGCCGCATCCGCTGTCGGAGACCGAGAAAGATGATAAGCTTTATAATATGTTGCCATTGTTTTGCAAGGTATGTTATCGCGTACGTTATTTATAGACTGAAAGTCAAGTACTTAATTAATATGACTGGTATATTTGTTTGTTGATTTATTTTTAGGTCTTTGGGTCTAGTCCTGCTGGAGATATGAGCGAGAAATTCTGGGATATATTGGCTTTTACGCAGCAAGTGTCCAAGCTGATGGTATCGGAGATAAGAAGACGGGCGAGCAATCAGAGTACTGAGACCGCCAGCTGTGCGATAGTTAAATTATTAGAGATTGAAAATAGTGAGGAGTCGAGTAACGGGTGGATGTTGCTGTCGACGTTAAATTTATTAGCCGCTGGTGACGCGTCGTTGATACAAGCGATGACAACAGCTTCGGTGCCATCGACACTTGTCAAGTGTCTGTATTTGTTTTTTGATTTACCTGAAATGAACGACGCAGAAGCGGATCTCACTGATGTTAATAGTGAATTTACACCACGGGAACGCAGAATATTGCTACAAAAAATATTTGTACAATTACTGGTGCGGCTTTGTAGCCACCCGTATCCAGCAGAAGAACTGGCAAGGAAAGATGATTTAACGTTATTATTCTCGGCGATAACTAGCTGGTGCCCGCAGTACAATGTCATGTGGCGTAAAAGCGCTGCTGAAGTATTGATGACATTATCACGACATGGACTCACTCAAAATGTCGTATCTTACATTCATAACAAAGGATGTATAGCGCTTTGCATTGACAATATGCAACGTGTACCTGAACTAGCTCCGCTTGAAGTTGTTGAAATGTTTGTAACGGTATTTTGTTTTCTAAAAGACTCTAGCGAAGTATCACAAATGCTTTTGGATGACTTTCGCGTTTGTCAAGGATATATTTTCTTATCAGAATTTTTACTTAAACACGCACCTTCACGGCTCGAACAAGAGGGAAATGCTGAGGCGCAAGACGCCATCAGAAATTTGGTATTGATGTTGGCTTCGTTGACAATGTGCGGACACACTGAATTAAAACCGAGTCAAGCAAGTATGGGCTCGTTGTTTCAAATGTTAGGTTTTACTCTGCCACAGCCAAGCAATCGAGGCGGTAGTGTCAGAAATATTCAAGCATTCCAAGTACTACAATCTGTATTCGTTAAGTCTAACTCGTCACTTTTGTGCTGCACTATACTCGACGCCATATCTAGTGTTTATCACAGCGACAATGCTAATTATTTTATACTAGAAGGACAAAATACCCTATCACAGTTTGCTGAAAAAATATATTTGAAAAATCCTGAGATACAAAAAAAATTCTTTCAACTGTTAGAGTTTATAGTATTTCAGCTGAACTTTGTGCCTTGCAAAGAACTCATATCCCTATCAATTCTTCTCAAGTCTAATCACTCGGTCAGTTGCAGTATAATGGCGATGGAGACGCTGCTGAATATTCTACGACATAACGTGATATTCAAGGACGTGTACAGAGAAGTAGGAATGCTGGAAGTGTTTGTTACTTGTTTGCATCGTTATGCGACGCTGCTGAAGGACAAGCAGTCAGCAACTGACCAGGGCTTGGAGTACAAAATGTGTCCGGAGCAAGAACGTCTTGGTCAACTGGTGATGGAAGCTCTTACAACTCTACTGGGCGGCAATGTGCAGAATGCAAATGTTTTTCGAGAGTGTACTGGAGCTCGGTGTGCCCACAACCTTGTCCCCTACATGGAGTGTCGGTTCCAAGCACTGAGTCTCGTCAGAGAACTTATTCTCAGCGCCGGTGGAGACGACGACATGGCAACTCTGCTTGGTGTGATGCACTCAGCACCTGCAAACGCCCTGGTTCTCAAGTCTCACATACTCCTGGCACTTCTTACATGTTTACGAGAGTCACATCGCACTCGAACTGTTTTTCGTAAAGTCGGGGGTTTCGTTTACGTAATGTCAGTACTCGTTTCTCTTGAAGGCCAACTAGGACCACTGCCACACAATTCTTTAGAACCTTGTAACGATAACATTCCAGAAAGAAGTTCACAAGATGAATCACAACTTCTTAATCTACTCCATCTTGTCTTTCAAACAATTTGTACTGCTATGAGATTTGAACCAGCAAATGCTAAATTTTTCCACTTAGAAATATGTCAATCTAGTTTATGTGATACTCTACGACTACTTGGTTGTTTTTCATCTCAAACTACACTTACTGAGTGTAATAATCCAGTGCCGTCAATAAATTATCACAATACCTGGCAAGGTTTGTTCAATGGAAATGTTTTGGAACCGTCATTTCCAAGTGAAATACCAAAGAGTCTTTCGTACGCGTGTTTATTGCTGCGGTTGCTCTACGACGTAGCGCTTGATGTCTTTGAAAAGCCAAACTTTGCAGTGATTGGCACAAGATCACCGTGCCACAGACAATCCAGCTTGGAGAACCAAAAGTCTGTTGACTCTCCAGTGAGTGGAAAACGTTCAACTGTCAATTCATTGAATTTAAATCCCCCTGCACCAGAGCCAATTATTGTCCATCCAGGTATTGTTGTAGGGATGCTTCACCTGTTGCCTTCAATAACTGACCGAACAAAACCAGAGTATGCTCTGGCTCTTCAGATCTACATTGCTGAAGTAATTAAGAGTCTCGTGCGCTCGGAACGCAATCAACAAGTTATGTGTGACTCCGGAATGGCTGGAGAATTATTAACTATGGGCAGAGTTGCGTTGCAAGATGAAACTCATCCGCTCCATCAACCTCTTCAGTACATAATTGAACGCCTGGCAGCCCAGTCATTAGAGCCAAAAGATTTACGTGAATTTTTACGACTCGGTGATCCACTTTGTTGTATTTCGCTGGACGATATAGAGCCAAACAAACAACGTGGAGGACCAGTTCCTTTGACACGTATCAAAACTCTCGTGTCAATGACAACACCAAAGGACTTCAGAGCTCACGGGTCGTGTACTCTACCGCCATTCGTTGAGTTTGACATGAGCGCTGAAGGATTCGCGAGTCTTTATCTTCCTAGTATTGCACCGCAGAGCACAACTCCACCGACAGTAGTCTCTGCTGACAACAGCGTACTGGGTGGCATTGGTTCAGGTGACCGCTTGTTCCCACCCCAGACTGGTCTTACATACAGCACATGGATATGTGTCGACAAATTCAGCGACCCACGAACAGATCCTCACTGTGTGAGACTTTTAACTTTGGTACGGAGTCCGCCCTCGGGTACTCGAGACATAATTTGTTTTGCTGCTGTCTTGAGTGCTAGAGATAAAGCCATTATTGTTTCAACACAAGAAACTCAGATGCCGCAGAGTATTGGAGAATGGGAACCCGAAGGTACTGGAGAAAGTGGAGCACGAGTTTGGTGTCCCGATTTACTTCACGAGGGACAATGGCATCATATAGCTATTGTATTGAATCGCGCAGTTTTGAAGAATTCAAGTTTTTCTCTCTACTTGGACGGCCAGCATATTCAAAGTCAAAAACTTCATTACATCACACAAACACCTGGTGGAGGGGCTGCTAATTTGACCGTAGCATCGCCTGTTTATGGTTACGTCGGTACACCTCCGTGCTGGAGGCGTTACTCAAAGTTAACTTGGAAACAAGGACCTTGTCATTTAGTTGAAGAAGTTTTCAACTCACAAAACATACTTACGCTATTTAAATTGGGCCCTCACTATATGGGAAGTATGCAAGCACCTCAATTCATCGGACCTGAACCTCTGTCTTCTCTGCTGTCGGAAGAAAAAGTTGTATTTGGATTGAATGCCAAAGCCATGTCACAACTAACTCTAGCAAAAATACGAAAAGTCTACAGTAGAGCTGATACCAAGTCAATAGCCAAGCAACTTGGCATGTCTTCTCACGAAAATGCAACTCCGATACGCGTTCTCCATAACTCTGCTGGTCATCTCAGTGGACCAGCTCGAGCTCTCGGAGGAGTCGTGGTTGGTTATCTAGGCGTGCGGGTTTTCAATCCACGTCCGGTTGCCACGACAATTGACAACGTAGGAGGATGCTCAGTGCTACTGGGTCTCATTGCCATGGCTCAGGATGTCGAGTCTCTGTACGCGGCAGTAAAAGCTCTGGTGTGCGTGGTGAGATCAAATCAAGCTGCGCAACAAGAAATGGATCGTCGTCGAGGTTACCAGACTCTGGCCATGTTACTGAGAAGAAAATGTCCTCTACTAAACAGTCACATTCTTCATTTGACGTTCAGTCTAGTAGGCACTGTTGACAGCGGACGTGAGACCAGCGCCATTCCCAATGTCACTGCATTCCAAGACTTGCTCTGTGATTTACAAGTGTGGCATGAAGCTCCCGGTGAGTTACTTCGTTCTTTACTAGAGCATTTGTATGAATTAGTAGCTGAGTCAAATGAAAAACGCACCAACCTAAGACTGATGCGGGATCTACAGTTGGTTCATAAATTACTGCATATTTTAAGTGAAGTCAAGCAGAACTCAACGAGACAAGTTCTTTTAGCGCTGCTGAGTATCCTGCTGGCACAGCCACGTCAAGCGGATCTTTTGTGGTTCGGTCAATTTATCGTCGCTACATTGCCTCTGGTATCAGAAAAACATTTAATTCCACGCGAGAATGAAGGCCCGAAAGAAGGTGAAGGTGAAAGTATTTTATTGCGCAACAGATGTCTTCAGTTATTACACTCGCTATTGTTCAATGGATCCAAAGTAAATGCAACAATGTGCGATGAATTAGCGAAAGTTCTTGGTCTGGACTGGGTTCTATTGTTTTTACAATCAGGTCTTCACAGTACAACTATTGTGTGGGGATTAAGGATACTCGTAGCTGTTTGTTCAGTCCAATCGATACTTCAAAAGTTCAAAGAGGGAACGAGTAATAGTGGCTGGTTACGACACACTGATCATAATAAAATGGCAATGGCCTTGGGTTGTCAACAACAAACTTCAACTGGTGAAGTAAAGCCGATAGGTTTAAATGTACCGGGATTCCAACATCTCGGCTGGCTGCTTCCTCAACACGTGGACCTTGTTCCCGAATTGTACTTTCTTTTTATTGGGCTCATGTTAGTCCAGCCAATAAAATTACTGCCAGCTGACTCTAAATTAGAACTTGATAATATCTGGAATTTTATGTTTGGCGTACCAGCAAATCATTCATTGTCATCATTTAATGGAAAAATAAATTTATGTCCGGATGCTGTTGTTGTGCTTCTAGCGATGGTTCGCACTATGCTTAATATGCACTTTAATAATCCAGACAGTTTACCCGAGTGGCTTACTGAGTATCCAGTGACAATAATACAATTTTTATTTTTTCTCTATCACAATTTCACAGATTTTATGCCAGTATTTATGTCAGCTGAAGTCTTGGGCGCTTTGGCGGGTACATTGTTCCCAAAACCTATTACTGGAAGTCAAGACAGCAGTGGAGCAAGTACTCCAGCTGATGAACAGGAGCCAGTGCTGGTGAGATCACCATCTAAAGACATCGGGTTAACGAATCACCCGGCAAGGAAATTTGTCATGGATTTCCTACGAGTTATTGTCGTAGATTCGCTATCTCTTCCAGTGACAGCTAAATCTCCACCAGCGATAGATCTAGTGCTAGAAGCTTGGCCAGAGTACGCGTCAACTGGCCAACAGACGCGTTACCAAACTGAAATATTGTCAATTTTAATGGAACATCTTTTAGCTGCTGATGTATTGATCGGCGAACAAGCAGCATTGCCTGTAGTTCCTGGGGGTTCTGTTAATAATATAACTAATAATGTTTGCTATGTTACAGCGAGAATCGTTGACAAACTGTGGCAAGGAGCATTGACCAAAGACCCGCATGAAGTCTTTGACTTTATTGTTAAACTTATCGGTCAAGCTAAAAGACGACCCGGGGCCGTCAGCATGGAAGGTCTTCATCATTGTTTAAATAGAACAATATTATTTTTGCTGTCACGAGCAACAGATTCAATTGCTGATCAAATGGCTGTTTTGGAAGCTCTGCATAAATTGACAACTCACAGATTACTTGTATTTGGTGCTGGGAATCATGAACTGGAATTCATCAGCTGTTTGACTTACTGTCTTCTTCAGCTTACTGCTGACATTAAAATAATGCTAGACACAAATATGAAAACTACTTGGCATGTTAATCCTCAGGTTGAGTCAAGTGATGACCGACTGACGTCTCATCAAGGGCACAATCTTATGGCAGTAGCGGCAACAAGAGTCTGGGAAGAACTGTACGCATGTAAAAAACCAGCTATCGAGGAAGTATTTAAAATTTCTTTGCCAGCTCCAGTAGGCAATGAACGCGCACCAGATTTATCGAGTGTACGTGATCTTGTTCATGAACAAGCCACCAGACTTTGGCTTAATTACGTTGTCTTGGAACGTAAAGCTTCTTACAGAGTACCCTGGGAGCTTCATAATCAGATTCAGTCGAAGATACAAAAAGTAACTGGTGGACTGACACGATTAGCAAGTCGCACAAAAGTACGCAAAGAAGAGTCTGTAAGACCGAGACTGAGACTTCATCATAGCGCAGTTGCTCAGTGGACAGAGCAGCATGTCGGATTGGTAAGAGAATTGGCCGCTACTCGTAAGCTTCAGCAGCAGCAAACTTATCAGCATACCCAGCGGTATGTTTATCAAGAATGGCTGCAGACTGAGACTGAGTTGACTCGCGAACGTGGACTCTGGGGTCCGCCGACTCCAACTGTTCTGGACAAATGGATGCTGGACATGACAGAGGGACCGTGTAGAATGCGCAAGAAAATGATGAAAAATGATCTGTTTTATATTCACTATCCTTATCGACCAGAGTTGGATCATCCTGATAACAAACAACTCAAGTATAAGGTAGCCACGAGTATGGACAGTAAAGAATATTATTTGAAGCAACTTGGTAATTCATCTGGGATGTTTGAACGTGAACGGGATCCAGTTATAGATGATACTCCTTTAGCTATGCACGAAGGATCAACCGAAAGTGAACCACCGATGGTACCTTGTACGCTGGAACGTCACGCAAGCGAACCTGATGAAGCGCCCGAGGATAACGAACAAGAAGAAGAAAATAATCAAGCGGTTCCTGATAATCAGACACTGCTAAGACTTCTTGAAGAGCATGAAAAAATCAGCCACATGTTTAGATGTGCCAGGATCCAGGGTTTAGACACCACAGAAGGTCTTTTACTGTTTGGCAAAGAACACTTTTATGTTATCGATGGATTTACGCTGCTCAAATCCCGTGAGATCAGAGACATTGAGAGTCTACCGGATGCTTATGAACCGATACTGCCTTCGCCTGGTTCACCTAGAAGATCTCGAGCCATGAGACAGTGTTCAAAATTCAATTACGAAGACATCAGAGAAGTTCACAAAAGAAGATATTTACTACAGCCCATGGCACTTGAGGTTTTCAGTGGTGACGGTAGAAATTATTTACTGGCATTCCCAAGAAAAGTACGGAACAAAGTCTACCAAAGATTCATGACATTTGCAACGGCAATTGCTGACAGTGCTCATCAGTCAGTGGCAGGGCAAAAGAGAACAGCTAATGTTGAGCAAGCAACTGGATTACTTTCAAATCTTATTGGCGAGACTTCGGTGACTCAGCGATGGGTAAGAGGAGAAATATCAAACTTCCAATATTTGATGCATTTGAATACTTTGGCTGGACGAAGTTACAATGACTTGATGCAGTATCCAATTTTTCCTTGGATATTAGCAGACTACGACAGTGAAGAAATTGATTTTAATGATCCGGCGTCTTTCAGAGATTTTACTCGACCTATGGGAGCACAGAGCCCCGAAAGATTGTTACAATTTAAAAAGAGATACAAAGAATGGGATGATCCTCATGGTGAAACTCCACCTTATCACTATGGAACTCACTACTCGTCGGCAATGATCGTTTGTTCTTATTTAGTAAGAATGGAACCTTTTACCCAGCATTTCTTGCGACTTCAAGGCGGTCACTTTGATCTTGCTGACAGAATGTTTAACAGTATAAAAGAAGCGTGGTCGTCAGCTTCCAAACACAATATGGCTGATGTCAAAGAGCTTATTCCCGAGTTCTTTTATCTTCCCGAGTTTCTTATCAACTCCAATCACTTTGATTTGGGTTCGAAGCAGAGCGGAGTTCAATTGGGCGACATTGTGCTCCCGCCTTGGGCAAAGCAGGACCCTCGTGAGTTTATCAGAGTCCATCGGCTGGCATTAGAAAGCGACTACGTCTCCCAAAATTTGCATCACTGGATAGATCTCATATTTGGCTACAAACAAAACGGGCCAGCAGCCGTCGACGCAGTCAATGTATTCCACCATCTGTTCTACGAAGGCAACGTTGACATCTACACCATAGACGATCCGTTAAAAAAGAATGCAACGATTGGATTTATAAATAATTTTGGACAAATACCCAAACAGCTATTTAAAAAACCTCATCCATGTAAAAAAATGACTGTAAGAACGAGTGTTATTGATCCAGGACCAATAACTCCGGGTTTAAGTATCACAGCAACAGATAAATTATTTTTCCATAATCTAGACAATCTAAAGCCTTCATTGCAGCCCATTAAAGAGCTTAAAGGTCCAGTAGGACAAATATTACATATTGATAAAACAGTATCAGCTGTTGAACAAAATAAAACACTTATTCCTCCTTCGTTTAATAAATACGTAGCATGGGGTTTTGCTGATCATTCATTGAGAATAGGTAATTATGACAGCGAAAAAGCAATATTTGTGTGTGAAGCAATGATGCAAAGTAACGGAGAAATAGTTGCTTGTGTTTGTCCGTCTTCCAAATTGATTGTCACAGCAGGAACAAGTTCTGTTGTCACAGTATGGGAGTACTCCAAACGTCAGTTGTCAATAAAACAATGTCTGTATGGTCATACGGAGGCAGTAACATGTCTTTCATCAAGTCCTGCTTACAATGTAATTGTGTCTGGGTCACGTGATGGTACGGCGATAATCTGGGATCTATCCCGGTGTCTTTTTGTACGACAGCTAAGAGGTCATGCTGGTCCTGTAGCAGCTGTTGCTATAAACGATCTCACTGGTGACATTGCCACCTGTGCAGCAACTTGGCTCCACGTTTGGAGTATCAATGGCGAAGAATTGGCGAGTGTCAATACGTGTGTAGGCCGTGCTGACAGAATGCAACAGATTTTGTGTGTCGCGTTCAGTCAAACACACGAGTGGGACTCGCAAAATGTTATCATGACTGGTTCCACTGACGGTGTTGCTCGGATGTGGTCAATGGACTATGTCCAGGTGCCCGCTGAAGAAGAAAAACCCGAAGAAGCAGCTGACAAGTCAGCAGTGAAGAAACAGCCTAGTACTGAAGAAGAGAGAACACAAAGTACCAAGAAGAGAGTCCATGAACTGGTTAAACAAATGAGCATATCTGCTGAAGAGTCAAGTCTGATGATGAAGAGTGGCTCGGAGAGCAGTTTGTCTGAAGCTGAAACTCTGAAGGAAGCTTCTCGTCTTCACGAAGAAAAAGAAGAGTGCTCGGATAATGAATCGAGTAATAGTTCAATTAATAAATTATGCCCGAAAAATTCACAATCGCCGACTGTAGTGATGAGGCGGAAGAGTCGGGGGAATCCGATGTTTAGAAAAAGTGAAGGAGGAGGTAGAGCAGACAGTGAAGTTATTCAGGCCCACGACTCATCTCACAATGTTAGCAATGATTCTGATAGTGCATTGAGGACTAGTAAAAGCGATACCAGCTTGACTGATAGTTTTGTTATGGTAAATGAGTCAGATACCAAACCACGCAGGATCAACCCACAAAATATTCTTAGAGATGGATTCAAGTGGCAGAGGCAGCTAGTGTTTAGAAGTAAACTAACAATGCACACAGCTTATGATCGTAAAGACAATGCAGAGCCTGCTTCGATAACAGCATTGGCGGTCTCGAAAGATCACAAAACAGTTTACGTGGGCGATACTCGGGGTCGAGTGTTCTCGTGGAGTGTTTGCGAGCAACCTGGACGCACTGTCGCTGATCATTGGCTCAAAGACGAGGGCGCTGATTCGTGTGTCGGTTGCGGAGTGAGATTTAATCTCTATGAGAGACGACACCATTGTCGCAATTGCGGACAAGTATTCTGTTCAAAGTAAGTGTAATTTAGTTTAATTTAATTGATGAATTAGGGAATTGATTTATTTATTTATTAATATTTTGATTGATGTTTAGGTGCAGTAGGTTCGAGTCGAAAATATCGAGACTAGGAATTCTAAAACCTGTCAGAGTATGCCAGGGATGCTTTTCACAACTAAGATCTCAAGGATCAACTGACAGTAATAACACTTAATCGACTAGTGATGTTGTTACTTTAGCACTGAAACTAGAATCACAATTGTCCGATAAACCACCAAATGTCCTCACAATTAACTTCTATAGAAACTTATTAACCCTGTAAGTATATATTTATTATATGAACAATGTAAAAACTGTTGAGAAAATTTAGGACACAACACCTAGAGCGGGAGTAAAAACCGAAAACACCTGAACACTCTTGTTAGGACAATTTTACTATAATTTTTGATGATGGATTATTTATTGATTGTTGGAAAAAAAAAGAAACCCTGGAGAATAGTTGACAGCTTGCGGTCCAGTACCTCCTACCGTACAATCATTTTTTTACGTTTGAATATTTATAATTATTATTTTCTATTATTATTACTCTGATAAATTTTTATGTATGATAAATAGTAATTAATGTCTAGAGGTTAAGGGCTGATGCATTACTTACAAACTGTGATTTTTTTACTTGTCGCAATTTACAACATTTTTTTTTTATTTTGTTTTATTTTACAATTTTATCAATCGAGATATTTTTTAATATAGATTTATTATCATTTTTTTTAAATTGCGTGATCAGAACAAATTTGATTTTATCTTTTAACTCTCCCATAAATAATTGACTTTTTTATTTATTTTTAAAAAATTACTGTGCTATCATAGACAATACCATAACATAAATTGCATAAAATGTGCTTGGAAATAGTGAGTGTGAATGTAGCAGACGAGAAAATTTATGAATTTTAAATTAATAAATAATAATAATGAAATTTAAAAAAATGCGCGTACTGATTTTTCATTTATCTAAATACGCATTTTTAAATTTCTATTCTACATACATTTTATTAATTTATTATAAACTTTAAAAATTGACAATTGACAGCTGCATTGACACTCATTGAAAATACGTTCTAAGGAATGAGTGTGAATGTAGCAGATATCCGACAAATTTAAAATTATAAATAATTAATGAAATCAATTTTTAAAAAATGCGCATTAGAAAAATTTAAAAATTAATAAGTGCATTTTTTAAAAATATTATTTTTTTGATTGTTTATAATTTTAAATTTGTCTGGTGTCTGCTTCATTCACACTCATTCTAAGAAACGTTGAATCATACAACAATTTACGGCTTAGCTTAAAATAATAATAATAATAATTACGTGTGTATAGATCTTTAATTGTCAGATTCTTTAGAGTCTAATAGTTTGATACCTAACAATCAAGACCTACGGACAAAAACAACAAAAAAATATAAAATAAAACGAGTGTGAATGTAACTGACAATTAGCAATTTTTTAAATTTTTGAATAAATAACTAAAATGTCAGAATAAAAATTTGAAAATGCGTATTTAGACTAAAAAATAACTAAAAAAAAAATAACTAAAAAATCAGTACGCGCCTTTTTTTAAATTTCATTATTTGAATTAATTAATTAATTTATTTAAAATTTGAAAATTGTCTCATCTGTTACATTCACACTCAATAAAATAACTACATAAATAAATAAAAAAAAGTATTTATTCACTGGGTTCAATCTTCTGAAAGGCAGCTTGCATATTTTAATCGTATCGATAGATAATTTAGTGGAATTGATGATTTTATTAAATAAAAATAAAATAAAAAAAATGTATTTTACATTTTGTAACAAATAATAATTATATTAATAATAATGCTGAGATCTTTTGGAAGATTGGTAAATATATTTATTAATAATAATAATAAATAATAATAATAAAAATAAAAGCAAATTCTAAAGAAAATTATTAAGACCCAAGTATTAGAACGGTGATAAATCCGTTGTAAAGCCAAATGTATAAGAACAACAAGGCTGAATAATAATGGTGTATAAAAATTGTACGGAATTAATATGATCTATTGTTATTATAGTTAGTTAATCGCAGAAAGAAATAAAATTTAATGTAGAGAGAAACCTGCATTGAATAGTTGAAAAAAAAAAACGTTTATAGTATAAATAAAATATTTAGATCCCTTGCATTGACACTGAAAAAAACAACAAATCTATGAAAAGTAGACGTCATTTGATTATAAAAAGAGTGAGGATAAAAATGATGAAATGAAGTTGGATTGCGAGAATGATAAAATGAATGATAAAAAATATAAAGGCTTTATGTTATGTGTAAACTACTGTACGGTTAATTTAAATTAATTAATGAAATGATAATAATAATATCATATATTATAAAGGCACATATATGTATTCTCTAGTCAAAAACGTGAGTGTGTGCCTTTAAAATAATTATTTGTTGTTAATTATTAATATTATTTGTTGTTTGGTGATTTTATTATACGAGTGATTATATTATTATTTAAATAATTTTTACAGTATTAAATTTAATAATTTTAAATATATATGTATATTTAAATTGTATATAATAATTATGACAATATCCTTTATACATTATAATCATTGCATCGTTTTATCTATTCAATACAAATACAAAACAAATTTATATTAAACACAAAAGTTATTTATTTGATAAGAGCTTTAAAAATTTAGTTTAGTTCTTTTACATTTTAGTCGTGATTTTTTTTTTTTTTTTTTTTTTTTAACGCTAGTAAATTTTTTTGAAATCAACAGCCAAATTAGTCAACCGGCTGAATATTTATGAAAACTTGATTGATGTAAATCTTTTTTTTTTTTATTTACATATAAAGTTATTATTGTAGTTATGGAAGAATGTATGAATAGTATATTAATAAATAAGACATAACAAATAAAAAAATTATAATAAACATGTCAACTGCTACTTTGTTACAGTAAAAGATTGAATAATGTCAGATTAACTTGAGAAAAATAAAATACATATTTAAAAAAAATTTTAATCTTGTTACCATTATTTTTATATTAATTCCCTATGTAAATAAAACGTAATCACGATAAGTAAGTTATCATTATTATTGATGTAGTTCAGAAAATTTAAAAGTTCAAAAATAAATAATAAGGAGAAAAAATTTCTATATTTTTATATAGAAATTTATTTTTCTATATTTTTTATAAAAGTTAATGATATTTTGTTTCATAGCAATTTCAACATCAAATTACCTTCAATTTCAAGCTAAAGTGGCTATACAATCAATTATTTGATGAATAATTCTCCCACTTTTCTTCACGCATAAGCAGTTTATGAACGTTCGGGAGTGGGGTCGATTTCGGTGGTTCTTTCTCGGACTGGGACCGTGGGGCCACAATGCAACACTGGATTCTAGCACGAGGCCCAATCGGAACGATAGCTAAATAGGATACAAAATTAAGCGCACGGTCCCTGGTAGCAAGCAGCACGTATTGTCGGAGGTGGGCCCCGTTCAGCATCCATGTCAAAAAGGCATCTTTCTGATATCTTTATATTATCTTTAAGATGAGTCTTAAAATTATCAGATCCAAAAAATGTTATCTTTATGATAACTTTTTGCCGACCGGGATTGACCCAGCACTCGGTGTTGTAAAAAAAACTATCTTTTCTATGGGATTTCTCTAGGATTTTCAGAGAAATCCTATAGAAATCCTATAGAAAAGATAGACCCAGAACTCGGCGTTGTAAAAAAAAAATATCTTTTCTATAGGATTTCTATAGGATTTTCAGAGAAATCCTATAGAAATCCTATAGAAAAGATAGACCCAGAACTCGGCGTTGCAAAAAAAAAATATCTTTTCTATGGGATTTCTCTAGGATTTTCAGAGAAATCCCATAGAAAAGATAGACCCAGCACTCGCTGTTGTAAAAAAAACTATCTTTTCTATAGGATTTCTGTGGGGTTTCAGAGTAATCCCATAGAAAAGATAGTTTTTTTTACAACACCGAGTGCTGGGTCTATCTTTTCTACGGGATTACTCTGAAAATCCCAGAGAAATCCTATAGAAAAGATAGTTTTTCTTACAACACCGAGTGCTGGGTCTATCTTTTCTATGGGATTTCTCTGGGATTTTCAGAGACATCCCATAGAAAATATAAAATGTTATTTTTAAAATAAATAATTTAGTTGACGGGAGCGCTGATGTCAATTAATTAACTGATTTCTTGTGATCACGATAACTTACGAATAAACCGACCCAGGGAACTAATTTTTTTTTATAAGCATTAGTTTGACGAGTACAAGAACCCTATCGTTAATCACTGTCCAACTCCTTTTGATTTATTTGTAATCAATAAAACCTTAAATATTTATGATTCTCGAATAATTTAGCTGCCGGTTTTCTTACATTTATTATTATTTATAGAATAAAAAAAAAACAAGCAACATCCGAGACAAAAACGCGGGATATTTAAGAAAAAATTCAAGCGATAATAAGAAATAATAAAAAATTAAAGTTAATAATTTAAAAGTGAAATAAAATTCATAATTAAAAGAAACTAATGTTATGAAAAAAAAAATAAATAAAAGTAATGATTAAAAATAAACTGAGCGATTGAGGTGTGCGCTTTTGGATTTTCCAACTTTTTATATATTTCAGGTTCACGGGTTTAAATAATAATTTTTTTACAGCGTGATTTATAATAATAATCTTCAATATATATTTAATTTTTTTACAACGATAACAATATCAGTTATTTGAATACATATTAATAATAATTGCATAATAATGTTGAGTACAAACAATCGATGTCATGGTAATGACTAATTTTTTTTACAACCCCATGGAAATATTATTATTCATACTTCTACTTTATTTCAAATGTATTCGTAAAAAGTTTCGAGTGTTTCGTAAAATCAGTGGCCAAAAAAATTTCTAAGTACAATCAGGTAAATTTAAAAAAGTAGTTTTAGTTTCTTGTTAATTATACATTTGATTAATTACAGTTATAGTCATGGAAGTATAATAATTATAATAAATAAAAAATAGTAATTAATTTCTTAACTTTAAATGAATTAAATTAATTTTTAACCCGAAAGTCTCATAATTCAGCCACGATTAGTAATTAGTAGGAATATTATTATCGTAGATTAATTATCAACATAAAAAGTATAATAAATAAACATCATAAAAGCGTAGTATAGAAATTTTGATAAATTATAACGAATTTATTATGCGCTTGCTTTAGAAGCGTTAATAAGTTTGCTAAGCACGCATAATTTTTTTTTAGTTTTATCCGAAAAAATTTCCTAGTATATAATGCTAAATAATCTTATAAAATTGTAAGTTCGGTTCATAAATATAAAACGTATGTCTGGCCAGCCAGACAATACACTAGATTTTAATACAATTTTTCTCGTGTACTGCAATACGGTATGGGAAGAAATTCCGTTGGCACTTACGGCATTTAACTAATTGAGATTTGTGCTCGGACCAATCGACTTCTTCCTTGAAAATTTCTGTAATTGATTCCAATAATTTCAATGGATATTCTGTCCTATCATAAATTTAAAATCGATAGAGAAAAATTTAATTTATAATTTTTTTACCCGGTGGTGGAGGCAGTGAAGTGCTCAGTTCAGCTGGATCGGGCTTCGGCACGGGTAGAAAGACATCATCATCATGGAAAACGGAAGTATTTGATGGCATATTTGGAGACTTGGAACTTCTTCCAGCATTGGAGGTTCCAGCAATGGGACTGCGCATCAACTTGTGCTTCGGCTTCAGTGGATCCTCTGCTGATAATGACGATTGGCTCGAGCTAGATGTATCAGCCTTTGGAATGGAGGAGTCCTCGTTATCATAATCATTATGGACACGATCGGCGGGTGGATTTGGTGATCTCGATTGACTTCTTGTGAGGACTTTTCTATCCACCGGACTGCGTGCCAGTTTGTGCTTCGGTTGCAGTGGATCGGTTGATGCTGACGACGACTGACTTGAGCTGGATGTTTCAGCTTTTGAAGTGGCTAAGCCATTATCATCATAATCGTCGTCATCATCGCTATCATCATTACGAGCAGGATCAGCAATAGGATTCGGTGATTTTGACCTACTTCTCGTGGCCATAGGACTCCTGACCACTGGACTCCGTAACAGCTGATGTTTTGGTTTCATTGGATTTATTGGAACTCGTTCCTAAACAAAAACAAAAATATAAGAATTTTTTTTTAAATTAATTATATATATTTAAAATATATTACCTCTGCTTCATTAGATTCATGACTACTGAAAGATTCATTGTTAGATTTGTTTTCTACCACCGGGGTATCAAAGAGTGATCTCGGCGCTACAGATTCCATCGGACTTGGAGTCCCCTCAGTACTAGAATCTGATATCACATTAGCTCGACGGCCCTTTTTTGTTTGAGCAGCGGGCGTGAGTGGAACTGCCTTTTTCCCTCTGTTTTTCACGTCGACATTTGTTGATGTCTGGACATTTTCATTTTCTTTGTCATCATCGTCACTGCCATCGGAAGCATTGCCCTGAAAAAATTCCAATACAATAAATCTACCACTAAAAATATAAAATAAACAAATTAGCATAAAAAATGACTACTTACTTTATTTTGACAGGCATCCGCGCATTTGCAAAACTCATTACAAACTTTATCCTTCTTAACACAGCCGCACCTTTTAGTTCCACAGTTACCGGTGCATGAACACCCAGCATTTTGATCTTTTTTAACAGCACTAGCCGAACCTCTGCGAACTCTTCGAGCACCTGGAGAAGAAACTGCTACGCTGGCCGCACGATTTCTGGCTAAATTCCGTGTGGGATTTGCTGGCGGATTGTTGACATCTTGATTCTGAGTTTGACTTGCTAATGTCATCTGTCGCAACTGTTCCTCCAGCTCAACTATTCTATTTTTCGCCTCCTCCAAAGTGATTTCTCTCTCAGCTTCCGATTCTTGCAAAGCAGGATGCCTGAAAAAAAAATTATTCTATCATATTTTGTCTCTATTTCGTAATTTAATTTATTTGTTGCAATAAACTGTAGTAAAAAAAAAAACTTACACTGCCTTGGGAGCTTTGGCTTTCGGCCTACGCTTCGGTGGCATCTTGATGGATTTTAACCACTTAACCTTTTACTAATTAATAAATGTCACTTTTTAAAATAAAATAACTGCAATTGACAAGTTAATTAAAAAATAATCACGTTGGTTTAATTTATTCCGTTGGAAAATGCTACCGGTTCGTCGATGAACTGATCCCTGTTATGACGCTAATGAAAATATTTGTCTGAGTGTGTGTGTGTGTTGTCCAACGGTTATTTTTGAATGACAAAAATAAAATCAATGCCGCCAACATGATGTCGACAATGTAGGAAATTTCAAAATTCTCGAGATTCCCGCGGTACCAACTTCCGAGTTGGCGGTCAAGGTCTTGAGATTTAAATGTAAAAACTTTAATGACTAAAAAAAGTTTTTCCAAGATTGTTTATTATACATTTATGACGTATAAATAAATGATAATAAATATGCGTAATTGAGTACTGACATTTAAATGACTCAAAAAAATTAATACTCAAAGTTTAATCGACCTGTGGATTTAAATTTCACATCGGATATTTTAAAAAAATTTAAGTGGACAGATAAACATATGCGCGCACGTAATCTCTTAGAGGTCAAATGAGCTTGGAAAAGTATAATATAGAATATAAATATATAATCTTTATCAATCAGTTTAGCTATAAACGTTTGAAAACGTCGCCGAAGTAAATTTTTCCATGCAAGAGTCAGTGCAAATAGTGATGGTAAGAAATGGATAAAAAAAATTTATGAGTAATGAGATAACCGGTGGATTTTTTTTATGACAGTGAAGAAAATTTTAATAAATTTTTTTATTTGATTGTTATTTTTTTAAGTTTTTATTTGAGATTGGACGAAATTTTGGAAATTAATTGAGAATTCACCGTGACAGGATATATTTTTTTTCTTCACTCGCAAATTGTCTAAAGTGGTGTATTACGATTAGATAAGACTTCGGTTCATAGTGCGCTTGGGATGCAGACCTCATAAGAGACCGTGATTTTGACGAATCGGTCTCAGTTTAAGACGCGTTTTCATACTCGCAAATTCACTATCTGAGAAATGTTAATACTTTGATTCAAAATTTTAAATTACAACTAAAATGAAAATTTTATTTAAATTATTTTGTGTTAAATTGTGGTCACTTTTGTCTCTGTAATTACAATTATAATTTTTTTTTTTTTCAATTCATTTTCCAAAAATAACTGTAGGAGTATGAATTAATTTGTTCATTACTTCAGTGTGCGTTTGGATAAAAAGTGATAGAGATAAAATTTACTCCATATTGAATAAATAAAAAAAAAAATCAAAATGCCGACTTGCGCGAGTGACAATTCATTGCACTTTTATCCATCCAGATGTCCATCTGCCTCAGGCAGTAATAGCGTGTCGCCAATATTACCAAGTTCTCCTATCTCTAGTTCGCCGACGCAGATGAGTATGATGACAAATTACAAACGTTCTATTTCCGACGTTTCGAATTCGTCTCAATCTTCGGCCTGGTCTCAGGAGTCTGCCGGTAGTGCCGTTGCACCATTGACTGTAAAAATGCGCCAACGTAATCGTGAGCATCAGCACCAGCATGAACTTGAATCACCATCGCCATCACCGGCAACCCAAAGTGCCGATAATCAACACTCGCAAAAACAAAATTCACCCAAACGGGGTATTCTGATGCGTTTAATACTGTGGTACTTTAATTTCATAATTCGAATTCTCAGTGGAATAATAAACTCGATAATGTTCATGATGCGTGCGCCGGCAGTTTGGGGATCTGTTTGGGTCTGCATATTTTTTGTTATCCTCCAGTTACCTCTGGCTTTCCTCAAATATTTTCTATCGATGTTATACACACCGGCATCAGAACTAGCTCGTAATAAGAGATGTGTCCTGATAAGCGGTGGGAGTACCGTCCAAGCTGTACATCTGGCTAGAAATTTCCACAAAGCTGGTGCACGAGTAATCGTCTGTGAAACAGAAGGTCTATTTGGTCTGGCACGTTTCTCCACAGCTTGCTCTAAATTTTACACAGTGCCACGGCCCAACCTTAACAACACAACGGAGTACATAAAAGCCCTGAAAAATATCGTCGAAAAAGAAAAAGCCGCTTACTATATACCAGTCAGTTCAACAAGTCCAGCTTACTACGACGCGTTGGCAAAACCTCATTTGGAGGTATTGGGCTGTGAGTGTTTTGTACCATGTGCAAGTGTAGTAACAGCTCTGGATGACCCTTTGGAGTTATTGAAACGTTGTCAATCGGTGGGCTTGACGACTCCAGTTCACTTTGTTTTGAAATCTGTTGATGACGCATTAATGTTATACGAAACTGGTGCTTTGAGATCTGGTAGGCATATGATGTTAGCGGCAGGTCTTGCTGGTCTGAGGGACCGTGTCAAAGTACCGTTGCCACCAAGTGCCCAAGAGTTTCAAAATATTCGTCACGACATAAGCGAAAAGAACCCTTGGGTGGTCGTTCGCGACCCAGGTGGCCCACATTTCATAACTTGCACTACAGTTAAAAACTCAAAAGTGGTCGCGAATGTCATTTGCCGCGTAGACGAAACCAAAGGCCTGATACCAGAAACAAGAAACGACATATTGGATTGGCTTGAACGTTTCTTCTCGCGCTCATTTAGCTTGACGCCAATAAACGGTCATTTGAGCTTCAGACTTGTCGTCTCTGAAAACAATGAGCTGGTGTCAATAGGATGTCGGGTCGGCATTGGGTTGCCTTACGTCTGCTTGACGAGTGTCCACCCACGACTCGTGTGGCGACCTTGTCGGCACTTCTCACGGCAGAGCTCCGGCCCATTGCTGGTCGGCGAACCCTGCCAGAGCAAGGAAAAGGCATTTGCTAGTGCCCTAAAACAAGCCACTGACAAGAATACAAACTTTTTCGGCAGTGTCATAAACAAAAGGGATGCTCTCTTTGTTTATTGGGACCCACTACCTTACTGTGCCTATTATCATCTTCAATTACCGTTCATACGCCTCGCAGGAGTACTTAGAGCGCAGCCACATCAACACAATCCACCTCTTGCTGTTGTTCAGTGAATTTTCTAGAATAATTAAAATTATCTCGAGTGCTGTTTATATTTTTTTAGGACAAAATACTTCTAAATAATAACAATTTTTGAATTTTAACTTGCAGATCTCATTCAATAAATGAAACAAAAATTAATTATTATTATTATTTAAAATTTTCATAAAAAATGCATCAGTGGTTGAAATATCAAAAAAAATATTATCGTAAGCAATAATACGATTTGGTACATAAATATATGTTGATATATCTATATATTTATTTAGTATACTGTTGATGATATTAATATGTGAGCTTGGGTGGAAAATTTATTGCATTATTATCTCGCGGCCTACACACTCTCGACAAATATAATTGAATATGAGTGTAGGAATATCTCAAGCACACTTTTAGCATTGCGCGTACATTAAAACAGAGTCCAAGGGAGTTATTGTTTGTTATTATTTTTAATTTATAATATTTTTACGTGCAACACATGTACATATATTATTATTATTGTTATTATTTATGTAAATTATACTAGGTATGTACAAATTACTTTGTAAAGGAATAATTTTAAATATTATACACATATAAGTATATAAATATATGATGATGAATAAAGAATGAGAACGCAAGATATAAGAGTCTTTAAGATTAGTGTAGTAAGTGTGAATGACTCTTGATATATAAATATATACAAATATATATACTAATAATCTGCGATATTATTTTTTTAATAGTATTCTAGTATCTAGATATTGTTAATTTTATTGTTATTATTTTAGAGCGAAGACGTATTGAATTTTATTCAATAAATGACATTTATTTTTAATACAAAAAAAAAATATATATATATATATATATATATATATATATATATATATATATATATATATGCATATATAATAAGTTAATAAATAAATTTGATGAACAATATTTATTAAGATTTGGAAGATTAATTTTTTGTCCTGAGATACGAATCGACACTCTGTTTATGAGATATAATCGATACTTACTTAATTCAAATCTCTGTTATTATCTCGTTTTGTTTTCTTTGAGAATGTTATTGATACACGATTTCTTATCGTAATGAGTGCAAAATACATAATAAGGATAAATTTGTTGGTTTTGTTTTTGAATTAAATTATTATTGAGGTGTTATATTTATCGGACACATAAATAATAAATTTGTGGATAAATTGCTTGGGTTTACGGACTTTGACATGCCGGGGTCGACATCTAGTTTGCGACTTTTCTCTTATCACTGTCGCAGTTTTTTTAGTATGAAGAAGATTATTATTTTTTTTTATTCATCTTTAGCTTTACGATTTAATTTGCTGCTTTACAGAATCTTGTGCTTGTACTCGGGTAATTTTATCTCATAATTATTCGTGGTGAATTAATAATTGCTTGATAATCTCATGAGTCACATAATCACAGTAGTCAGTAGTAGAAATTACTATTAATCAGCCAGAAACATAAGTAATGATGTATACGTTAATAAATTGTTTTAAAATATTTCTTCAATGAAAAATTAAAATTAAAATTCATTTAAAGTTTAAATTGTTAAAAAAAATTGTCTTTTTTTTCTAAAACAAGCCTCGGATAAAATTAATTGACAAACTATACAAGTAAAGGGCATGAGAAAATCTAGTTAAAAAAAATTACGTCATGTCACCACTGACAACGACAACTACTAACTTTTTTATTTAAAAAAAAATGTTTTATTACCATGAATCCCATGACAACCGAGTTAAATAAATCAATACGCTGACTCTCTACGGCTACTCGGAATTTGATTTTCTTCATGCTCCCTTTCCATTATTGTTGGCTAGTCTTCTTCTTTTCTTGGGGTAATTTTTATAAAGCAGGGAGCAGAGGTCGTTCATCCTCAGGTTTTATCACGCAAGACTGGAGGACTTGCCAAGCGAGAGAAAAAGGGAAGATGGGAACCCGGAATCTTGGAGATAAAATGCTAATTAAATGATAACTTGCTAATTACTTCGAACTGATTAAAGGATCAGAAAGAGTGAAATAATAAAATTTAGCTATGGTAGATAAGAAAAGTTTTTTTTTAAGTGAATTGGTCTTACAGTCGTTTTCTTAGGCTTCATAGCGGGTGCCATGTAGGGCCAGGTACCAGCGATTCATGATGGGAAATAATCCACCCGGTTTAGCATACCAATGGTTTCGTTTTATATACTTATATATTTATATATCGCAAAGATTGTTCACCCTGCCACACTTGAGCTCATCTCATTTTAAATAAAAAAAAAAAATATATATATATATTTTAATCGGCAATGACAAATAAAAACAAAGCAGATTTAAAAGTGAGCTACTTAAGAATGCGATAGTGATGATCGGAATAAACAGGAATTAAGTAAACACATAAAACACCTTGTCTGATAACCCAAAGCCGTATCTTTTATCTGTACGAGGTCAAGGTTTTTAATGATTCAATAATTATTTTTATATTTTTTAAGTTATTTCATAATTTTATTTTTTTTTATTCGAGATATATCAACGTACCTATCACGGATCACCAAGACATTGGCCCTGTAAAATATTATTTGCGTGCACGGTTAAAATGTCATCGTTGACAAAACATTATATCTTACAACGTGAATGAGATAGAAAAATCTCGAATAAATATGTTAAGTTGATGTACACAAATATATGTATAAGTTAAGTATTTATATATACACACAACTGATGGCTAATAGCTATAAATTATATCGTGCAAAAAAAAATCACCCCCGAGTATCGTCTATTTCGCGTTTTCCTCGAGTACCCAGGATTCTTCATAAAATCCACGCGTGTCTCGTCCGTTGGTGAGTTTAATAGTTATAAATCATGATACAATATAATATATATATATACATAAATAGAAGATAAATAAAATGAAGGGTCTGGGATTACGATGGTGATGAGAAAGAATCCTGGTGATGCCGGTACCGTTGACCTCAATGTCGTGACGACAGCCATCAATCCGCAAGTTATTTATTACGAGTGCACTGGCGCCTGAAATTCAAAACTCATTAGATCTACTACACTCGGGTAAACTTTTTTAACTATAAAAAGTAATAAAATCAATATACTCAGGTACTTATTGACGGGAATTTATGGTAATCATGTCTTAGTTTCTTTTTTTTCTGAATATTCCAAGCGATCAAATTTTTTTTAAAAATAAAAAAACTGGATCAGGTTTTTTTAGGCATGGATGTGTTATGCCGTAAGATAAAATATTATTCGAGTAAGGGTTTTCTCGTATGATAGAAACTTGATTTCTATCATCAGGAAGCTAGAAGCCACCCCCGTGCTCGGGCACCCCACGCGGTTTCAGAAGAGCCGGCTAGTATACCAGACACGCGATCACTGGTGGTTTAAGTGGTGGAAGTTCCACCCGACAGTCTGGAATCAGTCAGTAAAGACCTGTCGTTCGTCGTGAACACACCGGAAGTAAGTTATCACCTTCCTCGTAGGGCCGGGACCGAGCCCTGAGAATCGTCTGGCCGCCCAATTCTGTCCATCGTCATCTCGCTGAGAAATCTCACCGCCTGTCCATCTCGAAGTTATTAAAGTCTGCAACGAAAATGCCACGGGTAAGAAAATTTATTATTTTAATTTGAAGTTAAATAAAACATTGTAACTTTAGGCAAGTAGACGTAATCTACTAGCATGTAGTGTAACCTTAGACTGATAAACTTACAGTATTTAATTGTAGAATCGATAGATTCATTTCACCATCAATGAAACGTGAGTCTAAAGTAGCGGGTGCGTGCTTCTTAATAATTGTCTGAATAGACTACTTGCCTATACTTTAATTCTCTATCATCTATCATCAGGGTAATTGAGCACGCAGATAACTCAAGACGAGTTACGGAAGCACTTGAAATTATAGAAAAAATTGAAGAAAATTTTACGCGCTTCAAATTTTTAGCTGCTTGAGTACTCGGATATGTTTTATTTGAAATGACATTTTATTCAGTCTATGACGATACGAAAGGGGGTAAACCTTTTTTCCTTTTGTAAATGACCGCCGGTCACTTCCGCATATATGAATTGATGACGCATACGCGGGTGATGTAATGAGTAAGAGAGCACAGTCTTGTTACATTCACGTGTCCAGTCCCCATTCAACCCTACGACTGGGCACGCGCAGTTCGAGACCTTATCTCGATGCTTGTGCTCATTAATTAGAAAAAATTTAATAATTCAAAACAATACTAAGTAATTAAAAAATTAGGATAATTATTAAATATACTGAAGTATATTTTTTAAAAAATAAATTTTTTTCAAGCTGTTCTATTATTCAGAGACAATTAAAAGCTCATATTTGCTCTTATTATTTTTCCCTCTCTCCTTTGAACACCTCGAGCACGTGTTTGAGTTGTGACACGTGTGTACATATTAATAATGCATAAAAGTGTGAGGAAAGTATACATTAAATATACGACATATGGCCTCAGTATTGATCAGTACAAATTTTCCCAAATAAATAATAAAAAAAAACACCGACATAAAATAGTCGACGCGCTTTTAACGCGTGTTAAAAAAATTAAATTAAATTTCAAATTTTTTTTTATCTCTACATATTTATCATTTTAAGCGGCAAGTAGCTGCGTAGTACGAGATTTGAAATAAATATTATTCTTTCTGTGACATAACAGCCAGACTGATTAAAATATTCATTGAAATTAATTTGAGTACGATAATGAAATTTCAATCGATCTGTATCGATATCTGATGGATAAATTTTTTAATTACTAAGTAAATAAAATTTTATCATTGCAATATATTTTAAAATCATGTAAACATATTTTTAAGCAGGAAGTATTTTAAGTTAACAGTTGGGTAAAAATAAATCTCTGTCCTTTTGGAAGTTAGAATTAGATACGCGATATATGGTAAATAAAAATGGGAAGAGGAGGCATGGGAAGATTATTTGAGTATCTAGCCGATAAATAACTATTTTTGGCAGTATTACGATTTATTCTAAGTATCTAAAGAATTATATTGAGGCCTTGAGACGGATATACCGTCACGTATGCACTGTTGATAACGACGTAGCGTCGCGACGTTTGAACATTGACCGCAGTATATGTATATTATGTTACACAGTTTCCGTGGTACTCTGATACTCAATGCATCTGATAAAACTGTCTAATAGAGGAATGAGAACGTTAATACATACATGTACGTGCCGTTCTTTATTATTATTTAATGCTTCATCTCCTTAGACTTTGATCTGTGATCCTAGACTGACACTTTTCAAGACCTTTGCTGATTTGATTTTTTTTTCCGATAGAACGATATCGATGATACATTTAGTTATCTTGTGGGTGATAACTAAGTTGAAGTTGAAGTTTAAATAAATGTCAAATCTTGAGTGAAACAGATCTGCGGCCTTGAATGATAATTGAACGCAAATGTGAGTGAACTTTATAAAATTCAAGTTCAGAGTCTATATAATGTATATATACTGTAAAAAAAAGGTGCAAATCTACGCTATCCTGGTGTTAAGGTTATTGGTGTCAAAATAACACCGGTAGCAGTGTTAAAGAAAAGTAGTTTTATTTTTGAAGTAAGGTAACCACCCAGTACCCGATCAGGGAACTAGTACCCGATCACTCATGTATTTGTATATCTATATATACTAAATTTGACTAAATATAGATATATAAATACATGGAGTGATCGGGTACTAGATCTTTTATTTTAACAGAAGTCGAACTGTATTTGAACTAAAAATATTTTTTTATTGTTTCAAAAATTAATGATACCACAGATTTACCAATTCACGGAGAAATCCAAAGATTCTTTGACTACAATGACATTTTAAGCGAGAAAAATAAATTAAAATTGTCAATGATTAATTTATCATCCATAAATCAGTTATTATTTTCTATTATAAAAAATATCAGAGTTGTAATAAAAATAAAACACTTAGACTCACACCTTTAAACTCCGATCGGAGTTAATTTACTCCTTATGTACACCGTTTTTACACCGCTACACCGCTGTCTGTTCATTTTTACCCCGCTTTTTTTACAGTATATATATATGGGGATTTTGTTCACCCAATTAAATTAAATTGTTGATGGCGTTTCATGGTCAAGGTTGATATGAGAAGTTATTATAGATTTTTGGTAATTATGCGACCATGCGCGCACGAGGGATTCTCACCTAACATTCTTGCACGACATTAATTTTCTAAATAAGTAAAATAATTAATGGATTTATATAAATAAGTATACATTATTTAATTATTATTGAATAGATAATAATGAATAGAAATGTTTATTATGATTAATTAATAGCATTAATAAACAGATATATCAATTAATAAATCGTATCCTGACTCAATTCATTTAGGAGCTCTAACACGGTTAAGTACTATGCCTTATTTAGTATGACCTGTAACACAACGCTTAATCGATAAATTGACATAAAATTAGACGTAAAATCGGTAAATGAAAATGATGGACCTCTACAAACTTGGTGAATTACCGAAGTATTTGGATTTAAATGAAACGCATTCATCAAAAAAATTTAGTTATCGGTCCTAACTAAAGCAAACGTTCTAGGAGAGAAGTATGAAGTAGAAGAAAATTTTGTCTTATTTACTTAAAATGAACTTTTCATTTTTGTATGTATCGAGAATAAGTAATCAAGAAAATATTAATGTCTCAACGTAATTCAAGATAAATTACCATAAAAAAAAACTGTAGTCACTCTTTTGTATTACAGAGGTAAACTCGTCCCATTATTGCTTCAAGTAGGGAATATAAAAACTCTGAAATATGTTTCTTACCAGGGACACTACAAGCTGTGGGCGCGATCTAGTGGCGAGCACCGAACTACTCCCGCTGCTGTTGGCTTGCATCATGACTTAAACTAAGAGAAAAATTTTTTGGGCGAAAAGATAAATATGGTGGAGAGGAAGTTATGGTACCAAGCAGCAGCAGCAGGAGTAGTTCGATGCTCGCCACTAGATCGCGCCCACAGCTTGTAGGTGTCCCTGGTAAGAAATTTATTTCAGAGTTTTTATATTCCCAACAGTGTTGACAATAAAGGAGATATATGTCATATTGATCTTGTCAGTTTTAATGTTTCATGTATTGAGGATGAAACTTTTCAACAAATTTTACAGACTGCCGTATCAAAATTTCATCAATCTCTTGCACCACTTAGCGATTTAATATCATTTAGTTAATTATTATTTATTTTTATATCGTACAAATAGAATTATATACTCTATAGAGATGTTGTGAGTAGAATTGTAACACTAGACTTTTGATTTTTCTCGTATTTACATAAAGCTCCTAAATGAAGTGGGTTTAACTCAATAACACTGCATCAATCTGACGTACATGTCTATAGGATGATCGAGCGTAATTCGCCTTAATAACACTGCATCAATCTGACGCACATGTCTAGATGATGATAACATAACATTTCAATAAAATAATAATAATAATTCTTTATTTCAATGTATAGCATACACGAGTATCTTTTTAAATTTTTTTCTTTGTTTCAAATTTTGCTTTTTTTAAAATATTTGAAGAACTTTGAATCGGAAATAGCTTTGGTAGCATTTGGACAAACTCGATCTCGCAAGGTGATCCTCGCACACAAAATTCATATATATATTTATCTACAATTAATTATTAAGAAAATAAAGTATTGGAAAAATACAATGTACTTATAAAAAGTTAATTAATTATAAAAAATATATTTTTATGAAGCAGTCGATAGGAAGATTATTATTATAAGCGATTTGATTGACCAGTTAGGGGTGTCGTAGTTGACAGCTCAAATTCCAAATAAAATCGTGACGATAGTTGTTTTCCAATCAAGCGTGTGTACAAATTGTCGGTCACGCAATAAATATCATGAGTTATTGTCTGTTACAAAGTTCATTTACTCGACACTCGATAGACTGTAATATCAATGGAAGCTTTTGTGTATGGGTGTATATACATATTTGTATTATTAATAGATTATACGTCAATAACTGAAATAAACTATTTGTTTTTTTTTCTTCACAGCAGTTTTGTAAATACGAATTTAATTATTATCAAACATAAATATTTACTTAAATAAGTGTCGAACTTTGTAACTTGAGCTGATAGTTACAATGAAGATGTGAGATAGATCAGCTTCCTGATAAAATCCTAGTTCTAGTTAGCAGTTTATCTACTTCTGATGATTATTAATCCAGGTGTTGGATTCCCATGGATTTATTATCACTTCGCATGAACTTACTCAATGGGTTTAAAAGTATCGTGCGATTCCGCAGTACGAAGACCTAGCGAGCGCATATATTTTATAACTTTTCATAGTTACTAATTTTTATTTTTGTAAATAAATATGATATCAAGTATTTTGTATTTTCCACAAATAAAAAAACCAGAAGAATAATAAATAAAAAAATATAAAACAATAAATAGCACGCAGGTTCTCAGTTTGTCTAGCAGTTCGCCAGCTAGTTCTATCATACATCGATTGGTGCCATTCTGTGCCAGGTGTTACCTGGTGTTTCTATCCTTTTTCCTCTTCTGTTCTACGACATGAGCGATGAAAATTTTTATGTTCTACAGTCATTATATTTTACTTGCACGTAATTTTATTTTATGCATTTTCGCAGTACCATTACCAGTTATCAGTTTCTGGTTATGACAATTGTCTTACCTTCGACTTATATATTTTTTTAAACTGAAACCCATGAAATTATTTATTTTAATTTTACTATCATTTTTATATATATATGAATAAAATTAATTTCAGACTTTATCTAAAGGACCGCCGCATTTGGCGATAAGGGGACAGATTGAGAGACGGCGGCCACCGTTTCTCAGAGGCGCCGCGAAATCTACCGAGGTAATTTTTTTTTGTTTATTAATTGATTTTTATAAATTAGTATTTATCAGTAATCATTAAAATTTATATATATTTATAATAAATGAAATATAGTTTAAATTAATTCAGAGCCCGCGAAATTTTTTTTTTTTAAATAAACAAAACGACTGTGGCGCTTGACCACTTGCATGACAAAATCATGAACTAAATTATAAATGTAAACAAACAAACATATAACCTGCAGTATGTCAATTTGACAGCTGCTAATTGTTTAGTAACAATGAAGCAGTTGTCTGTAAAAAAAATGATTTTATATATTATATTAAATTATAATGAATAAAATATGATTTAATTAAAAACCATGTGATTAAAATTCATGTGATGTGAATTTAATTATTTACCAAAATGTTTCGACGACGTTTAGATTTCTCGGTAAAATAATTATTTAATTAATATAATTATAATAATTTTTTTTTAATTATATAATTTATTTACTTTGTTTGTAGCCAGGAACGAATGGAGCAAGAGCGGAAGCTGGAGGGTTGGAAACCGGGGGAGGAGATCGGGGTAGCGATGAAGAATTACACCCTGACACGCTTATACGACAAAATTTCGAGCTACGTCATCGCTTGGAGGAAGAAGCTGCGAGTTATAAACGTCGGTTGAATACTTACAGACAAGCGCAGCAGCATCAGGCTGCTCTGGTTTCTCGTTTGCAGGCAAAAGTGTTGCAGTACAAGCAGAGATGCTCGGAGCTGGAGAACCAGATGGTCGAGTCGCTGCCTGTGGAAGTGTCAAGAGTGACAGTTTCGTCACCGAGCACTTCTGCGCTAGAAGCTGCCCATCAGACACTGAGGGAGTTGCGGGATGAACAGATAACTGATCTGGAGACGGCGATTCGTAAACTCAATGAGGAGAGACGACGCTCGGATAAGCTTATGGAGATCAATACGTCTTTGAAAAATCAATTAGAAGAGTCGCATAGAACTAACGAGACATTGACCAATGATTTGCAGAAATTGAGTACCGACTGGGATGTACTGAGAGAAGAGATGGCCATCAAGGAGGACGAGTGGAAAGAAGAGGAACTGGCATTCAATGAGTACTACACGTCAGAGCATCATCGTCTGCTGAACTTGTGGCGTGATGTTGTCGCTCTTAAACGTCTTTTTTCAGACATGAAATCATCCACGGAAAGAGACCTGACCAAGTTTCAAAATAAATTGTCAACTGCCACGAATGACATGACGTCGGCTTGCAGTGGCGTCAAACTTGCGCTACAAATTCAGTCGAGTGCATTGCAATCTTCTGTTACTCAGCAGTATCACGCCCAGGAGGCCTCGGATTTGAAGACGGAACTTGATAATATTAAACAGCAATGGGAGATTGCGCAGAATGAAATCAGAATGAAGGATGATCGCATCAACCAACTGATCAGGGAGATACACAGCATTGAAGAGAGATGCGGCAAAGCTGAGGCTGGTATTGGACAGGCTGCTAAAATTCAAGAGGATGTTGAAATATTAGAAGCTGCTCTGCGTGATATTGCTCACGCTGTGATTCAAGACGCTGAAACTCGTGATATTGAAAGTATCCAGGCACCTCCGCATGTTCATTTGTCCCCAAGTAGCGTCGTCATGTCTCAGCGATCGCCTAAACGCGGCACGCGAAGCAATACCATTCCCGCGTTTGCCGAGAGCACGATAAGTGCCGTGCAAGCGGCGCTGCACAAATATCAGCTAACTATTCATGAGCTTCAAGTTAAATTACAAACGAATGCTGAGCAATTAACACTGACGCGGAAACAATGTGACTCGGCTGAAGAAAATGTCCAATTGCTGGAAGAACGGACGTCTGAATTGATAATACAACTTGATACCACGCGCGCTCAGTGCACGCAGTTGCTACAGGAGCGCGATATGCTGCAGAAAAGTTTGGATACTGTTAGAATTGAAAAGATTTCATTGGATAAAAACAAAGTTGAGCTCAATCATACTATCGAGGATCTTAATAGCGATTATGAGAAGCTGCAGAAAGTCAACAGTAAATTACAGAAAGTATGCGACAGTTTGGAAGATGACAAGATTTATTTGCAGAGTGAGCTGGACAGAATCAATAAAGAGTTTGAGCTGAGAGAAATGAGCTTCAGGTCTGAAGAAGAACGATGCAGTCGCATGCGCGAAGAATTATTGACAGTACGCGAGGAATTGAGTAAAATTTATTTGGCCAAAGATATGCTGGAGCAGCAGAAACTTGAGTCTGATAATTTGATAACGCAGATTGAAAAAAGCAAAGGGGATTTGGAGTTGGAGTTAGAGCGGATTCTGTTGGAAAAATCTGATATTCAAGATGAGCTGATAAAGTCAGAGGCTATTTGTAATAATCATGAGAAAGACAAACAACGACTTGCTGAGGAGTTGAAGCGGATGGACGAGGAGAAGAATAAATTAGCAAGTCAATGCTGCGATCAATCAGGCGATTTAAGTTCTTTGAGAAAAGAATTATTGCAGGCTGAGCAAGCGCGCTTGGACTCAGAGGCTGATAAGGTAACGTTGAATGAGAAAATAAAATTTTTGGAAATCGAAAAGGAGAAGGTGGAGATTGAGCTGGGGCAGGTGATGCGCGAGCGCAGTGATTTGAGTAACCAGTTGTCCATACTCGCGCGGAAGAAGGAGTCTTTGAATGAGGAGCTGATGAGAACTAAGCAGCGACTGGAACAGTCGAATGAAATGAATGCGAGGATAAATAGAAATTTGGAGGAGCTGGTCAAGGATAATGAAGAGAAGCAGGTTGTGCTGGAGACAAATGAAAAAGAATTTCAGCGAATGCAGGAATTATTGGCCTCGGTGAGAAGTGAGAAAGAAACTTTGGAAGGAGTATTGTTTGACACCCAGACAAATCTTGAGGCGACGCATTTGAAGAAGGTGCAGTTGGAAAAAGAGCAGCAGGAGCTGTTGATAAAGCAGGAAGCCTTGAAAGGACAAATTGCGAGATTGACTAAAGACCTGGAGAATAGTGAGAAACGCGCGCAAGATATCAAACAAAATCTTACTCAGCAGCGAGGCAATCAGGAGGCTGAATTCCAACAAATTATTGCCAACATGAAGAAACAAAATGAAGATACGTGTAAAAAATTGAATGAGGAAAAAGAGCAAATACGTGTGTCACTTGAAAAGCGATTACAGCAGACGGTGAGTTCGCTGGAGGGTCAAAAAGACGATGAAGTCAATCAGATGCTAAGTAGAATTGAAGAGTTACAGCAGCATATCGATAATTTGTGCCAGCAGCACGAGGAAGCTCTGCTGCGTGCTGAAAATGACAAGCAACAGGCCCTACTTATTGCTCATCACGATCAGCAGGCGTTGATGGAGAAGCTTGAAAATATTTTCCGTGAACTGGAGAGTGAAAAGGGGACTTTGGATCGGCTGAGAAGAGAAGCCAATGCACGTGCAGAACAGGATCGTACGAACATCAACCAGTTGCGTGATGAATTGAGTCGTATGAAGACGAAGCTCGAGGAAACTAAATTGCAAGATGACGAGGAAAAGATTAGACTGGAGTTGAAGATTGAAGATTCGTTGAAAGAACGGGAGACTGCTCAAAAAGAATGCGAAGAACTAAGGGTCCAGCTTCAAGTTGCTGAAGATAAAGTTGATAGCCTGCAGAATCAGTTACAGGAGACTACGAGGAAGCTAAAAGACGCGGAAAATAGTATTGAGTCATTGAGAAAAGAGCTGGTGGATGTACGAAGACAGTTGGCCGATTCGAACTACGCTATGGATAAATATAATAATACGAATAAAGAATTGCGTGAACATGTTAAACGTATTGAAGGCGAAAAGAGAGAGCAGTCACGAGCGCTAGAAGAAGCTTATCAGAAAATAGCGACCATGGAGGATGCACGAACAGCCATGGAAGCTGAAAAGTCCCGGCTTCAAGGACAAATAAGAGACATGGAGCATGAGATAATCCAAACTCAACAGCAGCTTCGGTTCACTGAAGGTGAATTGCAAAAGAGTCAGTCTGCTAATTCTCAAGCACAGAATGAAGAACGCGAGTTGCAAGGCCGGCTGGCGAATGAAATAGAAGAGAGAGAACGTCTTCAGTTGCAGTTACATCAGCTGAAGAAACAGGTTGTGGATCTTGACAATAGTCTTGAAGTAACTAGACAGGACATGACCAAAATGAGATCACGGGCCGATGAAGAAGACGAGAGATGGCGTGCGAGAGAACAGGAACTTCTTGTTAGGCTGGAAGACAGTCGATGCAGAGAAAGAAAACTTGAAGACCAGAAACACAATCTCGAGGTATGTCTGGCTGATGCGTCTCAGCAGCTCCAGGAGCTCAAAGCTCGCTTTGGTGGTTCCGAAGGACGAGTTAGGGCTTTGGACAGTCAACTGGCACAGTTGGAGGCTGCTAAAAAGGAAGTCGAACAGAAATTGAGTAGCGTTGGTTCAACTCTGCGGCGAATTGCTGGTATTCAACTGGATGGTACTGTCAATATGCCGTTCAAACTCATGAGTCCATCGAGAAGGTGGAGTCCGGCGCGTGTTTCTCATCAGGACCATGACGTCAGTCGGGATGTGATTCTTGATGTCGACCCGGAGGCCGTGAGAAAAGGCGTTCGTTCGTTGATGCAGCAGGTGGCGCAGATTGAACGTGAGAGGGATGATTGCAAGAACGAGCTGAGTAATGTTAAAAAACAATTGGCTGAAGCTCAAGAGTGTCAAACCAAATCAGACTCCAAGGTAAATAATCTCAGTATTACTTTAAGGAACATCCAAGACGAAAAAGCGTCGCTGGAGGCACAGCTGTCACAGAAACAGACCTCTTATCAGAGTTTGCATGAGGCGTTGCATCAAAAGACTCAAGAAAATGAATATTTGCGTGAAAAAGTGACGGCCTTAGAGCTGACTGTTAGCAGCGAGTCTGAGGAAAAAGGACAGTATGAAGAAAAACTAGAGAAAATGAAACAAGCATTCAGCAGATGTGACAATGAGAAACGTAGCTTGCAAGAAGACTTAGGAAGGTCTGAAGCCAGGTCAACAAAATTAGAACTGCAGCGAATGTCGCTCGAGGGTGACTTGCAGCGGCTTCAAATGGTTTTGCAGGAAAAAGACGGGAACCTTCAAAAACTCCAAGACCGCTTTGACGCCCAGGTAAAAACATCAACTGGCTTGGAAGAACGATGTGCGTCATTGAAGTCCACTATAGAGCAGTTGAACGTCTGCTTGGAACGTGCGTCTGCCACTGAGAGCGAACTGAAGAGCGAAATAAATTCAATGCGACGTACAATTATGGAAAACAATGCACAGATCCAAAGTATCAATGACCGGGTTAAGCAGCTACAGAAACAACTGGCCAATGCTGATAATGAACGGCGAGTTGTCTCAGAAAGACTGGATGCTGCTCAACAATCAGTTATGGAGTTGAAACACGCGAATCAAACTCTGATGGATCAGAACTCGCGGTTACAAAATGATTTGGCGAATAATGAAGTCCAGCGTTCTGGTCTCGAGTCACAACTGAGACTTGCCACTTGGCCGCAAGAGAGTCCCTCGAATAAAGACGACGAAGTGGTAAGACAGCTCCATGCTGTTCAAAGAGATCGCAGTGAAATGCGCGGGAAACTGGACGCACTCAATGACAAAGTGAGACTCTTGGAAATCGACAAGCGCAATCTCGAAAGACAATTAGCTTCCGCTAGAGCCAGCGGTGGACGCAGTAAAAGTTATGAACGTCCTGAGAAAGCTCACATTGAGCTGATGGGATCAAATGTTAGCGTTGATCTACTGGAGCAAGAGAATCGTGATCTGCGTCTGAAAATACGCAGACTGGAGACTCTGCTTGCTGAGAAAGAAGCGGAAGTTCTTAGATGCAAAACAATGCACAGTCATTCACATTCGGCTAGAGAATCGAGTCGCGATCGAATGGCAGAAATCGAGAGATTGAGAGCTGCTCAACTGCAGGCTGAAAAATTATTGGAAGCGCGAGAGCAGAGTCATCGACAGCAGGTTTTGCGGCTCGAAAATCAGATCCAGTTGTTGCGAGAACAATTGAGCCAGGAAATAAAACGTCGTCAGCTCTATGTACTGCGCAGCACACGTGCTGGCAGAGAAATGCAGCATCTACGCCAAGCACTGGGTGATTCTTTGAAGACTGTGGCACAAGATCCGTCTCTAGATGCTGTTCTGTTGGAACACGAAGCCAGAAAATTAGACAGCACGGTAACGAGTACCACAAGTTTACCGCCTTCGTTGGCGCTTCCTGCTCCCTCGTACGATAGATATTCTCCGATTCCATCACCGTTGAAGTAAAGTTCATTTTATTTATTCAATTCTAAAGCTAACTTGATACAATGACAGCATGTGTTCAATATTTATGTGTTCCCTATCAAAAAAATCCACCTGGGAATCCAGCTTAGATTCCCATCACGTGTTTTCCCATGGGATCCAAACCATCCAAAAATCCATAAGTGGACATACATAATTTACCATACATACAAAATTTTTACATAGAAATCCAGGTTCCTAACTGGTTTTCATATGGATTTCTAAGATAGGAATTCCGATATTCAAGTTCCTGTATGTCTTTTTGTATGGTTTGGTACCCATACTTTTTTCTACATGAGTTCCTATATAAATCCGTACTTTCTTATATTGATACCCATGAATCCTTTTTTTTTTTTTTTCCTTTGATGGCTAACGGCCCTTCAGTGCCATGTGCCAGTACCCATGAATCCTTATGTGAATCCGTAGTTTCCTGTATGGATTCCTATGGATTCTTATGTAATCTTACATGGATTTTTTTGATACGGTTTCTACTTTGATAAATTATATTTATTAACACTTTTGGTAATTTTTTACACGGCAAGTGCCTTCAAAAAAAGTTTTTACTATTTATAAATGAAATTATTGATGAGGTTGATAAACATGTGTGTCGTACAAATAGCCATATATTGCGGTAATGATAAAACAAAAATATATATCATTCCATAGTCTAATTTTAGTCTTGCCAGTGGTACTTAAAAAATTTTTAATAGAGTAATTTTACAGCGTGATACTTAAGTATATTTATAACTTATTTATTAATGTAGATATAGAGATTTAAACTCTTTTTAATTACTTTATTTTCGAAGGAATCATCACCTCATTGCATTTCGACATCCGTCCATATCATTTTTATAGTACAAATTTTTTTATTTATTTATATTTTTTATTTTTTAGCCTTTTAAGAAAATCTATTATTAATTAAATTATTATTAAATAATCCGTGTTACGTTTTGCGTAATGAAGAAAAAAAAATATCTTTGAGTACTTAACGTATGATATTTAATGAGGAAGGTGTTAATTGCTACGTTTGGTCTTGCAGTGAGACTAAAATATTAAAATGTAGCAAAAGTATTGTAGAGTATCAGCTTCCGAGATTAGTCAAGGATCGAATGATCGATCAATCATGAAAGAGTGGAGTTTAAAAAAAATTACTGGAAGAAGCTTTTTAAAGTATGTAGGTATCAAGGATTGTGTCGGTTCTCTAGTACAGAGAACATTTGACATCCAGTCCGAATCACGATAGACTTTCTCAAGTCACAATAGGCCTGCGGATTATTAATTACTTGTATATTTTCAAATACTTGGTATTATTAGTTGTAATTATTATTTTATTTGAACCAATTGAATGCCCTATTGCCATTTTTTATTTTACATTTTTTTTAAATTTAAAAAAATATGTAAATGCCATGTTGATTATATTTATTAATGTTAAGGTTTTAAATTATTTCGACGTGCAAAATATCATGAATTATGTTTTAAAATATATATATATATTTCAGTTTGTAAAATCAAACAAAAAGTAGAGGAATTAAATAAAAATAAAACGAATTAATAAATGTATCAATTAGTTGATTTTATTTTTAAAAAAATACATTTTTTTATTGCGCTTTTTTTAGAGCGCATACTGATAAAGAAGAAGAAATTTATTTATATGAACAGTATACTATTTTAATTATAATTTAATAAAACTTCGTTTTCAAGAGTTTTTAATATTAAGTGGACAAAGTGATTCGCAATCGTTCGTCTTTATTTTAAAAGAAAAAACCCATACAGAAAAAAAAATAACTGGGATTATATGCCGGCAAAATGGCATAGATACGACAATACTACACTGTAAAAAATCACCGGGGCAAGTCCAAACGGTGTAGGTGTTAAAATTATCGGTGTTAAATTTACCCCTGAAAGCGGTGTGAAAATAACGCCGTCACCGGTGTAAATATTCTAGACCGGTGTGAAAATAACGCCGCCACCGGTGTAAATATTCTATACCGGTGTTAAAATAACGCCGCCGCCGGTGTAGATATCCTTTACCAGTGTTAAAATATTTTACTTAGTGAATATTTTTACTTACTCGATCACTATACTTGTTAAAAAATGATATTTTTTATTGATTTTCATAAAGAACTGACATTATTTGTGTTTTATAATCTTTAAAGTTAATAATCCAAGCGGACGCAGTTTACCCTGATTTTACACCGGTTATCCCGCTTTTACACCGATGTTACTCCGTTTTTACACCGGTTACCCCGCCTTTACACCGATTTTACTCCGCTTTTACACCGGTTACCCCGATTTAACACCGGTGTAATTTTATTTTAACACCGGGCGGAGTTAAAATGAGTCCATTTTTAACACCGCTCTTTTTACAGTGTAAAGATACAAGCCGGATATATACTATTTTGCCGGGATATATATTTTTTCGTGCGGAAAATAATTTTAAATATTTTTATTTGACGTTTTTGGAGGCACATATTTATTTAATAAAAAGAATCACGGAAGTATCCTCGTCTTCCGCAATCTGTACTGAAATCTTCGAGTATTACATTTTCTAAAACCTCTTTAAATGTTCCAAGTTCGCAAAGTGACTCTGGACACCCCGGGATCACGAGATCTGTGAATGCGTTTTCGTTCTTGTAAATTACCTGAAAAAACATAATATTTATTAAAAGTTTCGCACGAGACTTTAGATTTTCTACTGGATTGATGAAAGCTGACGTACTTTGACATAGAATGTGTTTTCAATTTCATGTAATTCGAAAATTACTGAACTCAAATAACTAGGAACGTGAGGTTTATTGTAAACTCCAAGAGCGTTTAATATTCCAACTATTTGGAATTCATGAGCCATGTAAAAATATGCTTTTTGGTGGGTGTTCATCCCATGTACAAAATCATAAGCGTTGTCTAGAAATTTTTTTATCCAAACTCCACCTGCAAGACGTTTCATTCGAGCCGTGTAACTTTGGAGCTTGTATTCAATACTAGCGAAATCCAAAAGTCTGCCGTTTGGAAAAACAGAGTCCACCCATGGTTCCAATTGGAGACCAAGACTAGTCTGCATCAAAAAGTTTCTAGTTAATTATTTGGTTGCTTTCTATCAAGGACTTGAGGAAAATATATAAAATAATTTACCTGCGCAACAAAGTTATGATAAAGTTCGAAACTTTGAGCACTGCGGGTATGTTTAACTCCAGTATGAAGTGACAAGTAATCAAAGAATTTTTGAACATCAGTGACTAGGCCAAGTAACTCATTTACTTGAGCATCAGATTTCATTCGATCGAGATGATAATTTTCGCATAAAACATTCGCAAAATTAAGAGTGTCTTCTAAAGACGGTTTTGAAAAAATCGATACTTTTATGTCGCCTAATCGATTTGAATTCAATGCTGGGGGTTGGAGCTCTGGATAAATTCCTGCTGCAATTAATCGCCCGGTATCAATTGTCCTGTTAGTTCGACTTGAACGCATATATATAACATCTGGGTCATATTTTGATCCTAATAATTCATAATATCTTTCTCTCAATAAAACTCCCATTTTATATGCGTTTGATTTTCCTTTCTGAAAAAAAAAAATTTTACAAGTTAATTAACATCCAGTTCTTAAAAGTAATCAAATTTACTTACTTCTGTCAATTGCATATCTCCCGTAGTCGCCCAAGAATTATTTATATGAGGATCATTAGGATAAGTCGCCAATATATACTTTAGTGCCGAAGGATATCTATCGCTGTGTCGTATTGTTGCTTGGATCATTTTTATTTCCGCATTGCATGCGTTTAAAATAGACAGAGTAATAATTAATATCGCTCCTCTGAGTCCACACATCATTTCAAATGTTGATAAACAAGTTTGTGATTTAAAAAAAACGTCCTACCTAATTTAGTTGAAACTTCTTCGACTCAGTTTTAAAGAACTTTAATACGTTTTTAAATTCGTCGTCGCTATTATATACACGTTATCTTTCTTTAATCCAATTAAGAATTTTATCGTAGTGAATTCCCGTAGCATTCAGTTTGTGAGCAATCGCTTTATTTTTATTTAAAGTGACGTGGCCGAAAAACTGAAATATAATTTTTCAGGCGCGAAATCTTCGGATGAATTAATTGAAAAATATTATCAGAAAAATACGAAAAGTCGGTGAAGTCTTATAATTTAATTTTATTTATTTATTGATAATCGATTGAATATAAATGATAATTGAAATATAAATAATACCACATATTTTATATATACTGGGAAAAACTGGGAAATTCTTCCCAAAGCCATCAAAGACTGGATCGTAGGTAGAAACTTTCTCCTCCCAGCATTCCGCTCCATGCTATTTCACCACGGGAAGGGGCAAAAATATCCCACGATCTGGCCGCAGCATCAAAGATCTGGAAAACGGCCGTGTGTCCCACAATCTTTTTCAAAATCTTCGAGAATCACATCTTTCAAGACGAACTTGAATGTATCAAGCAAACACAGCGAAGTTTCACAACCGGGAATCAGAGCTTCTGTAATTTTCTCTTCATTTTTATGAATCACCTAGAATTATTAAGTATTCATGAAATTCGTGAAAAATCTTGGAAATTTATTTATTGGAAACTGAATTATTGTTTACTCTGATGGTGGAATTTAATATACCTTGACATAGAAATTATTATCGATCTCGTGCAATTCAAAAATTACAGAACTCAAGTAAGTCGGAACATGGGGCCTGTAGATACCAAGAGCGTTCAAAATTGCAGCGACGTGATGCTCACTGTAAACATAGAAATATCCATTTTTCCGAGTACTTTTACCACTCAGTAAATCATCGACGTGGTTCAAAAATGTTTTTATCCAAACTCCACCTAAGAGACGCTTCATCCGAGGGGTATGAGTCTGAATTATGTATTCAACTGCACTCAAGTCCAAAAGTTTTCCACTCGGAAATATGGAATCCGTCCAAGGTTCCAACTGAAGGCCGAGACTAGTCTAAAAAAATTTGAGTATGTTATTACAGGCAGTTTCTTAATCTGACGAGACTAATGGCAGTTCATTTATTTACAACCTCCGAAACTAGTTGACCGTAGAGTAGATAACTTTGGAAAGCCCTCGTATGATTGACACCCGTGTGAACTGATAAGTAGTCATAAAATTTTTGTACATCCGTGAGTGCACTCAGTACACGTTCCACCTGAGTGTCGGAATTTTTACGATCAGTGTAATAATTTTCGCACATTTTTTTCGCGTAGTATAAATAATCTTCGTCTGTTGGTTTTGAGTCAATTGACACAGGTACTGATTCAGAACTGGAATTCCAGTTTATTTGAAACAGTCCTTTGGCAACTAAGCGAGCAGTATTGACAGTTCTTTCGTATTGAAGCGCACGGAAATAGACTGAGTCTGTGTTATTGGTAGCTCCTATCAATTCTTTATATCTGTCATGCAGAAATTGACCCATGTGGTACGCATTGAGTTTTCCTTTCTGAAAATTAAAAACTTTGTGTTAGTTGACATGATCTGATCTGAATATCAAATGGTTCAATCGTATTTACGTCTGTAAGCTGCATCGGTCCATCAGGCGCCCAGGTATTATTGAAGTATGGATCATTTGGATAGAACATTAATGCATACCGTTTTACAGAAGGATATCTGTCACCATGACGCATCGTCACTTGGATCATTTTTAATTCCGCGTGGCAATAATTTTCAATGATTCCACAAATAAACATCAGAAGTGACCACTTTACTTCAGATACCATTTCGCTAAAGTCTAGACTCTTAGCTCTTGACTTTTGTCCAACTACTGAATACTATTTATAATCTTTTTTCCTTCGCATTTAACGTCTGATGATTATGTAAATACAAACTGAGTAAAAGTCGGAATACGAGATAAGATGAAATTAATATTCGAAAGAAAAAAAAACTCGACGATATCTTTCATAGGTCGTCTCAGCGCGCTCTTTCTTTGCATAAAAAATGAAGAGTACTAAACTATATAGCAAAAAATTATGAAAAATGAAAATCAAATTTCCTTATTATTAATAAATTCTGTAAACATGAGCAGAATATTAAAAAAAATTAATTCTGAAAAAAATTAAAATTTGAAATATAAATTATATTTGGGAATGAAGTAATCAACGATAGTACTGACGTGTATGGTCTACAAATACTTGTTGTTATGATAAAAAAAAATAAAGAACGATTTCATTGGCCTATTTCTAAGTCTCATTAGCGGCCATTAAAAAATTTTTTTAATTGGTTTATTTTTCAAAGTCGAGTATATTTTCGATTTACTTATGAGTGTCGATAAAAATCTTCTTACTTATTTCTTAATTACTTTGTTTTTAATGAAATCGTAGAGTCAATGTTCTTCGGCATCCACCCACATCATTTTGCTGATGACTATTTTATGGATGTTTATTTTGGTGGATGTTTGAAGGTCTCGGGGGTATCAGACAAGTCTTTTGGAAGAATTCTAGCACACAGAATTGAAGGAAAAGTTTTTTTTCTCACAACACCGAGCCCTGGGTCTAGATTTTCTATGTATTTTTTATCGACTTTCTATAGAATTTCTTAGGCGGCGATCCTGATAAAAATTAAGGCGTCGATCGGATGTTTGGAGACCTCGGGAGTATCAGACAAGTCTTCTAGAAGAATGCTAGCAGACAGAAGTGAATAAATAAAAATGTCTTCTCTTTGAGCTCAAAAAACTATTAGACACGATGGAACATACATATCACTAAAAAAAAATGTAAGGCCTTGTATGAAATTAGTAATGCGATATATAGATGAATAATAAAGTCTATATTTTATTATTTATTATAATCTTAAAGTTATATTGGTAGTTATTTTTTATTACACTTTACTTCTTCATCAGAAGGTATGAAATTTTTCATTAATGTCATAAACTCATTAGACGGACACACAATATCACATCCCGGTATTTTTAAATCAATGACAGTCGGTGGGATTCCCTGATAATGGCGCGCCTAGAAATAAAAAAATATATGGTTGTAGATAAAATAAATTCGTACGACAATTAATTAGATTTAGGCTGTTTACCTTAACGTAATAGTTTTCATTTTTCTGAAGTAACTCAACCATGACACTGCTGGAAAATTTCGGGACGTGTGGATTGTAGTCGCTGAGAACAGCAAGAAGAGACGCAACATGTCTGTCGTGAGCACTGAAAATATTCATTTTTTGATGGTTGAGAAGTTTTCCATTGACTATATAATTTATTGTATCCGTGATGTTTCTAATGATCATTCCTATAAACAATTATTAGCAATCGCTGAATAAGTTATTTATAAAAGACTTTTTCTAAGAACTTTATTCACTCACCACTGGACAATCTCTTAAGATTATCATTATAAAATAGTAGTTTATACTCAAGGTTTGAAGCATCGCGAAGCAGACCCTCGGGAAAAATTCCTTCAGACCATTTCGGAACTGGGCGATCTGTTGCGGTCAAAGCTATCAATCCGTTGGACAGAAGAAACAAATCTCTGGTTGTCGATATCTCTTTCCCAGTCGCCACAGTGAGATTTTTCATAAGAGGCCGAAATCGATCGATTTCTTTTTGTACTTCAGGTGACTTTGCTACTTTTTCAAATTCTTCTTTAAATCTGCGCAACATATCAAGTTTTATAATTGATAAATTCGAAAATAACTGTATTATTTCGCATAACAAACTAACTTTCGACATGAGTCGAATCTCAAAGGAGCATCATCGGCGTCCAGAACATTGGGTGTGAGAATCATCTGCCAAATTGAAATGTCATTCCAAGCTTGTGGGCTTTTCGGAGGGTACATAGCAGAGACAACAAATTGCAAAGACATTCTCGTTCTATCAAGATTTGTACTACGTGCTACTATATCTTTTGGAATATAAATATCACCCAAAAAATCATCGTAAAGATCACGCAGCACTTGGCCTAATTGATATTCCTGCTGTTTACCAGCCTTAATTTATTCGAATCAATATTTTAGTTTTGATCAATTCCAACCCTCGCGGTTTTGGAAATAACATTTCGTGGTTTTTCAAAAATAATATTTCAGTATACGTACAAGTGACAATTGTCCACGGCCAAGAGGATAAAAATCATCGTGTGCATATGGATCATTTGGGTAAGATTCGTCTGTTTCTGGTGTCCGATCTCCATGACGGAATACCTAACATCCAAATATCTTTACTTATTACTACAATTAGATGAATAAAGAAAATAAACTATTGAACTTACGACTGTCACAAATTTTAATTCATAGTCCGTTGCAATGACGCCCGCAATAAAATTAGTGATAAACATAAAGATTAGAAATCTAAACTCCATATCTGTATAATTCTTTGAAGAAATAAATTTACAGATCAAAAGTTTTTGAATCGTTAAATAATAATTGACTATATCGAATAGCCATCAGCAAATATATCATGTAAGTGTCCCAGTCACTTATCAGTAATATCCCGATGAAAAAAAATTTTATACAATTGTATAAAATTATATACAAAAAATGGCCCGATCCAATTGTATACGACTGTATAAAAATTGTATACAATTCTACACAAAATGTATATAAGTCTATATAATTATATAAAATTTTATACAAATTATATAGAATTGTATACAATTTCTATACAAATTGTATTCTATTGGATCTGGCCATTTTTTCTATCCAATTATATAATTGTATAAAATCTTTTTTCATCGGGATCTATTTTTTTCCTGTTAATTCTAAAGTTTATAAATTTTAAAGAATGCATATTTTGTTTTGTCTAATAAATAAACGCTGACATTGTATATTCATCAATAAATTTTAATCATAAGTGCACTGAAGAAAAAGTTCGTCCTATTGGTATACACTTTTTTAATGAATTGGTATTGCGAATATGATATAAAAAAGTTTAAGTATTATCGCAATACTCTGTTTAAGGTTGTTCGGACATTACCGCGACAATAAGATAAAAATCTGAATTTTTAGTATGTTATTAATTAATATCAAATACGTATAAATTAATTTTTTCAGGGAAATCTGTCGAAGAGTTTTCGCGTTATTAATTATTGAAATATCGTAGTTTAACATACAGAGTATAGGAAACGTAACGGAAATACTCTTGTATCGAGTTATGTAGTTGCTCCTTAAAAAGATCAAAAACCAAAAAACTTTTCTCTTCATTAATTAACTATCGCAGAATACGTTAAAAATAGTTTAAAAGTGTTCTGACGAATGATTTTAAAAATATTTTAATAAGAAGCACAGAAAATTTCGAAAATATCCACCCGCCATGATAAAAAATAATCTATTCACGTGACTCAAATAAGTGCGGCAACGTCGCAAGAAATAAAACGCGCTAACTTTTAAAATTAAAAATATAACTGATAATTTCTGCGGATGCATATCATATTTTATGGCAATTTTCTATTTAATTTTAAAATCTGTACTTACGGTAATCTGAAAAAAGTAAACAAATAATTTTTAACATTTTAATACAAAATATTACACATAATAAGCAGGAGTAAAATAATTTTGAATCAGTAAAAATAATTTTTATCACTTATTTTTGAATTTGTTATAAATTTTTTAAATTAATATAAAAACAATGAATTAAAAACAAACGTCGATATTATAAGCTTTATAAACTTTTCGAAATAAATAAAATTCAACTTAACACTTGACACCTAGATCAACGTGAACAGCTGTTCGAAGCGAGGTTGCCAGATCTACATTATTAAAAATACTTGAGTCAAAAGTATTTTATTTTTTATTTACATTAATTAAATAAATGGATTAATCCGTTCAAAAATAATTATATGTACAGTCTAAATTTAAATAATGAATTTATATAATTACATTTTCAATTTTTGGGAAAAAAAAATTTAGATTTTATTTTGAATTACAGGGTACTATCCGAGCATATGGTAAAAAAAGTTCCCGCGTAAGACTCAGCGCGTATTTTGCATCTTTTTTCCCCGTGTTTGAAAAATAAATCAACCGAGTGGAATTTATCATTCTATCATAAAGTATTATCAATAAATGGGTTTATTTTCATTTCTTTAATCTATAGCAATATTCATTTCTATAACCTTTCTTTTCTAATTCTGTCAATTTATGAGTGCAAGAATTTGAGTGTAGTGCTGATGTGAGTTTTGCGTTGGCGCTAAAACTCGGTTTAAGCGTATGACTTAAACGAGTTTAAGTGTAGTACTTAAAAATATTACGTTGAGACTTATAATTGGTATAAGTATATTCGCAATACCAAGTATTGCGATGTCACTTGAATTTATAAGCGTAGAACTTATACTTTTTTTTCAGTGTGCGTTACTTATACAAGTCCTTGACTCTATGCAGTATTGCAAGTATAATTTTCCGCTTGTTGACAACCGATATACGATAAAACGAAGCTCCTTCACATTACAGGTGAGGAATGTCGCTTGTCAAGAAAAATACTAGATAAACTAAAAAAAACTGAAAATTTATTTACGGCGGAGCTAAAAATATTTGAATTAAGTTTAAAATGATAATAAAATTTATTTTTTAATTCTTCATTATAATCTCAGAGCTGGATAAAGAATTACTTCTTATCACACTTTATTTCTTCATCAGAAGGAATGAAATTTTTCATTAATGTCATGAAATCATTGAAGGGACACAAAGTATCACATCCTGGTATTTTTAAATCAATGACAGTCGGTGGGATTCCCTGATAATGGCGCGCCTAGAAATAAAAAAATATATGTTTGTAGATAAAATAAATTCGTACGACAATTAATTAGATTTAGGCTGTTTACCTTAACGTAATAGTTTTCATTTTTCTGAAGTAACTCAACCATAACGCTGCTGGAAAATTTCGGGACGTGTGGATCGTAGTCGCTGAGAACAGCAAGAAGAGACGCAACATGTCTGTCGTGAGCACTGAAAATATTCATTTTTTGATGGTTAGGAAGTTTTCCATTGATTATATCATTCATCGTATCCGTGATGTTTCTAATAATCATTCCTATAAACAATTATTAGCAATCGCTGAATAAGTTATTTATAAAAGACTTTTTCTAAGAACTTTATTCACTCACCACTGGACAATCTCTTAAGATTATCATTATAAAATATTAGTTTATACTGAAGGTTTGACGCATCGAGAAGCAGACCCTCGGGAAAAATTCCTTCAGACCATTTCGGAATTGGGCGATCGGTTCCGGCCAAAGCTACCAATCCGTTGGACAGAAGAAACAAATCTGCGGCTGTCGATATCTCTTTCCCAGTCACCACAGTGAGATTTTCCATAAGAGGCCGAAATCGATCGATTTCTTTTTGTACTTCAGGTGACTTTGTCACTTTTTCAAATTCTTCTTTATATCTGCGCAACATATCAAGTTTTATAATTGATAAATTTGAAAATAACTGTATTATATCGTGTAACAAACTAACTGTCGACATGAGTCGGATATCAAAAGAGTATCATCAGCTTCCGGAACATAGGATGTGAGAATTGGCTGCCAATTTAAAGTGTCATTCCATACTTGTGAACCTTTCGGAGGATACATAGCAGAGACAACAAGTTGCAAAGACATTCTCGTTCTATCACGATCTGTACTACGTGCTACTACATCTTTTGGAATATAAATATCACCTAGAAAATCATCGTAGAGATTACGCAGCGCTTGGCCTAATTGATACTCCCGCTGTTTACCAGCCTGAATTTATTCGAATCAATATTTTAGTTTTGATCAATTCCAATTTTTCATTTTCTCAAAAATAATATTTCAGTATACGTACAACTGTCAATTGTCCTCGGCCTAGAGGATAAAAATCATCGTGTAGATATGGATCATTTGGGTAAGATTCGTCTGTTTCTGGTGTCCGATCTCCATGACGGAATACCTAACATCCAAATATCTTTACTTATTACTACAATTAAATGAATAAAGAAAATAAACTATTGAACTTACGACTGTCACAAATTTTAATTCATAGTCCGCTGCAATGACGCCCGCAATAAATTTAGTGATAAACATAAAGAATAGAAATTTAAACTCCATTTCTGTATAATTCTTTGCAGAAATAAATTTACAGATCAAAAGTTTTTGAGTCGTTAAATAATAATTGACTATATCGATTAGCCACCAGCAAATATATCATGAAAGTGCCCCTAGCCACACAACAGTAATATCTACTTTTTTTCTTCCTATTAATTCTAAAGTTTATGAATTTTAAAGAATGCATATTTTGTTTTGTTTAATAAATAAACGCTGACATTGTATATTCATCAATAAATTTTAATCATAAGTGCGTTACTTATACAAGTCCTTGACTCTATGCAGTATTGCAAGTATGATCTTCCGCTTGTTGACAACCGATGTACGATAAAACGAAGCTCCTTCATATTACAGGTGAGAAATGTCGCTTGTCAAGAAAAATACTAGATAAACTAAAAAAAATTGAAAATTTATTTACGGCGGCGCTAAAAAAATTTTAATTAAATTTAAAATGATAATAAAATTTATTATTAATTCTTCATTATAATCTCAGAGCTGGGTAAAGAATTACTTCTTATCACACTTTACTTCTTCATCAGAAGGTATGAAATTTTTCATTAATGTCATGAAATCATTGAAGGGACACACAGTATCACATCCTGGTATTTTTAAATCAACGACAGTCGCTGGGATTCCCCGATAATAGCGCGCCTGGAAATGAAAAAATGTATGTTCGTAGATAAAATAAATTCGTACGATAATTAATTAGATTCGATTTAAGCAAAAGTTCACCTTCACGTAATAGTTTTCTTTTTTCTGAAGTAACTCAACCATAACACTGGCAGAATATTTTGGAATATGTGCATCAAGATCACTTACAATAGCGAGAAGAGACGCAACATTTGCGTCGTGAGCACTAAAAATATTCATTTTCTGATGGTTGGTAAGTTTTCCATTGACAATATCACTCATGGTATCAGTGATATTTCGAAGAACCATGCCTGTAAATAATTATAAATAATCACCGAATAGATGATTTATCAAACTATTCAATATTCACTTACCACCGGATAATCTCTTAAGATTATCATTAAAAAATATTGATTTATAATCCAAGTTTGATGCATCGAAAAGCAAACCCTCGGGAAAAATTCCTTCGGACCATTCAGGAAGCTGACGATTCATTGCCTTTAATGCTGTCAGTCCACTAAACAAACTAGCCAGTGCTTTGGTTGTCGATATTTCTTTTCCAGTCACCACAGTGAGATTTTCCATAAGAGGGTGAAATCGGTCGATTTCGCTTTTCAGTTCCGGTGAATTTAACACTCTCTCAAGCTCTTCTTTATATCTACGCCATAAATTAAATACTACAGCTAATAAATTCAGCAGTAACTATACTATTCAAAAATAATAAGCTTACAGTGGACAATCATTCGGTTTCAAAAGAGTATCATCGGCTGCGGGAACATAAGATGTAAGAATCGGTTGCCAATTTAAAGTGTCATTCCACACTTGTGGGCCTTTCGGAGGATACATCGCAGAGACAACAAGTTGTAAAGACATTCTCGTTCTATCACGATCTGTACTACGTGCTACTATATCTTTCGGAATATAAATATCACCCAGAAAATCATCGTAGAGATCACGCAGCATCTGGCCTAATTGATACTCCCGCCGTTTACCAGCCTGAATTTATTCGAATCAATATTTTAGTTTTGATCAGTTCCAATTTCTTATTTTTTAAAAAATAATATTTCAGTATACGTACAACTGTCAATTGTCCGCGGCCTATAGGATAAAAATCATCATGCAGATACGGATCATTCGGATAAAATTCTTTATCTTGTGGTGTCCGATCTCCATGACGAAAAATCTAGAATCCAAATTTCTTTACTTATTTATGAAACATCTACAATTAGATTAATAAAGAAAATAAATCGTTAAACTTACAACTGTCACAAATTTTAATTCATAGTCCGTTGAAATGACACCCGCAATAAAATTAGTGATAAATATATAGACTAAAAATTTAAACTCCATATCTGTTTAATTTGTTAAAGAGATAAATTCGCAGAGTAATAATAGAGTGTATCGATTGACTATTGATAAATCAGCTTTCGGTCACTCGACAGTAGCGTCTATTTTTTTTCCTGTTAATTCTAAAGTTTATGAATTTTAAAAAATGCATATTTCATATTGTCTAATAAACAACCAAGCCAATATTGTATATTTACCAATACATTTCAATAATAAGTGAATTAATTATTCAAGTCCTTGACTGTGCGCACGTTTATAATTATCCGCTGGTTGTCAATCGATCTGCGATAAAAACAAGCTCTGAGTTCACATCGTGAGTGAAAAAGTAGTTTGTGAAGAACAATAATAGAAAAACTAAAAAAAAATCTTATTCTATTTCAAGTTAGGAAACCAGGTTTTAGAAAAGTTATTTTAAATTTATATACATATATATTTACAAAACGATTTCAAAAAATTAATAAAAGTCCGATAATTATTTTTAATAAAAGTTTTATTGTTCATTGATTACTATTCTACGAACTTATCAATTATTTTTAGTACACATCATTTCCGCATCAGTGGCAATCAAATTTTCCATTAAAACCATAAATTTATTGAATGGGCACAAAATATCACACCCTGGAATTTTAATATCTTTTAGTGTCGGTGGGATTCCCAAATAATAACGGACCTAAAATTTAAAAAAAAATATCAGTAACAATTAATAATATTTTTATTTGTTTAATAAAATATGTAAATGTAAAGTCCTCGTACTCTAACGTAGTAATCTGTACTATTATTTAATAATTCAACCATTACGCTGCTAGAATATTCAGGCATGTGTGGTGTGTACGCGCCAAAAATGAAAAGAAGAGAAGCCACGTTTGTGTCATGTCCACTAAATATCGTCATTATTTTATCTGTATTTCCCGATCCATTAATTACCCCCATCATTGAATCAGTTATATTTCGTAACAGCATTCCTGTAAAATTCACAAATCTATTTTAAATAATTTATTCACTTTTCTCAAAAATATTCTGGTAAATATCAATTGACATGCCGCCTCTCAATCTTTTAAGATTTTCATTTGAATTTTTAATTTCATAATCTAGAACAGTTCCATCTAACAATAAACCATGAGGAAAAATTTCCGTGGCCCATTTGTCAAGTGGCAGCCCCATCGATGACTCAGCCATCAAAACATTATAAAGAAGTAATAAATCAAAAGGCGACGATATATTTTTGCCGGTAAGTAGAGTGAGATTTCGCATAAGAGGAAGAAATATGTCAATTTTATTTTTTATTTCCGGAAGTTCTTTTACTTTTTCCAGCTCCGCTATATATCTGCAAGTATTCCAGAATTACTACCGATTGGTTTTCATAATTAAAAAAAAAATTTTCTCTTACCTTGGGCACAGAATCGGTACCAACAGAAAGTCTTCAGCCCTCGCGACATAAGATGTCACAACCGGTTGCCAAATTAAATTTTTATTCCACACTTGTGACTCTTTTGGAGGAAATAGCCCAGCTAATAATAATTGTAATGACATTCTGGTTCTCGCATAATCAGTACTACGCGCTATCAGATTTTTCGGGTTATAAAGGTCACCTAGTAAGTCATTGTAAAGCGTACGAAGAAGCTGACCTAATTTGTACACTCGTTGTTTACCTTCCTACAATTCAAATTAAATATATCCGGAGTATTCTTCAAATTGATAAGTTCAAGACTCACATTAGTCAGCTGCCCATAGCCTACTGGAGAAAAATCATGATTTTTGTATGGATCATTTGGAAACATTTCTGTTTTATCAGGTGTCCGATCTCCATGGCGGAAAACCTGAAATTATTTTTTTTTTTTCAAATTTCCAAAAGGTAGTTACTTATGAAAAAAAAAATTTACTTACAACAGCGACATACTGGAGTTTCAATGGTGATGATGATGGTTCTTGATTGGCTGAATTGACAAATGAATTTAAATTGACAATCACAATAATAAAAAAGAAAATTTCTATTCGTCTATTCATCTCTATGAGAATTAATTTATTTAATATTATAATTTGGCTACTTGTTAAAGTTCTGAAATAATTTATGAAATACGGTTTGAAAAACGTTTTCTCACTGAGAATTTAATTTTGATATAATGAATAAGTAAATAAATTAAATAATCATTTGATAACTTGAGTTACTCTTAGCAAAGTCATATTTTGTAATAAAGACTTTGTTATCATGAAACGAGAGATTAGACTGAAATAAGTATGAGTGTGAGGAATTATAAAGTATATTAGTGATGAGTCATTAGCGGGAGAAAACTACATTTGAACTGTTCCGATAATCATCTTTTTATTTAAATTTCGTGTATTTAAAATATAAGTCACATTCATTTTGGATAATTTATAACAATCGAGTCGAATTGTTGATTATTTTTTTCACACTTTGTTTCTTCATCCGAGGGCAGATAATTTTTCATCAATTTCATGAAATCATTGAAAGGACACCAGGAATCACATCCGGGTATTTGCAAATCGATTACAGTCGGCGGGATTCCAAGGAAATGACGGACCTGAAATCGTTGCAAATAAATATAAAAAATATGATTCATTCATAAATTATTTAGATCGCTAGTAAGTATTTTACCTTGACGAAGTAATTGTTGTTTTTCTGAATTAACTCCACCATGACACTGCTAGCAAATTTCGGGACGTGTGGATCGAGGTCACTTAGAACGGCAAGAAGAGACGCGACGTTTGCGTCGTGGGCACTGAAAATATTCATTTTTTGATGGTTACGAAGTTTTCCATTGACGATTTCACTCATTGTATCGGTGAAATTTTTCAGAACCATGCCTGCAATAATAAATAATTTTAACCAGTTGATAAAAATGAATAGATAAATTATCAAATGAACTTACCACTTCTCAATCTCTTCAAATTATCGTTATAAAAAAGCGACTTGAATTCGAGATTTGCTCCATCTAAGAGGGCGCCGTAAGGAAAAATTTCTTCGGACCATTTGGGAAGTTGGCGATTCATCGACTTCAATGCTGTCAATCCATTATAAAGTAGAAATAAGTCATTGGACGTCGATATTTCTTTACCGGTCACTGCTGTAAGATTTTTCATGAGTGGGCGGAATTTTTCGAGCTCACGTTTAAATTCAGGTAATTTTATTACTCTTTCATATTCTTCTTTATATCTGCGCATTGTATTAAAAACTGTAATTAATAAATTTAAAAATGATTAGATTATTATTTTAAAGATAGTGAGCTTACTGTGGACATAAGTCGGCTTTCAAAAGGCTGTCATCGATTTCCGGAACATAGGATGTGAGAATCGGCTGCCAATTTAAAGTGTCATTCCATACTTGTACGCCTTTCGGGGGGTACATCGCAGCGACGACAAGTTGCAAGGACATTCTCGTTCTAACAGTTTCTGTACTACGGGCGACCAGATCTTTTGGGACATAAATATCACCCAGGAAATCATTGTAGAGATAGCGCAGGGCCTGGCCTAATTGATATTCTCGCTGCTTACCTGCCTGAAATTTTCAAATTAATATTTTAGCTTCCAATAATCATAATTTTTTTACATCCATCAAAAATTACTCACAACTGTCAATTGTCCGCGGCCCAGAGGATGAAAATCATCATGCAGATATGGGTCATTTGGGTAAACTTCATTATTTTCTGGTGTCCGATCTCCATGACGAAATACCTAGAACCCAAAGCTCGTCTTATTTGTAATAAATATAAAAAGTTATATTATGAAAGAAAAAAAAATATTATCAAACTTACAACAGCCACAAATTTCAATTCATAGTCGTTTGATATAACGCTCGCTATAAAATTGGTGATTAGTAAAAATACTAGAAATTTGAACTCCATTTTGCCAAACTGTAACAAAAATTCATTACCGGAAATAATTTATTGCTCTCGCACTTAGTGTAGACATAAATAAATAAATTATGCAAAATTTCGTAATTAAAAAAAATCATACTAAAAAAAAAACAAAAAACTATTGAAAATTATGTATGTTTCATACCTTCACAGTTTATATCGGCGAATATTACTGTCAAGTTTTTTCACAAACTTACTCACGATTTAATTTTAAAACTCAAGTTACAATTTAATAGACAAACTATTTATTATTCAACACATGATTTAAATGCCTAATGGTATATTATTCAAGGCCTTGACTTTAAGCGTGCGGTTGTATGTAATTATGTCTTGACCGGTAAGTCTATGATCTAAAAATCCAACAATTAAATTTTTACAGACGAAGATATTTTGAAAGAAAAAACTAAATAATTAAATAATGTATCAAATTTTAAAAGCCAACTGACCTTGACGTTAAAAATGCGCTCGCTTTCTGAAACCGGAATGTTACTGCGTAGAAAGTCAGGAAACAATTCAAATGAAATCAGTAAAAGATTGATAGTTATACTTAAAGATGAGGAGAGATAAGCTCGCAACTGATTGTAATTATCGTCTAATCACTTCAAAGCAATATTTGATATATAGTCTATGAAAGATATCTGTAACATGCTGACTAATTTTTTTCGATAAAGAAAAATGTTGTTTATTGACAAACAAATAAAACTTTTTGAATTTACATGTCATTATTTGAACTTAAATTTTATTTATTTATTATTGGGTCACGATAAAGCGACCCGCCTTTCTCGCATTCCATTTCTTTATCAGATGGTATCAAGTCTTTCATCAACGTCATGAAGTCACCGAACGGACATGGGTTAGAACAACCGGGGATTTGTATTTCTTTTGAAATCGCCGGAATTCCCAAATAATAACTCATCTAAATATGAGAAAAAAATAATCAGTGTCAATAATTGCTGTGGGATAGAATATATATGTATGATTACTCACCCCGATATAGTTATCAGTCTCATTGCTTAGCAATTCAAAAATAACAGCGGAGCTATAAGATGGCACGTGTGGTTTGAATACTCCAAGAGCTTTCAAAAGAGCTGCAATGTTCGTTTCTCGTGAGCTAAATAAATTTATCTTTGGTTTATCGGAGTTTTCATTTTCAATTTTATCTGTCATGAGATCTGTCAGATGTCTTATAAACATTCCTATGGAAGAATTCAAATACTCAATCATATTCAGTATAAATTAAATAGGGCAAATTTTTACAATCGGGACTCCACACATACGTAAAAATTAGAATAGATTGAAAGAAAAAATTTGATGATAACCCAATTTGTCTGATTTTACGTAAAAAATCGATGGAGCCGCGATTCTAAATAATTACTCTAAATTAGTTTGAGAAAATATAAACTTCTGTCTTACCGCCAAACAATCTTTTGAGTTTTGTATTATAGCTCACAGTGTCGTATTCTAAAATAGTTGCGTCAAGTAGCGGACCATCAGGCATAATTTCCAAAGCCCAGTCGTGTATTTTTTTTCCTCCCATATAATCAGCCATTAAACTATGATACAAATCGTACAAATTGGCCGTTGAGTTTATTAATTTGCCGGTCAGTGGAGTGAGTTTTTCCATCAGAGGTCGAAATTTGTCAACTTTTTCCACTACTTCTGGTAGATTTCGCACTTTTCCTAATTCTTCCATGTATCTAAATGACACACAACATAACTTCTGCATCAACACCATTAGTAAAAATTCAAAAAATAAATTTAATTGAAACTTACTGAGGGCATTCTTCGGGTATCATCAAAATATCAAAAACTTTTGGTATATATACTATGGAAATTGGCTGCCAATTGAGATTTTGATTCCAAATCTGATCTTTTTTCGGTGGGTACAACGAACTAAGTACCAGTTGCAAAGACATTTTTGATCTATCGAATTCTACACTACGAGCCATCACATTTTCTGGAGTGTAATAATCACCTAGAAAATCATTGTAGCGGTTTCGAAGATATTCGCCGAGTTTGTATTCTCGCATTTTGCCGTTCTGAAAGAAACAAAAAAAACCAATTGCTAATTGAATTGAAATTATTTCAGCAGCAGTGATACGAACATTAGTCAGCCCTCCAGTACTGATTGGGTAATAATCGTAATAAGTATTAGGATTGTTTGGATATTTTTCTTCACCGGATTCTGGTATCCGATCGCCATGACGGAAAATCTGTCAGAACATAAAAAATGTTAGCGGAAAATGATAAATTTGTTTTATAAATTCAACTAAAGACAAAATTCATAATGGAAAAAAATATTTACCACTGCCAGAAATTCAAGTTCAAGATCATTAGATTTTATTTGAACGAATAGATAAATTATTATAAGAAAACATAAGTTGAGAAACATGATTCCTCACACTACTGTAGTATTGTGTTATAAGTATAGCGTAACAAGGTGTAGAATAAAATATATGACTAGCGATAATTACTGTAAGTAAAGCGTCAATTATATTTGTCCTCGGTTCGACACGAATTATTATAAAAAAATGATAGCAAGTGAAAGGAATATTGGAAATAACAATATATGTATTTACAATAACAACAGACGTTCATAAAAGTATTGAATTATAATTAAACATACGCTCTAATAATTATATTTTTAATAAATCAGGTAAGTAAATATTAAAAAACAGTATAAATATTTAATTAAATGTCTAAATCGATAATCGTGAAGTTTCCTCTTCGTCCGCAGTCTTTATCAAAATCTTCCATCGTAACGTTTTTCAAAATGGTTTTGAATGTCGTCAGCAAACAAGTCGTACCTTCGCAGCCTGGTATAACAAAATCTATGATTTTATCTTCATTTATATAGACGACCTATGAAAAAAAAGTACTTTTTATCGTAATGCACTCAAATTACGAGAATTTACCGTAAAAAAAATCACTCCGCATACAGAGTAAATAAGGAGTTTGTTTTTTCAGCGGAGTGATCTGGATTTTATTTCAATCTGCATTTACTCCGATTCAGAGTTTTAGTATTCAAATAATTTCCTTCTACGAGTGAATTTAACTTCGATCCGGAATTTAAATACTAAAATTAACTCCACTTCGGATTTAATTTGCGTTCACTCCGCAAATTTCTTAGTCCGTATTATTATAATATATAGTAAATATCTAATAAGAAAAAGGTTTAGAAAAATCAATGAACCTTGACATAATATTCGCTATCTATTTGATGTAATTCAAAAATAACTGTGCTCGCATATCCAGGAACATGTGGCTTGTAAACTTTGAGAGTGTTCAATATTGCCCCAATTTGAATTTCATTACTTGCATAAAAGAATCCTTTGCGTTCAGTATTTTTTCCACTCAACAAATCATCAATTCGGTCCAAAAACGTTCTTATCCAGATGCCACCCAACAGACGTTTCATCCGATCGGTGTAAGTCTGAAGAATATATTCGACAGCACTTATGTCTACAAGTTTTCCATTCGGAAATATATCAGTTATCCATGGCGCCAGATCGAGACCAAGACTCGCCTGAGATTAAGTAAACAAATTTATTATTATAATTATAATCAGCATCAATAGAGTTCATTGACTCGTATTACATAAATCATTAAATTTGATAAAATTTTTTTCAGTCACCTGAGAAGCCAATTGATGATAAAGAATCCAACTTTGTATAGCTCTCGTGTGATTAACTCCCGTGTGTAGAGTCAGATAACTAAAAAAATCTTTGACACCGCCGAGGACTTGAAGCAATCGGTCAACTTCTGCATTAGATTTCTTCCGATCAATCGCGTAATTTTCGCATAAAAGCATCGGAAAGTTCAAAATATCTTCTTCCGTCGGCAGTGAATGAACAGGAATTGGTATCCAAGGTAAATCCGGATTCCATACTTGGGAAGGTGAAGGTGGAAAAAGACCTGCGGCGACAATGTGCGCAGTATTTATTGCTCTGCTCATTCCAATAGATTTGAAATAAACGCGACTCGGCATATAAATTTCTCCCAATAATTCTTTGTATCTTTCCCGTAATAATTTTCCTAATTTATATGCATTTTGTTTTCCTTTCTGAAAATATTATTTACCATAAATAAATTAACTATCAATTGCCGCTAATGATTACTAATAATTATCCTCGTTAGTCTTTACCGCAGTATAAAAATAAATAAATAAAAATTTACATTTGTTAATTCCATAGGTCCATCTGGATACCAGTCGCGATCTTTGTATGGATCGTTGGGATAATATAAATATGAACTGGATCCATCAATAGGATTACGGTCCGCATGTCGAATCGTCGCTTGGATTAATTTTATTTCACCATCACATAAATTTAAAATAAATAAAATATAAACAATAAACATAAAAAAAAAGTTTTTTTTTAATAACATTTTTCAGAATTTTTTTAAATAAATTTATTAATTATCATTGAAATTTTATTAAGAACTGATTGACTTTCGATACCACTTATAAAAGATCCAGACGATAACTGATGATTTTATAAAATAATTTCCAGGCAGATAAAAAAATTTTTTAGATAAATATATAAACTAGATCATTGATATACTTGACGTGAAATGTTCTCATGCATGCGTAATAAATCACAATAACATTTTATTTGTACAGTTATTATATTAATTACACCTATAAATATATATATATATATATATATATATATATATTTTACAGGGTCCGGGACGGTATTTTCCTAAGTGGTTTTTATAGCAAAATATTTTTTATTTAATTAATTATCTATATATAATTATGTAATAATAATATACACAATTATATCAGAACATTATAATTATTTAAGATCTAATTAAAATTATTCTAGACCCTCAGTGTTGATGGTCGCCACCCGATAGAGCGATTCGCCTTTCGGACAAATCATTTCTTCGTCCGATGGTATCAAATTGCTCATTAATCTCATGAACTCTTTGAACGGACACGGAATACTGCATCCTGGAAGTTGTTTCTCTATCGACTTGGACGGGATCCCCAGGTAATGCCGCAATCCCACGTAGTAGTCAGTCTCGTTGCGAAGTAATTCCACGATTACACCGCTACTGTACGAGGGCACGTGCGGTTCAAATATACCGAGAGTATTTAAAAGAGATGCTACATTTGTTTCATGTCCACTAAATAAATTAATCTTTGGTCCTTTATCAGTTGCGTTGTTTACTATTTTAGACATCATGTCTGTGAAATGTCTAATGAACATTCCTGCAACAAAAAATAAATTTTTACTTAATTATCTAGACAATAAAAAATGAAAAAAATATTGAGTTTAAATCTTACCGCCGTTCAGTCGTCTGAGCTTCTCATTGTAATGAGTTATGTTGTAATCGAGAATAATTCCGTCCCACAACGGGCCGCGAGGAAAAATTCCCTGAGTCCATTTGGGTAATTCGAGTCCCATAATATACTCGGCCATTAAATTATGATACATGTCATAAAAGTCTGTTGTTGTACTTATAATTTTACCCGACAGTAACGAAAGCTTTTGCATAAAAGGCCGCATTTTATTCACTTCCTTTTTAACTTCTGGTAGTTCTTTAATTCGCTTCAATTCTTCCAAAAACCTGCGAGACATTTTGTTAATTTAAAATTATCTATCAAAGTACGAAATGATATTCGAGTAAAAAAACTTACTGAGGACATTCTTCAGGTATCATAAGAATGTCATTGTCACCGGGCTCATAGGTGTAAGGAATCGGCTGCCAGTTTAGATATTTATTCCAAACCTGAGTGCCTTTTGGCGGATACAAAGAGCTCAACACCAACTGTAAGGACATTTTTGCTCTGTCGTACTCAGTACTACGTGCTGCCAATTTTTTTGGATTGTAATTTTCTCCCAAGAAGTCATTGTAGAGACTGCGAAGATGACTGCCCAGATCGTACTCTCTTTTTTTTCCGAGCTGAATAAAAAAATAATTTATGTAGCAAGTAATAGCTCTATTATCCACGTGATCAAGTGTGTAATGAAGATAATAAATTATGATGAGCAATAAATTAATGATAAATACTTACATTAGTTAATCCTCCATGGCCTTCCGGGAAGTATTCATAGTCTTTGTATGGATCGTTGGGATATTGTTCTCGTCCATTATCAGGCGCTCTATCGCCGTGACGGAAAACCTTTAATTAGATAAAATTTATGTAAAAAAAAACTTAATAAATAAAAAAGGAATTTATATTTAATATTTACCACAGCAAGAAATTCAATTTTCGGTTTCGTCGATTCGATTTTTGTGAATAAATTAATAATGACTAGAAGTGAAAATATTTTGAACACCATGGCTAGATCAATAGTTTCAAATACCTGTTTAAAATTCAAAAATTATTAATTATTTATCATTATTGTATCGTAATTAAATGTTTATCCGATAATTGTATGCATGAGAAAAAAATTTGTTACTATCAAAAATTACAATACGAACTCGATTACAATTTATTGACACTGACAAGTTTGAGTATTGTATTTTTACTATTTTAAAATAAAATTTTTTTTTTACAAGGACACACGATTTATAGATCAAGTGTAATTATGCGAATTCAACTTCAATTAATCGATGTACGCACGTCACGCGATGTGATGAGTATTTTTTTTCTATCAATGCCAATTGACAATTAAATAAATAATACTATTATTAAAACCGGTAATTAAATACAGAAATAAAAATTTTATTTTTCAAATTTTCATTTTTTCCGTTATCATTATTATTATATTTATAAGCAAATTATATATATTTGAATACACTCAGTAAAAATATTAAACCAATCCGCAACTAAGTATTAATTCAAAACTTCCGATCGAACCTCATAAAAATAAATTGAATTCGATTGAATGGTAATAAAAACAAATAAAAAGAGTTATTACTCAACGATTAATAGTACACGGAAGTTATAAGCAATGAATACACATCCACTTTTTTTCTATTAACAAATTTTACGAGATAAAGTTCATCATTGATCGGCTGCTGAATGAACTGCAATGAGTTAATTTACAATGAGCTCAGTGAATCGAAGCAAGTATTTAATTAATTAATAAATAAATAATCTGAAGAAATATTATCCTGAGAAATTACGTAAAACGTTAATGAACACTTAAAAAAAATTCAAACACATTTTAAGTGATAAAATTTCATTTATTAAGCAGTGAAATTTATTTTTTCCGCACTGTTTCAATTCTTACCGAAATAATTTGAAATTTTGAAACCTCGTGTTCTTCTGATTGACGAAGAATCACTCACTTATAAATGAACAAAATAACATCTAATTCCAAAATCCTAATTTAATCTTATCTGATTTAATTTTAACTTTAACTTTGAATAAGTAAATAATTTAAGTATTTCGTCATACAAAAGCAATTAATAATTTAAAACTATCGTGTGATATTCAATTTTATTTAGTGATTACAGGAAAAACCAAAAGTCATTATCCTACACAACTTTTATCATTTAATTGATGCAATAGCTCAAGAATCTCTAATCATAAAATATTAACCTTGTGATCGACCAATAGAACAAATTTTGAATCATGAATTTGAACAAAAATTTCAAATTTTTTCCTACGGATTAATTTCCAATAAAAATAATCATTGTTTTAAATGAATCATTTGAATCGAACATAACTTTTGAATAATTAATACAAATTTATTTATATTAAAACTTGTTACTTAAATATTTATATATTTAATGATAAGTTTTATATATTTGCATTTTAATAAAATTTATCTCTGTATTGCATAACTAGAAAAATACAATTAAATATTTTAATACCTCAAATATTATAATATAATAATTACTTATATAAAAAATTATAATTATCAAAAAAAAAAAGTAAGTTAAGAAGATATCAAAAATTTAGCTTCCGGTTTAAAACAATAGATAAGTCTTTTGATAATTACCTGGAATGGGCACTTTCAGTGGGATACTAAAAACTAAAAAATGATATCTGGTATAATTTTATAAAACTCGGACAGGGTTAGTTGAATAAACTTTATCATTTTGAAATCTACAGAGACATTGCCGTAGTATTTGTTTATTAAGTGTGTGGAAGTTGTTTTCATGATTTATAATAAAGATAAATTATTTTCAGTCTTAAGATAAGACGTTAAATATTTTCTAATATCACGCTTTAAAGGTGTGGATATATACTAGTTATAAGACAATAATTATAATTTTATTCTCCCGCTTCACTTGTGGTAATTCAAGTGGGAGAAAGAGTCTATCAAACGATTACGAGTCTAGTGTCATCTTTTACATCAACGAGGCGGAAGAAATTTTTATATCTTGCTGTTGGTTCGTACATTATTTATTTCAATTAATTATCTTCTCTTAATTGATAAATTTATAAAAAAAATAATAACATTAATTTTTCAAAAATACATTTGATTATTAACGTATAGATTTTTGCCGTCACAATGTTCGCACTTTGGATTCTTGTGTTATTTTTCTCAAGGTCTGTACTCTCGGATCAAGAATTGAAGCTAGTTCATGTGGTAATTACTATCAATTATTTATAATCAGTGATAAATATATATATATATATATATACATATATATTTTTTATTAATACTTGATTTTATTTTTAAATTTCAGGTATTTTCGCATAAAATGTACGCGCCAATTCAAATAAATCAAAACAACACTTTCATGTTTCCTGAAAAATTAGACTACAAATATTTTTTGGAGTCAACTGATGACATGGTCAATGTAAGTTTACATTTATCATTCATTTAAATATATTTTTTTTATGCATTGGAATTACATGTGATTATTTAACTAGTCGGCTAAATTGGACATGTACAATCTGGGAGTATTTTTGCGACAAAGATATAATTATTTTCTCGGAGATATTTTCCACCCGGAAATAATGCGCATGCGCACTACAGAGTATCCTTTGTCAATGATTTCTGGACTTTTGGTTGACGCGGGTCTTTGGCCACCTGCTGAAGCTCAGAAATGGGAAGCGAATTTAAATTGGCAGCCAGTTCCAACAGGTAAACTGACAAATTTTCAACAGTTGTCATCACAAGGACTTGAAAATATAAATTTATATATTTTTCAGACTATCTAGCAGCAGATCGAGATACTCTATTACTAGGAAGTCTGTGTCCCAGTTTTATCGAAGACGAAAAAAAAGCTCAAGTCGCAAAAACTTCTGATGAGCATAAATTATTATATAGTACTCTGACAGAAAACTATGGGTCAAAAATAGAAAAACCTTCAGACGTTGCACTCTTACTGTCAACTTTCCGAACTATTGTAAGTCTAGTGAATAATAATTGTAATTGAATCACTTAATAAATTAATCGTAATTTAGGTTGATTCAAATTTGTCACTTCCCACGTGGGCCAAGGAGTTATATCCTGACAAATTATTGGACGCGACTTTCCTGTCCTACGAGCAATTGGCTGAGACTAAACGTCAGATCCAACTGAATGGCGGAACATTATTGCAGAAAATAATAAACAACTCAATGGCGCACGAGAAAAGTAATGGAACCAGTAAACTTAAGATCCTCATGTACAGCGCTGAGGAGCGAACTTTAATCGGGTTATTAAAAATTATGAACTCATGGTCTCCTCACATCTTGAGTCCAGCAGCGGCATTGCTTTTTGAAGTATACGCCGACTCCGTAACTAATAAATATGCCATCAAGGTAAAAAACTCAATTATGCAGTACACAGAAAAAAAAGAATTCGCCTCAAGAAAATTTTTCTCTTTAATTCATAGTGCAAAAATTTTTTTGAAGCAGTAAAATTTTTTTGCGCCACGAAATTCTTTTTTTCTGTGTACAGATTCATTGTATTTATATGACAATTATCGTTACCTTGTTTCTTATGTAATTGCAGATGATGTTCTATACATATAATGAAACAGTCCCATTTCATTTACAAAATTGTAGTGAATATTGTCTTCTTGAGGATTATTCAACCCAATTAAAAAGTGTACTTCCTGAAAATGCAACGGCGTTATGTCAACTAGAAACATCAAAGAATCCAAACTCGTCTCCGATACTGACAACTAATACGATACTTTTATTTATTTTGTTAAGTTTTACAATAATTAACGTGACTTAAAATTCTCAAATTTTATAAATAATAAATATCCGTTAAAATAAATAATTTTTTAAAACCAAAAAATTATAAAAGTTAAAACTTAAATTTAAATTATTCTGACAGTAAACAGATCAATTTAGAAACCCACTCTGTCTTCAAAGAATTTGTGGATTTATAGTTTGCTAATAATATATTCAAATTTGTTTTTAAATACAAATTTAAATCTTCAGCGGGAACTTGCTGTTGGGGACTCGATAAGTGATTGATGTAAGACACCCAATTTCTTCGCCACATACGAGTTACTTCCGAAGTTGATTCATCGTTCACTTCAGCTGCTTCACACTTCAACATCGCGCTGTATTTTGTAATTACCGTTTCTAATCCATACAAAATCAAAAGTTGTTGTCTGTCAATTGAATTCTTCAGCCGACTGTCCCTCAGTTGGGTTTCGTCCATCGTTAAGTCCAACAGCTCCGTGATCAGAAAATTCAAAGTTTCTTTCAAAATATTTGGGGATTTGTTGAGTTCTAGTACTACTGATATACAAAGTTGTCTCTGCATATTCTGAAAATAAAAATTTGATCATAAGTATTAATATTATGATATTTTTTACTGATAATTACCGTAAGATTTTTGTAGGACGAGTTGCTGAAGATGTTTTTGATAGTTGAGACGATACATTTGACAAAGAAATGACAGATTGATACGTCAGTATTTTCTCGTCTTTCCAATTGATTGACAAAGTCTCCAATTGTTTGCAGAGCTTCTACAACAATTGTTTTATTCTCATAAATATTATTGAGAGTTTCTTCGGAGACAAAGTCATCGAGAAAAGTGCGAGTGATAGTGAGCGCGAAGTCGTCTAGCTGACATTCTTCAAAAACTAGCATCAGTTGCTGTGATGATATCGGATAGTCTTTTTCCTGGATCTCTTGTATCTTAACATCATGGGGTCGTTTAAAAGAATTTATTGACTTTGATTGTTTGAATGACTCGACAGACTCAGAAACTAAACTATAATTACTTTCGCTCTGCATTTGCGATTCCAATTGACTGCCAATTGAATCTTGAAGCCCGACTCCACTGTCAGCGATACTGTCCCCTTGACTGAATAATTTTTTGGGAATAGAATCTTCACCAAAACTCACTTCTGGACTATGTTGACTGTCCTCTACATCTTTTTCTGGCAGGACTGATTTTTTAGCCGTCTTTACCATTGAAACTTCACCGTTAGTATAATTAATTTCCGTTCCGTTTCTTATTATTTTTACCACTTCAAAATCGTCATCATTAATTAAATTTTTCTTCTTCTTCTTTCTCTTGATCATCATAGAAATTCGTGTAGGTTCACTTCTCTTCAATTTATTTCCTCGATTTTTCTTCAACTGTTCAACCAGTTTGCGGATATCATTTACTGAAACGTCACAGTCTTTTTTTACACATGACTTCAGCCAAGTCATGATACGTAAAAACGTTAAATGTTTGTTCCATTTGACCTGTGGACTGGTAGCAGCAGATGGTTCAATAATTTGAGGTTTATCATAATCAGCGTGATAAGAACATGAACAGTTTTTGGATCCCAAGGATTTTTGGTCATAATTAAAGTCAGCTTCTTCAACTCCAGCTATCAAATCAAAAATAATTGGAGATCTTGCTGTTCTTTTATCACCTATTTTTTTATTGAAAATTAAAATATGTAAATTTTTATTATAAAATGTATAATAATTAATATGAGTGCATGTAGCAGACACCAGACAAATTTAAAATTAAAAATAATATTTATAAAAAATACATGTGTTAATTTCAAAATTTTTTAAATGCGCATTTTTTAAAAATATTATTCTATTAATTATTTAATTTATTTATTAATAATTTTAAATTTCTCTGATGTTTGTTACATTCGCACTCATTAATTAATAATTAATAATAATAATAAATATACCAGCAGGATCAATTGGTTTTCTACAACTATTTGATAGATAATTCAAAAGTTTATCAGAAATATTTTCAAGATGATTATCAAGCGGGTCCATAATTAAATTTAATTAATTAATTAATTATTATTTATAATGATCTTCAAATCAAATGGTTTCCATAAACTGAAGTTAATTTTAAATTCAAAACATTCGATTGCGAGTATCGATATATCGTGTGGGTTGGAGGACACATGCGCAACAATCGATACCCCAAAAGTGAGCGACTTCAGCTGGCTGTTGTCTCGTGGTCCACCGGTGTGAGAAAAAGTGTACTCTGTACACTTGAAATAATTAAATAAATAAATTAATAAGTAGATATAAAAAATAAATAAATTTAAAAAATGGAGTCGTTGCAAACTGGAGCATTGTCTGGTGCAGAACGTGATGAACTTATGCAGCAGGTTAAGCAGGAAATAGCCGTAGCAAATGCCCAAGAATTACTCACGGTAATATATTGCATAATTATAACTTTTATTTAAATTAATATTTATCACTTTTTGATAAATTAAGTATATTGTTTTTTTGAATTATTTTTAGAAAATAACAGAGAAGTGCTTCAAAAAATGCATTTCCAAGCCCGGCACCTCCTTGGATAGTTCAGAGCAGGTACAAATTTATGTCCATTGAATTTTTTATTTTACAGAGAATTTAAATTTAAATTTTTAGTTGGGTTTTGTTTAATTAATTTTAAATTAATTTAATGTCGGCATATGATATTAATATATATACATTTATAATGTATATATATATATATATATATATATATATATATATATATATATATATATATATATATATATATATATATATATAGAAATTTTGATCCTGGTTTTAATGAAACTCGTCATTAAAAAATCTAGAACTTGACTATTTAATTAAGGGCAGGATTTTGAATTCGAAATTTTAACTAAATCTCTTATTTTTGTATGAAAAATTATAAATATGTATATGGAAATATATTATATACTAGTAAGGATTAATTAATTAAGGATTTAAAAACTGGTGGTAAATTAGAGTGTGTAATTATTTTGTTTTTTGTTACAGAAATGTGTCGCGATGTGCATGGATCGTTATATGGATGCATTCAATGTCGTATCGAAAGCTTACAGCAATCGATTGCAAAGAGAACGTAATAGATTGTAAATAAATTTATGTATTTATGTGTTGAAACATAAATATGACAGTGGAAGCAGCAGACAACTGGAAACTTTTGTATTTTTGAATAAACGAATTAAATATTAACAGAAAATAATTTTGAAAAATTACAAATTCTAATTCTGAGTGAATTTTTTCTAGTTTGTTGTTGAATACAGAAAATTTTAAATGCCTGCTACTTTCAGTGTCAGTGTTATATTCTTTGGTAACATAAGATGATGTAATTTGTTAGTTCAATTGAGTTACTAGAAAAAATATTCTTATTGTTATACCAAATCATTTTTTTTTACTCCAATTACATAAATAATAATGATAATTATAAAAATGTTAAATAATTGATTTTTGTATTTATAAATATCGATAATTGATAAATAATAACGATTATTATCTGTAAATACATTATTTTATTTGGACTGAATACAATTACTATCATTTCTTTAAAATTTAAATTAATTTTTTTTTTTTTACAAATTACATAGGAACAACATTATTTATATCTATTTCACACGAATATAAATCTAGTGTCGAGTTATTTTATTTATTTAAATTCCACAAAAGTCAATACAACTATTGGGCGGCGACAAAAATATTTATAAGAACGTCGATGGAATATCTATAAATTTTAAATAATAAAACTGTTTATTTTTTTTAAGCGATCGAGAAACTCTCAGCTGTTTAAAAATATTTTTGATTCTTTAATATTTTGAGTTTTACAAAATTCATTTTTTCAGTACCATGTAGAGCATAAAATTTTCCGAAGCTACAAAAATTTCCGTGGTCATTTCATTTGGAATTTTGATAGTTAGCGGACATTTGACAATTTTAAAAATTTTGAAATGATAAATTAAAATGTTTATAAAATAAAAATAAAAAAATTCATGTTGAGACAATTCAAAATTCTGTACATGCATTTTTTAAAAATTTCATTATTTGAATTATTAAATTTTTTTATATGTAATTGAAAAATTTTCGTATGTCTGCTACATTTGGTACCGCGACTATTAAACCGAAGACAGCAACCGTACGACACTTCAACCGAACGACAGTTCAACCTAGCGACATTTCAACTGACAAAAAATCCCTGATCAGAGGGCACCTAAATAAGAGGGTCCAGGTTATTTTCAGTTGAACTGTCTTCAGTTTAAAAGTCGCGGCACCAAATGGGTTCTGCTACATTTACACCCATTCGAAATTTAAAAAAATGAGTGTGAGAGAATTTCTCTACGCCCTAGTTCTGAAGGGTTGAAAATCCACTTTTCATTAATTAATAGTGTATAAAATAATAATAATAAATCGCATTTAAAACTATTTTAATAAAAATAATTGTGTTTTCAATAAAATTTGATTCCATCTTTTGATTATTTCTTTTTTTTCGATAAAAGTTTACATACGAAGATTATAATTATAAATCAATTCCATTATATTTATGAAATTACCAACTATTCATGTTTATATATATATATATAATAATATATACAATGCTCAGTAAGGTATAAAGTATCTCCAGATTTAATAATAAACCGGAAGCTCTTTAAAGTTATTTATTATTTCTATTCTATAATTTTATTTCTCCGTTTAAATTCATGCAGATAAATGCAAGTAAAATAATAATATTGATAATATAAACAAATAATATATTACGATAAACAGTTACAACAAATAATTATTAAAAGCATGCACAATAAATATTATAAAGTACATAAAAATATTTAAAATAATTGGGTGTTAATTAAATAAATTGATTTTTAAAAATATCGAAATAAATAGTGTCTATAAAAATGTGGTGGTTGTCAAGATATATCACAAACTAGCGTATAATTAGTCGTAATAATATGACAACTCCACATGTACAATTCCACGATATTATTTGCATTGTTTTATGATTAAATTAATTACTTTAATTATCAATAGACGCTAAAAGGCACAATATAGCTACCAATATATTCAACGTGGTTACGAAATTGTCCTCAATATTTTCTGTATATTTGTGTGAAAATATATATATCATTAATAATTATCTTTCTTAACTAATTAACAGACATACTAATAATTATTTAATTAATTACTTATAATTATGTCGAGTCTATGCAATTAAATAAGTAAATAAATTATACTAGTTATTAATTACTAAACAATTAATAATTATTATAAATAAAAAAAGTATTTCTGCAGCAACAATATATAAATTAAATGGACTAATGATCGGAACTTAGACGAATAAGTTGAATTTTAATAACATAAAATATCTAATTAATTTCTGTGTAAATAATTTATAAATACAAATTTTTAAATTAACTCCCGTATTGTGTTTTATATTTTTTAGTGATGAAAAATATATAATTAAACATTATCTTTAATTGTTACAACGTAAATTATAATCAGAAATATATTGGAATGTATTCGCTAATAAATTATACGAGGGAATGTTCAATGCAGTCCTGAATTTTAATTATTTTACTTCATTTCATTTTTTTTTTCTTAATCAGTCACGCGGTTTAAAAAAGCGCATGACTGATTAATTACGTATATATATTTTGATAACAAAATGTAACCACGTCGATTGGTCAGGAACACACCTGCTTACTTTGTAATTATTTTGTTGATTTATATTTTTCAAATTTACGGGCGAATGTTGGTCAAACTCAGTTATTATTTTTTTTTTAAATGCAGCCTTATAAATGTATTTTTCATTACTTTTGATATCTCATAAGTTTTACAAGTTAAATATATCGCGTTATTAATTTCAAAAAGACGTATAACTTAAATTATATGCACTTTTAATTTTCAATTTTTTGCTTTAAATCAACTCCCCAAAACAATTGGCAATAAAAAAAAGTTATAAGCCCTTTTGGCTTTAGGAAGTTCCTCAAAACCAAAAGGGCGCATATTTTTTTTCATTGCCAATCGTTTCGTAGACTTATTTTAGTTAAATTTTTTTTTTTTTTCAATTTTCAACTTTAGAATAAGTCTACAATATGATTAGCAATGAAAAAAAAATTTCGCGCCCTTTTGGTTTTAAATTTAGTGGCCAAACCAAAAGGGCGGAAAAAAAATAAGTAATTTCGAAATTAGTAACGCGATATACACTATAGTTACAGCAGAAAAAAAGAACATATGAAAAAATTGATCGATGTCTCTTACAATAAAATACGCAGTACGAGATATATATTCTATACAGCATTAAAAATTTATTGAGTCAATTTTAAAATTTTAAATTGTACTCAAGTTTCTTATTAATTTATTTTTAAAAATTAAATTTAATACATCATAAAGATGAAATGATTTATCGTATCATTCAATTGGAATTGCTTTAATAATTCTCACTGTATTGGATTGCCCAAAAATCACAATAGTATACATCATTCTACAGTTTAAAAACAATTGTTTTATAAAACTTTTGTCGTCACTAATTACTCATTAGTCGTATTCATTTATTCATTCATTTATTATTACTATTATTATTAAATATTTAATATTCAAAGTCCTTGCAGTCAGCAAGAAAAAATATACAAGTACTTAACTTTACTTTACTTTACTTAAACTCTGATAGATAATTTAAATTTTAAAAAACACTTAGCACCATATTATCTTTAAGAAAAAATAACTTGATAGATTTGTTTTTTTTCAGGCAATCCATTTTGTTTAAGACGGATGATTTACCAGTATCTTTTTCGGATACTTTAGCAGTTAGCTTCAGTCAAATGAGGTAATACACAACAGTCATAATATATGCAGAAATATTTTTACGATTAACGAACAAACAAAAAAAAATGTTTATTACACCGGGCAAAGTGGAACAGTAATTTTTTAAATATCAGTGACGTCAACAAACGTCACTACTTTACAGTCCATAAATGATCTCTCTGGTAAACGTAATACAGTTACTATTTATAATTATTTTTAAATAATAATAATAATGATAATAATAATAATAATAGTAATACTAAGCGCATTTGCAGAATAACGCAGGAGGAAACTTGTCCAAATATATAAACAATTTAAAATTTAAATATATAATCTGCATCCAAGTTATTATTTTTATTTTATATCAATAAACTCTAGTTCATTCGCCAAACCATCGGCTTTCTATACATTTGTATTGTTTATAATAAACTGTATTTGTACTACAAAATGTAGAAAAATATTTTATTTTTTTATAATATTTATCTCTGTACAAAAAAATTATGGGTGAAATTCGATACTTGAGAGAGTGAGAGCGAGAGTGAGGGTAATAAATAGTTATAGAATAATAATATTCAGACTTATTCCTTCTACGTTTTTTTGCAGCGCAACTTACCAATTATACATTGAGCCGTCTCTGGCAGTGTCCGTGTCCTGAATTAGGGACATTGAACCGCTCAAGTGTCTTTAATTTTTCGTTAATGAAAAATCGCAACCGCATGGATTCTTTATCATCATCATTATCATGATTTACAAGAGTTTGAGATATGATCCACGGATTCCGTTCTTTCGTTAGACAAAAAAGACTCTCATGGTAATTACGATTATAAATAACAATAAATTACATACTACGCTTCTTCAGAACAGTCCAGCGCATTACCCGTCGCGAAATTAGTCATACTTTTATCTCCGGTGGTATCATCGAGCTGCAATAAAACAATGATGCTTAAACTAGTATAAATAGTTGAGTTGCATCGGAATTTTCGCTAGTTTGTCGACCGGCGACGTGTTCTTGAAGACAGAAGTAAATTATTTCAAATAACAAGAGGATCACTCACACAAGAAATATTAGTGCTCAGTACCTCTTCTATTTCGTCGATCTCTTCGCTAATTTCTTCGCTCCGAGCGCTCTGACTTTTTTCCTCGATCGTCTGCTGCTGCTTCACTGGACTCTGGTCCTCGTTCTTATCGGGATTTTTTGCTGGACTCTGTTCATTTGTGCTGCCGGACGCCGATGACACGAAATCTTCTTCATAATTATCTACATCTGCTGCAATAAAATAATTATTCATGTCAGTCATCACGTAAATTAATCATTAAATAAATAAATAAGTGAACATACTCAGACCGATGTCCATTAATTCCTTTAAATCATTAATGTTTGTTTTTTTGCCATTGAGAGGAGGTAAGTCGCTAAAAATAGAGTTTGTTTTGGGGACGAGGGGCGGCAAATCTCCGAGTAATGATTCATTTTTTTTAGCCGCTCCGACTTTTTCTAATTTACCATCAACTATTATTTCTTCAAAATAAACAGTCTTACCAATAGAATTATTATCCACATCAACTTTACGTAAATTTTGAGCATTGTTTGTATTTTGTAGTGCAACGCTACTGACAGCTGTCGCTGTAAGTGTTGCTGGTGTTTTAGACTTTGATTCATCCTCATTTGAATTCAATTGCGGGTCGACAATCGTCGACTCGTCAAACTTGATTAAATGCTCACTCTTATTTAATAGTATGTGTGACTCATTGTCATTTTTAGTTTCATATGAGGGGCAGTTTGGTGTTACCGAGCCGGAATTTTGATTATTTTGGGTCGATGATTTGTTGTGTGATGATGCTGATAAATTATTGTTAGCCGTTTCACAGTCGTCTAATTTGCTGTTGTCCTGTTGACAATCATCGAGATCCACACTTACATTTTCCCTGAGTGATTTATTATTTACTTCACAACTTGAGGTATCAGTTACTGCATTTGTTAATATTTTACCGGACGTTTTTTTATCTGTTATTGTCACGTTTATTGGAATATCTTGACTGAAATCCGAAATACTTTCGGCTTTTTCCGATGAGTCATTGTCATTTGATAGTGATACTGATTCTTTGTGGGCTACTTTTGGAATTGAGACATCAAATGTTGCGTTATTTATATTGCTTGTTTCACATGGTTTTAAATTGCTATCATTTATTGTTTCATTCTAATTTAAATATAAATATAATCATTAATAATTATTATTACCATCATTATTATTATTAATTAAAAATAAATAAAATACCTTTGAATTATTGAAGGCACCATTGATGCTGTTCTTAAGTAATTCCCCAAGCAATGGCTCTGTTGAATTAATACCCAATTTTTCACACAATTTATTTCTGCCCATATAATTATACTCCTTTCCAATATAAGTTTCTGGATCGTAAACAGATATTGTGTAATCCAACCCAAAGTATTCTAAAAATTCTCTAACTAATGAAAATAATAATTTTCCTTCTGAATTTCCCAGGTACTGTTTTACTGTTTTGTTTAAAAGTGGTTCGGGATTCTAGAAAAAAAAAATTTACTTATCAACAATCGTCACTAAGACAAGTGGATCCAACTAGAACACCAGCAAAGCTGGACATGGTGACTGGAGATACTTTTCAGTGACTTGTCCAGGTGCTCTAGCTGGACACTAAAATTTAAATGTATCACTCACAACTACGGATTCTTGTTCCTCAAGCGCTAAGAAGACACTGGCTCGAAGTTCAGCCTAAATAGAACAAACAAAAGTAATTGCAGTTTAAAAATGTGCACCAGGTGGATAATTAAAAGGCAAAGTGTTATTTTTTTTGGAGTTTTATTACGCCGCCGCAAATCACCAGCTAACCTCCAAGATTTTCTGATAAATAATTGATAAAAGCTTACCCGGACTTTAGCAAGAACTCCATTATTTTCTAGAGTCTGCACCACTAGGTCTCGTAGCTCCGTGTCCTCCTCCATTGATATGTTTCCGTCTATCATTGTGACAAATAATAATTAAACCACCAAAAGTACTTCAAGATGTAAATATTTAGGCTGCCTTCGGCTGCCTTCCCATTCCGCGCAATTTCATCATCATATATTACATTATATATTAAATATACTCACTTTGCACACATTGTATACATTTATAATCATCATCATTTTTTAAAAATTCTTCAGCAAACTGATAGAGGCGCAAGTGTCGCTCGGATTTACCATCAGTTGATTTCATTTTTAAAAATTATTTTATCGACTTAGTCTTGTATTTTGGAAATAAAAATCGTGTTCTAAAGTTACTGTAAAAAATAATAATTAACATCCTGTTTATTAATTGTTATAAATTATAGTCATTATAAATAAAAATGTCGATGATATCACAGTTTGCGTTTTCAAAATTACAAAATATCAAGCAAAATTTATTAGTACCTGTTAAAATTACTTACGATCATGGTAAAATTTATAAAAAAAATATATTATGAGTGTGAATGGAGCAGACATCAGACAATTTATAAATTTTAAATAAATTAAAGTAATGAAATTTTAAAAAATGCGCGTACTAATTTTTCATTGATGTAAATACGAATTTTTAAATTTTTATTCTACTGACAGTTTCTTTATTTATTCAAATATTTAAATTCTCACTTGTCAGTCACATTCACACTCATATATTTTTTTATTTTTTATTAAACTTCAATAATAATTTATCTAACAATTTTTTTTTTAGTTACTGTCAGAAACGCAACTAAAAAAGTAGGAACGACAACTCAAAATAGGGGCGGTAATAAAACAAGACCTAGACATAGGGGTTGGAAACGTCAGGACGGTGATGTTGTTACTGCAGGAACTTTACTGGCGACTCAATTAGCACCACGATGGCACCCTGGTCTTAATGTAATTAATTAATTAATTAATATACTTACCAATTACAAGTAATTATTTACTTTTTGTTTGTCAATAATTCTGTTATCTAGGTTGGATTTGGTAAAAATGGAACACTGTATGCAATAGTACCGGGAAAAGTTCTCGTCACTTGCGAAAAGTGTAATCTCAATTGGGACCACACTTGGGTACAGAGACATTATTCTGACAGAAAAGGCGAAGTCATTTACAAGAAACACTTCAACGTCATACCGGACAAGCAGCATGACCGTTTTAAACTAATCGATGCTGTTTAAAAGAACTTGATAAATAAACTTCACTTAATTTTATTATAAATAATTTATTTTTTACACGAGCTTATAATTAATTATATCATAGACGAGTTTTCATATTGGAAAGATTGATAGGTAACTTGGTTGTCATCAGAGAAGTATGCGTAGACTTGGGTTTTCCTGACGTGACAAGCGACTCGGCATTGGCCACTTAGGTCAAGAATTGGAATCTCTTCGTCAATGTTCGTACACAGAATAATGAACTGCGAGTGGAACATCAAAGGGTCACCTGCAATTAAAATTTCAATGTATGGATTTAGCTCAATGTCTTTAATTAGAATTGTCAGGTCAATTGTCTTGAAATAAGATCAGAAAGTTTTCTTATTATCAGCTATTTAGATTGAGATAATAAAAAGTAAACGTTAAAAAAATTCTGCCTGGACAGATTGAGACCAGGACATGTCCTGCGAATTAATAATTAAAATTTACCTGGATATGCAAGATAATCACCACCAAATTTCTCTCCGCTGGTTAAAAAGTATCCTTTGCTCCATAAGTCCTTGTAGACTTGACACCTCAACTTTTCTTCATCAGACTGAGGATAATTCCAGGGAACTTCTTTGACGTCATCATTTTTCCAAGGATAATCTAGGACAATTAAAATAAAAGTACTTGCACTTCTAAGTAAAAAATTAATAGACTCACTTGTATGGATTTGAACCAAGGAATCATCAGGGTCAAGCTTGGGAAGCTTATCAAGTTCCTCAGCCAAAAGAGCATCGCGATCTATTTCTATTTTACTCGCCGCCTCTGCTGTGCTGCCGTCCAAAGACTTCCTCATATTCTTTTTCGAAGTTTTCAACCCCAGTATCTTGCGTCTCTTCCCCTCTACAATAGATTCTATTTTTCCAAGTATCTAAAATAGATCGAGTCTGAATCTCACTAGAATAATTGAATTGTAGTGGTCTACAAACCTGCAGCCTTTTTCCTTCCTTCAAGCACTCGTCCTGCTCAGCAAACAGCCTCTTCCTGTGATCTTCGAATACTTTTTTCAAATCATCATCCGGCTCTTGTCGTAAGCAAGGATATTCAATCAGTCTGGCGATTTTAGTCTCCAGCAATAAAGTCACTTCTTCAGGAATCAGCATCAGAGGAAGTCCATGTAAAACTTCTTGACGTGGTAGTGTAGGAGTACAACCAATTGTCGCACCAATTATACGATGTTGTCTTCTTAATGTCAGCCAATCTAAATAAATTAAAAAAATTACTGGAATTATGAATTACAAAAAATATCAATACGAAAATTTTTAAAGTTCGCGCTCATTTTTAAAAATTATTTATTTAAAAATTTAAAAATTTCCTGCTGACTAAACTGTCATTAATTTTCTTTTACATGAGTTTAGAAATTTTTGTTCGACTTTCAGACTTGAAATTTTTAAATAAACGCGTACCAGACTCAATTTGAATTTTGACAACTGCTATTAAAAAATTAAAAAAATTACTTCTATAATAAATTTTGAAGTGACATTTTTTAGAGGACGTAAATTTAAATAATAAATTGTTATTCATTTTTAAAAATAATTTTTTTAAAAACGAATTGTCTGCTGACTAAACTGTCATTGATTTTTTTTTACTCATAAGTAGAAATTTTTGTTCTACTTTAAGACTTTGAATTTTAAAATAAACGCGTACAGACTCAATTTAAATTTTTAAAATTGCTATTAAAAAATTCAAAAAATTAATTCTCCAATAAATTGTGGACTGACATTTCCTAGAGGACGTAAATATAAATACCTTCAGCGCTCCAAACAAATACATTTCCATTGGATAAAATTAAATCAATCATTTTTCTTAAAACAATTGTTCAAATTTCTTTTCAAAATTCAAAAAATTAACAAATGTTTATTTGTTTTTAAAAATACAGCAGCTGTAATAAATAAACAGCACGTGAATTATTATTTATTTTCATTTTCATGAGAACGTGTAATGACAGCCAGCAAAATATAGATGGACCTAGTTGTAGTTTTCATGAATACGGGCGCAGTGTGACTACGAGCTCACTTATTGGTTATCGTCACCATCATCCTGTCCATATCCATACCCATAGTGTCGCCATTTTTGTCTACAAGGCAAGGCAGAGTTGTCGACCTGGTGTGCGGAAGTGTATATTTTATTTAAATTAGAGTAAATTAAAAAAAATTAATTTTCATTTGAAATAATAATTATCAAAGAGACTGATAATGAATCAGTCGCGTAATTACACATCACTTTTGAACCCAAGTTACTTACAAAATGCTCAAAATGCTTCAAGTGCAAATGCAGCTGCGGCTGCCGCGGCCGCTGCTGCTGCTGCTGTTTCAGCAGCGATCGCTAATGGGACAGCATTGAATAACTCAATATCCTCGAAAAAACGCGAGTCCGAAGGTACTCATTTTAATTTTTTATTTCAATTGATAATTTATCTTAAAAAAAAAAAATGTGTTTCTTTTGCAGACGATGGCAAGTCGGAGAAAGAATCAAAAGAGGAGCGGCGTAAAAGGAGGAAGACGAGATGGGGTGGTAGTGAACATGACAAAACTTTTATCCCCGGGATGCCCACTGTCCTACCAACGAATTTAACTGCCGAACAGGAACGAGCTTATCTCTGTAAGTTGACTAATTATTTTAATTAGTTCTTGATTCATTAACTTTTTCTTTTTAATTACCTTTCATTTTATAAATTACTTTACTTTTTTTTTATTATGATTACTCTAATATACATTTAAATTTATAAATATTTATTGCTAAGCTTTTAATTAATTTTATATATTTTTTTTATGCATAATTTCGATTAATGTTTATAATAATTATACTTGTGCTTTAAATTATTATTATAAAAAGAAAAAATTAGAGCGGAGGTAAGAATGTTTCCATGTATATTGAATTTTATAATTCAATATACAGCAAATAACAACCTGATGGTATGTGTGGTACATTTTGAATTTAAAAACTTAACAGAAAATTTATTAACTGAATTAATTTTTTTTATAAACAAGAGAAAAAAAGAAACTAATGATTTAGTAATTAGTAATTGATTTATTGAGATACCTCACATGCTTCAGAAGAAAAATGGAAACCAAAATTTCGGTTTATAAAATGTATTAAGTATTTAGTATATAAACTTTTGTCTAACTGTTGGGGTTTCTGCCCCCTCTAACCCATTGGTTTACAGTTCAGCTGCAGATTGAGGAAATCAGCAGGAAACTAAGGACCGGAGACCTGGGGATTCCACTTAATCCTGAGGAAAGGTTTGAATGAAAACTATACATACACCAAAGTGACCGTAATCTATCCACCTAAACTACCTAGTGACCATTCAGCATTCTACAAATAAACGCCATTAAATAATCAATTTTAAAAAATGGATAAAATTAAGGACTTAAAAAAAAACAATTCGTATCTTCATGACTCAATTCAGTATTTTTAAAAAATGCCAAGGCTCAGATTTATTCTTCACAAACACACAAGCAAATGATGAATTATGATAATATTGGTTTGCCCTAATCAATTTATATTTTTATTAATTCCTTTTATTTTTAAAAGCGTTTACTACACCGCCTACATGCTAATAAGCATCGAAAACTTACTTATGACAATTCGTTGCGCGTTTACTGCATTCATTTACATTTATCTTTATTGTTTCCTTGCCGAAAAAAATTAAGTAATTTACCTGTTGACCCTGAGACCAAGAGTCAGAGCTTAGATTCCGAGGTTTTTGTTTAAAAAAAAAAAAAACGATTTGGAAGCACTAGTAATAACTAAATTTCGCTAGGTCTCTACACTGATGACTAATTTAAAATATTTAACGAGCTAATTACAGGAAAAAATTAAAATTATAAATTTTACATTCAATTGATTATTACTTTCAGGTACATCTTAATTATTTCATTAATTCTATCCTTTGTTAATTTTCTTTAATCAATTGATTTATTCCAATAGGACATTACTTAACATTTATTATTATAATTATTATAGCAGGACCTGTTGCTCTATTTTAATCATCGTACAGTACTTGAATTAAAATTTACAGTCAAATTAATTATTATAATAATGATGATAATAATAATAATAATAATGAAACATTAGGTATTTTTCTAATAATCACAGGATTTATCTTAGCAGCTGACATCATACCCAAATCCGCCGTGTACAATCGTGCAGTCTTCCAGTGGTTTATCTACAATATTAATTTGAATAAATGATCAATCACACTATTGTATTCACAGCAAGTGTGACTCCTCATACTTGACCTTAAAACACGGGCAATGTTGGAAATTTAATTGACTAAAAATAATAATAATAAATTACCATTAAATTAATATTTTATTATAAATAATTAATCACTTTCCGACATAGTCGGCGTTTATTAGAGTATCGAAGTTACAACTGCACATTGCTTTGATTTTTTATTTTATTTTTTTTTTTTAATTATGATTCTTTTAATTAATTTTGTCATCTTTTTTTATTCTTAACGAGCCACTTATTTTTTTAACTCGATCTGCGATTAGCATATCATTGATTCAGGCTAAATCAATAGAATCAGGTCGCTTATAAAATAGTACCATCTTCGTAGCGACATCGTTGCATGACAGTTATATATTTTTTTTTCAGATCACCCTCGCCTGAGCCCATTTACAGTAGCGACGGTAAACGGTTGAATACCAGAGAGTATCGCACAAGACGTAAATTGGAAGAAGAGCGACACAATCTTATTCAAAAGATATTGAAAATTAACCCTGACTTCAAACCACCGCCAGACTACAAGTAAGCGTTTCTTGGAGAAGGAAATTAAAATTTTTATTTACTTGGGCTCTTTAATTAAGATACTGATTATTGATTATTGATTTCAGGCCGCCAATAATCCGCGTGCATGATAAAGTTATGATACCACAGGAAGAGCATCCGGATATTAATTTTGTGGGGCTGCTTATTGGACCACGTGGAAATACTTTAAAATGTAAATATTTTATTTATTTTTTAATTTTTGCTAGATAATTTTTTTATTTTATTTTATTTTTTATTTATTTCTTTAGCCATGGAAAAAGAAACTGGTGCTAAAATTATTATTCGTGGCAAAGGATCCGTGAAAGAAGGAAAAGTTGGTAGAAAAGACGGACAACCTTTACCGGGTGAAGACGAACCATTGCATGCATATATTACTGCTAATAATTTGGAAGCTGTCAAAAAAGCAGTCGAAAGAGTAAGTAATTATTACTGTCGATTTTATAATTTTGTTGTTAAATTATTTTGATGATAATTTTTTAATTATTTTTATTACAGATCCATGAGATAATTAGACAGGGTGTTGAAGTACCCGAAGGACAAAATGATTTGAGACGCAATCAGTTGCGTGAGCTGGCTTTACTCAACGGAACTTTACGTGAAAATGACGGCCCGCGGTGTACGAACTGCGGAGCTTCTGATCACAAATCATGGCTGTGTCCTGACAAACCAAATGTTACAAACAACATTGTGTGTTCAAGTTGTGGTGGTGCGGGTCATATCGCACGTGATTGTCGTTCGAAACGTCCAGGCCAGGGTGGTCCGGCAGCCGCAGGAATGACTGGAATGGGTCCAGCTGGCGATAAAGCGAAGATCGATGAGGAATATATGTCACTTATGGCTGAATTAGGTGAAGGTCCACCGCCAGACAGATCAAAGACAACACAGCGCACTAACGCGACCGCGAATCCAAATTATCCGGGTCTATTTGATCGCCAACAGGCACCTAGAGCTCTGATGGCCTCACCAGCACACCCACCACCGCAAATGATGCAAGGCGGTCCTCCACCAATGATGCCGCCACCTGGTATGGCACCACCACCTTGGACTCAAGGTGATCCCAACGGTATGAATGGAATGAACATGCAGTGGCAACAACAACCGGTGAACATGCCTCCGCCACCAGGAGTTATGCAGCCCCCACCTCCACCACCAGGGTCTACGCCAGCTCAGACAAATATTCCACCGCTGATGCCGTGGATGGCTGGCAATAATCAACCTCCGCCACCGGGACAAATGCCTCCAACTCAGATGCCACCACCGGGCATGGGAATTCCTCCCTGGCAGCAGGCCCAGCAAGCCTCCATGCGACCTCCGCCACCAGGCACTGCGCCTCCACCAGGTTATCCAGGGTGGCAGCAACCTCCCATGGGAAGTTGGCCGCCAGCTGCTCCCGTCCCTCCGCCACCACAGCAGCAACAGAATCCAGCACCACCTGGCATCGATCTTAACTCTCTACCAACTCTTTTGGCTCAACCGCCACCGCCTCCACCGCCAACTAGTTAGTCGATGGAATTTTAATAAATAAAATAATTGTAGATTTTCACAATTTTATTATTAGATTGATAAAATTGAATTCGAGTTACATAATTAATTTTATGTCTATTCGTAAAATTCAAATGTGTTTTTAAAAGTTATTAATATCAATCATTGCTACATATTTAATAATTTTCTTTACTTGTTATTATAAATTATAAGAACTACACATTTTTTTTTCGAATTGTGACACACAACATATTTTAATGCAATTATTTTAGGTCTCTGCGATTTGAGTACAACATTATACTCACGATATATTTAATATTATTTCAAATTGGCTTGTATGAATATACTTTAGTTTGATATTTCTACATTAATACAAAACTGTAATGTGTATTGTAATAATTATACACAATAAAACCTCTTGATTTGTTTTCACACCAGAATATTATTTTTATTTCGTTTACTTCCTAGTATTTTCAGTACATCGAGTTCGTGCTTACGATCATCACAAATTTGCCTGCATTTTATTAAATAAAATATTAACACAAGGAAGTAAATTTTTAATTTTGAAATACTCGCGAGATTGTTTCTTAAGGGTGCCGCTTACTCAACTCGAGGGACGTTCTCTAGAAGAGACATTCGATACGAATGCGAATTCAGATTTTTTATTAAAATTCGTATGAAGAGTGGCCCGTAACTTTGGTCCTGTTGGGATTAACCCATCACAATATAAACGTTTTCTAATTAGTGCTGAATAACACGTGCTGCCGGCGAAATGCACGACCAGTCTGACCTTCGCAATGTCGCTCCACTATTTGAACCTAAAATTTGTTAATATAAGACAAGACACGGGTTTCATTATTATATTTTATTTACATATATTTTATGACAGTGATAATTATTAATACTTCGTTTTATTTTTATAATTAAAAAATATAAATATGTACAGTCTATCTTTTATTTATTTTAATTGCTTTATATGATCCCGAACTGTTCGAACAATAGCTCTTGCACTATGTAGTACTCCTCGGATAAGGCTCCCTCTAAAACAACTTTTCCTGCTTCACCCTGTAATTTGAATAAATAATAATTAGTGTTATTAATTTTTCTAAAATAGATAAATAAAAATTTTACTTACGCGTCTTACTGCTATGGTGTTGTTGCAGCACCACAGGACACCCCCACTAATCTCAGATGAAATATTTGCTTTAGTGAGGGCTTGCTTGAAATCAGAAAGCTTGATCTCATTGATGAACAAAAATTCGTGACCTGGGACCTGTAAGATCAAATTACAAGTGACAATTACAGTTAGACTGAATTTTAAAAAAATACTGTATAACGTTTCAGTAAAATAAAATACCTCATTAATATTCAAGGGCTCAAGAGCAAAAATGTTTTCTTCCTTAGCTTCATCGTCCTTCGAATCGGCAATGGATGATGAAGCATCTCGACAGATCCGTTCTCGCTCGGTGATCCTCGTGTCGAACCAAGCAACCTCATTATCACCTTGAACTTTTGAATATTCCAATCCACTGAGGAGTGCGTCTGTCAATGTCACTTGATAAATATGCGTCTCTGTGGTGACGTCCAGAGTTTCTCCTTGACTTGGGATGAAAACTCGCGCACCAACAGACTGTGCCTGTTGAGCAAGAACTTGGCAGTCTTTTTGAGACCCGCGAACTAGGATGACTCTTCTGGGTCTCAGTTGCGCCAGAATTTTCTGTAAGGATTCTCCGTCAGATCGTCCTTCGAAATCGATGTACATTATGGATGCGTTGACATTTATCGTCCTAGTTATTTGGATGCATTTCGTTGGTCCCTCTGTGGGTGTCTCTGTATGTAGAATCGTCTCTTCCGGTTTGACATCGACATTCTCTTTATTATCTTCAGTCTCGGGGGTTATTTCAGCTATTCTATAATCATCGGGATTAATGACTTCTCCATACTCATCCCATTTTTTCTTTTCCTCAAAAAATGGAAACATTGGATGCTGTTTTTTACTCTGCTTGAAAAAGCCAGGTTTTGATTCTTGTTTGACTAGCAAGTCGTGTTTACCCCTGGTACCACCGACTTCTATTTCATCTTCCGACTCAGAACTGATGTCGTCAGTTTCCATCTTCTCTTGCTTCATCATCTCCTGCTTAGCACGTTCTCTTTTCTGATGCTCCTCCAACTCGAATCCTTCTAGTTTCACACGTTTCTTAAGCTCCAATGTAATACTCCGATTACCGCCCTTCTCCATCAGCTCTCTCGCCAGAGTTCCCGGCGACGTTCTGCTGGTAACTATAATACTATTCTGAGGATTCGAACACCACTGAAGAAACAATTCCCTTGAAAATCCACACTCCATGTCTGGAGTACTTGCCAACACAACTTTTGGACCCGGCACGTTATTCAATTCCTTCATACTATGACAGAGTTTGAGATGTTTAAATTGGAACGGGTTGTTTCGTGCGCCTTCGAAACTCCTCATGAGTTTATCACTCATCCATTCGATCTGTGACTTGGCAAACTCGACCACATTATAACTGACATTAGTAAGCAACGCTAAAGAATAAGCTAACAAACCCGACTCTTTGTTGCGCCAGAGCTGGTCCAACATGTGGGCCAACTCCAAGACTCTGCCTGCGGTATCAACGCCAACCAAAACGTTACCACCTCCACGTAATGTTTGCAAAATGTTGGTCATGAGTTTTTCATCACGTGTCCTACGTCTCGCTTGCTGATAACTGGCATTGAAAGCATCCGTTATTAATAATGAGGGCCTTTGCAATCTATCAAGCTCGCAACCATTCAAATGTCGTTCTTTCTTGTGGTTAAAGTCTACCGCATAAATTATATCTTCTTCCCCGTCTTTGACTATCTTCCAAATGGTGCCCCCAATCATGTGTCCCGCTGGCAAGGGTGTCAATGTAATACCGTAGCCTTTGCCCTTCATTGGGACACTCTGATTGTACTTCAACTGTACAATTTTATCAAATGCTGCGTCGACGTCATCCAGTGTAAAGAGATCAAAGTCTTCTAGATCAAGCCGAGACTGTAAATTAATTGATTAAAAAATTAATTATAAATTTAATTTAATTATAAAGTATAATAGTCTGTTCGGATCCTCCGCCCGGTGCACTGGCACGCCTATAATGTACCCGGGTGAATTTTAATTCATAATTTAATCAGTAGAAAAAAAGTGAACCAATAAAAAAAAAATGTATGAATTATCAACTGTACTGATTAAAGTGAACAGATCTTAGTATTTTGATTATGAATAATCTTTGCTCCAGGGTGGCGGGTCGGAACACATCATATGTAAAATATTAACCATGGAATAATTATTTACCTGATACATGTCATACATGAACATCTGGCCCATTTTGTAGACAGGAATGGTCGCATAAATGGGACAACTGAGGCCGCATTTTCCCACTAAATAGGGGAGGGCCCCTAAGTGAAGAGGATCCGGATATGACAATACAACTGCGTCGATCTGATTCACGTGTCTAGATCATAAAACATAAAAAATAAAATATTTAAAATTAATTTGAAATCATTAATTTACCTTTTCAATTCTCTAATAAAAGATTCGTCAAATTGCTCATTCCAGCCGCAGTCAAGGAGAATTTTAACTTCATCAATCTCCAGCAAATAACAAGGAGGAGATTCATTCATAGCTCCAGAAATAGCGCGGAGTTTAATAATAGACGTCATTGTTAATTTCAAAAATACAAAAACTCAAAAATTTAAATTAATAAAAAAAAACTGATAAATTAATAAAACAAAATATAAAAAATTTAAGGTTAGAACTCGATGCCGGTGGTTTATATTTTTACAATGAAAATATTTAAATATTCATAAATTTTATGAAGGCAGTAAATAAAAAATCAATTGGAGTAACTTTAATTCTTTTAATTTAACAGTGTTAATGTTTTTTAATTAATTGTTGCTGTTTACATGTTTACAACAAAATTTAAAACATAGTTCACGAGGTTTACTACAGTGGGCGGGACAGATACAACAGCACTCTGACACAGTGCTGCCAGAACGTGGGATATTTCTACCCCTTCCAGAGCGCCTCGCGCGCGGTGCACACACGCAACTTTGTCTATCGGTGTGTCGGGAAACCGAATGAAGCCGAGAGAAACCGAGCGCAGTAGACAAGCGGAGGAGAAATATTACTCCCACCATGCGTCATTTCGTACCCGCTCAGAGTTGCGTGTTCAAATCCGCACTCGAATTTCAATTTTTTTTTTTTTAATTATTTTTTAACGCAATTAATTTTTAAATATTTTTCTGTCCAAATATTTTAATTAATTAAAATATTGTCAAAAAATTTTTTGACAAATTTCAATACAAATCAATTTTATATATAATTTGTATGGTATTACTATGGGTATAAATTTTATATATAATTTGTATGGTATTACTATGGGTATAAATTTTATATATAATTTGTATGGTATTACTATGGGTATAAATTTTATATATAATTTGTATGGTATTACTATGGGTATAAATTTTATATATAATTTGTATGGTATTACTATGGGTATAAATTTTATATATAATTTGTATGGTATTACTATGGGTATAAATTTTATATATAATTTGTATGGTATTACTATGGGTATAAATTTTATATATAATTTGTATGGTATTACTATGGGTATAAATTTTATATATAATTTGTATGGTATTACTATGGGTATAAATTTTATATATAATTTGTATGGTATTACTATGGGTATAAATTTTATATATAATTTGTATGGTATTACTATGGGTATAAATTTTATATATAATTTGTATGGTATTACTATGGGTATAAATTTTATATATAATTTGTATGGTATTACTATGGGTATAAATTTTATATATAATTTGTATGGTATTACTATGGGTATAAATTTTATATATAATTTGTATGGTATTACTATGGGTATAAATTTTATATATAATTTGTATGGTATTACTATGGGTATAAATTTTATATATAATTTGTATGGTATTACTATGGGTATAAATTTTATATATAATTTGTATGGTATTACTATGGGTATAAATTTTATATATAATTTGTATGGTATTACTATGGGTATAAATTTTATATATAATTTGTATGGTATTACTATGGGTATAAATTTTATATATAATTTGTATGGTATTACTATGGGTATAAATTTTATATATAATTTGTATGGTATTACTATGGGTATAAATTTTATATATAATTTGTATGGTATTACTATGGGTATAAATTTTATATATAATTTGTATGGTATTACTATGGGTATAAATTTTATATATAATTTGTATGGTATTACTATGGGTATAAATTTTATATATAATTTGTATGGTATTACTATGGGTATAAATTTTATATATAATTTGTATGGTATTACTATGGGTATAAATTTTATATATAATTTGTATGGTATTACTATGGGTATAAATTTTATATATAATTTGTATGGTATTACTATGGGTATAAATTTTATATATAATTTGTATGGTATTACTATGGGTATAAATTTTATATATAATTTGTATGGTATTACTATGGGTATAAATTTTATATATAATTTGTATGGTATTACTATGGGTATAAATTTTATATATAATTTGTATGGTATTACTATGGGTATAAATTTTATATATAATTTGTATGGTATTACTATGGGTATAAATTTTATATATAATTTGTATGGTATTACTATGGGTATAAATTTTATATATAATTTGTATGGTATTACTATGGGTATAAATTTTATATATAATTTGTATGGTATTACTATGGGTATAAATTTTATATATAATTTGTATGGTATTACTATGGGTATAAATTTTATATATAATTTGTATGGTATTACTATGGGTATAAATTTTATATATAATTTGTATGGTATTACTATGGGTATAAATTTTATATATAATTTGTATGGTATTACTATGGGTATAAATTTTATATATAATTTGTATGGTATTACTATGGGTATAAATTTTATATATAATTTGTATGGTATTACTATGGGTATAAATTTTATATATAATTTGTATGGTATTACTATGGGTATAAATTTTATATATAATTTGTATGGTATTACTATGGGTATAAATTTTATATATAATTTGTATGGTATTACTATGGGTATAAATTTTATATATAATTTGTATGGTATTACTATGGGTATAAATTTTATATATAATTTGTATGGTATTACTATGGGTATAAATTTTATATATAATTTGTATGGTATTACTATGGGTATAAATTTTATATATAATTTGTATGGTATTACTATGGGTATAAATTTTATATATAATTTGTATGGTATTACTATGGGTATAAATTTTATATATAATTTGTATGGTATTACTATGGGTATAAATTTTATATATAATTTGTATGGTATTACTATGGGTATAAATTTTATATATAATTTGTATGGTATTACTATGGGTATAAATTTTATATATAATTTGTATGGTATTACTATGGGTATAAATTTTATATATAATTTGTATGGTATTACTATGGGTATAAATTTTATATATAATTTGTATGGTATTACTATGGGTATAAATTTTATATATAATTTGTATGGTATTACTATGGGTATAAATTTTATATATAATTTGTATGGTATTACTATGGGTATAAATTTTATATATAATTTGTATGGTATTACTATGGGTATAAATTTTATATATAATTTGTATGGTATTACTATGGGTATAAATTTTATATATAATTTGTATGGTATTACTATGGGTATAAATTTTATATATAATTTGTATGGTATTACTATGGGTATAAATTTTATATATAATTTGTATGGTATTACTATGGGTATAAATTTTATATATAATTTGTATGGTATTACTATGGGTATAAATTTTATATATAATTTGTATGGTATTACTATGGGTATAAATTTTATATATAATTTGTATGGTATTACTATGGGTATAAATTTTATATATAATTTGTATGGTATTACTATGGGTATAAATTTTATATATAATTTGTATGGTATTACTATGGGTATAAATTTTATATATAATTTGTATGGTATTACTATGGGTATAAATTTTATATATAATTTGTATGGTATTACTATGGGTATAAATTTTATATATAATTTGTATGGTATTACTATGGGTATAAATTTTATATATAATTTGTATGGTATTACTATGGGTATAAATTTTATATATAATTTGTATGGTATTACTATGGGTATAAATTTTATATATAATTTGTATGGTATTACTATGGGTATAAATTTTATATATAATTTGTATGGTATTACTATGGGTATAAATTTTATATATAATTTGTATGGTATTACTATGGGTATAAATTTTATATATAATTTGTATGGTATTACTATGGGTATAAATTTTATATATAATTTGTATGGTATTACTATGGGTATAAATTTTATATATAATTTGTATGGTATTACTATGGGTATAAATTTTATATATAATTTGTATGGTATTACTATGGGTATAAATTTTATATATAATTTGTATGGTATTACTATGGGTATAAATTTTATATATAATTTGTATGGTATTACTATGGGTATAAATTTTATATATAATTTGTATGGTATTACTATGGGTATAAATTTTATATATAATTTGTATGGTATTACTATGGGTATAAATTTTATATATAATTTGTATGGTATTACTATGGGTATAAATTTTATATATAATTTGTATGGTATTACTATGGGTATAAATTTTATATATAATTTGTATGGTATTACTATGGGTATAAATTTTATATATAATTTGTATGGTATTACTATGGGTATAAATTTTATATATAATTTGTATGGTATTACTATGGGTATAAATTTTATATATAATTTGTATGGTATTACTATGGGTATAAATTTTATATATAATTTGTATGGTATTACTATGGGTATAAATTTTATATATAATTTGTATGGTATTACTATGGGTATAAATTTTATATATAATTTGTATGGTATTACTATGGGTATAAATTTTATATATAATTTGTATGGTATTACTATGGGTATAAATTTTATATATAATTTGTATGGTATTACTATGGGTATAAATTTTATATATAATTTGTATGGTATTACTATGGGTATAAATTTTATATATAATTTGTATGGTATTACTATGGGTATAAATTTTATATATAATTTGTATGGTATTACTATGGGTATAAATTTTATATATAATTTGTATGGTATTACTATGGGTATAAATTTTATATATAATTTGTATGGTATTACTATGGGTATAAATTTTATATATAATTTGTATGGTATTACTATGGGTATAAATTTTATATATAATTTGTATGGTATTACTATGGGTATAAATTTTATATATAATTTGTATGGTATTACTATGGGTATAAATTTTATATATAATTTGTATGGTATTACTATGGGTATAAATTTTATATATAATTTGTATGGTATTACTATGGGTATAAATTTTATATATAATTTGTATGGTATTACTATGGGTATAAATTTTATATATAATTTGTATGGTATTACTATGGGTATAAATTTTATATATAATTTGTATGGTATTACTATGGGTATAAATTTTATATATAATTTGTATGGTATTACTATGGGTATAAATTTTATATATAATTTGTATGGTATTACTATGGGTATAAATTTTATATATAATTTGTATGGTATTACTATGGGTATAAATTTTATATATAATTTGTATGGTATTACTATGGGTATAAATTTTATATATAATTTGTATGGTATTACTATGGGTATAAATTTTATATATAATTTGTATGGTATTACTATGGGTATAAATTTTATATATAATTTGTATGGTATTACTATGGGTATAAATTTTATATATAATTTGTATGGTATTACTATGGGTATAAATTTTATATATAATTTGTATGGTATTACTATGGGTATAAATTTTATATATAATTTGTATGGTATTACTATGGGTATAAATTTTATATATAATTTGTATGGTATTACTATGGGTATAAATTTTATATATAATTTGTATGGTATTACTATGGGTATAAATTTTATATATAATTTGTATGGTATTACTATGGGTATAAATTTTATATATAATTTGTATGGTATTACTATGGGTATAAATTTTATATATAATTTGTATGGTATTACTATGGGTATAAATTTTATATATAATTTGTATGGTATTACTATGGGTATAAATTTTATATATAATTTGTATGGTATTACTATGGGTATAAATTTTATATATAATTTGTATGGTATTACTATGGGTATAAATTTTATATATAATTTGTATGGTATTACTATGGGTATAAATTTTATATATAATTTGTATGGTATTACTATGGGTATAAATTTTATATATAATTTGTATGGTATTACTATGGGTATAAATTTTATATATAATTTGTATGGTATTACTATGGGTATAAATTTTATATATAATTTGTATGGTATTACTATGGGTATAAATTTTATATATAATTTGTATGGTATTACTATGGGTATAAATTTTATATATAATTTGTATGGTATTACTATGGGTATAAATTTTATATATAATTTGTATGGTATTACTATGGGTATAAATTTTATATATAATTTGTATGGTATTACTATGGGTATAAATTTTATATATAATTTGTATGGTATTACTATGGGTATAAATTTTATATATAATTTGTATGGTATTACTATGGGTATAAATTTTATATATAATTTGTATGGTATTACTATGGGTATAAATTTTATATATAATTTGTATGGTATTACTATGGGTATAAATTTTATATATAATTTGTATGGTATTACTATGGGTATAAATTTTATATATAATTTGTATGGTATTACTATGGGTATAAATTTTATATATAATTTGTATGGTATTACTATGGGTATAAATTTTATATATAATTTGTATGGTATTACTATGGGTATAAATTTTATATATAATTTGTATGGTATTACTATGGGTATAAATTTTATATATAATTTGTATGGTATTACTATGGGTATAAATTTTATATATAATTTGTATGGTATTACTATGGGTATAAATTTTATATATAATTTGTATGGTATTACTATGGGTATAAATTTTATATATAATTTGTATGGTATTACTATGGGTATAAATTTTATATATAATTTGTATGGTATTACTATGGGTATAAATTTTATATATAATTTGTATGGTATTACTATGGGTATAAATTTTATATATAATTTGTATGGTATTACTATGGGTATAAATTTTATATATAATTTGTATGGTATTACTATGGGTATAAATTTTATATATAATTTGTATGGTATTACTATGGGTATAAATTTTATATATAATTTGTATGGTATTACTATGGGTATAAATTTTATATATAATTTGTATGGTATTACTATGGGTATAAATTTTATATATAATTTGTATGGTATTACTATGGGTATAAATTTTATATATAATTTGTATGGTATTACTATGGGTATAAATTTTATATATAATTTGTATGGTATTACTATGGGTATAAATTTTATATATAATTTGTATGGTATTACTATGGGTATAAATTTTATATATAATTTGTATGGTATTACTATGGGTATAAATTTTATATATAATTTGTATGGTATTACTATGGGTATAAATTTTATATATAATTTGTATGGTATTACTATGGGTATAAATTTTATATATAATTTGTATGGTATTACTATGGGTATAAATTTTATATATAATTTGTATGGTATTACTATGGGTATAAATTTTATATATAATTTGTATGGTATTACTATGGGTATAAATTTTATATATAATTTGTATGGTATTACTATGGGTATAAATTTTATATATAATTTGTATGGTATTACTATGGGTATAAATTTTATATATAATTTGTATGGTATTACTATGGGTATAAATTTTATATATAATTTGTATGGTATTACTATGGGTATAAATTTTATATATAATTTGTATGGTATTACTATGGGTATAAATTTTATATATAATTTGTATGGTATTACTATGGGTATAAATTTTATATATAATTTGTATGGTATTACTATGGGTATAAATTTTATATATAATTTGTATGGTATTACTATGGGTATAAATTTTATATATAATTTGTATGGTATTACTATGGGTATAAATTTTATATATAATTTGTATGGTATTACTATGGGTATAAATTTTATATATAATTTGTATGGTATTACTATGGGTATAAATTTTATATATAATTTGTATGGTATTACTATGGGTATAAATTTTATATATAATTTGTATGGTATTACTATGGGTATAAATTTTATATATAATTTGTATGGTATTACTATGGGTATAAATTTTATATATAATTTGTATGGTATTACTATGGGTATAAATTTTATATATAATTTGTATGGTATTACTATGGGTATAAATTTTATATATAATTTGTATGGTATTACTATGGGTATAAATTTTATATATAATTTGTATGGTATTACTATGGGTATAAATTTTATATATAATTTGTATGGTATTACTATGGGTATAAATTTTATATATAATTTGTATGGTATTACTATGGGTATAAATTTTATATATAATTTGTATGGTATTACTATGGGTATAAATTTTATATATAATTTGTATGGTATTACTATGGGTATAAATTTTATATATAATTTGTATGGTATTACTATGGGTATAAATTTTATATATAATTTGTATGGTATTACTATGGGTATAAATTTTATATATAATTTGTATGGTATTACTATGGGTATAAATTTTATATATAATTTGTATGGTATTACTATGGGTATAAATTTTATATATAATTTGTATGGTATTACTATGGGTATAAATTTTATATATAATTTGTATGGTATTACTATGGGTATAAATTTTATATATAATTTGTATGGTATTACTATGGGTATAAATTTTATATATAATTTGTATGGTATTACTATGGGTATAAATTTTATATATAATTTGTATGGTATTACTATGGGTATAAATTTTATATATAATTTGTATGGTATTACTATGGGTATAAATTTTATATATAATTTGTATGGTATTACTATGGGTATAAATTTTATATATAATTTGTATGGTATTACTATGGGTATAAATTTTATATATAATTTGTATGGTATTACTATGGGTATAAATTTTATATATAATTTGTATGGTATTACTATGGGTATAAATTTTATATATAATTTGTATGGTATTACTATGGGTATAAATTTTATATATAATTTGTATGGTATTACTATGGGTATAAATTTTATATATAATTTGTATGGTATTACTATGGGTATAAATTTTATATATAATTTGTATGGTATTACTATGGGTATAAATTTTATATATAATTTGTATGGTATTACTATGGGTATAAATTTTATATATAATTTGTATGGTATTACTATGGGTATAAATTTTATATATAATTTGTATGGTATTACTATGGGTATAAATTTTATATATAATTTGTATGGTATTACTATGGGTATAAATTTTATATATAATTTGTATGGTATTACTATGGGTATAAATTTTATATATAATTTGTATGGTATTACTATGGGTATAAATTTTATATATAATTTGTATGGTATTACTATGGGTATAAATTTTATATATAATTTGTATGGTATTACTATGGGTATAAATTTTATATATAATTTGTATGGTATTACTATGGGTATAAATTTTATATATAATTTGTATGGTATTACTATGGGTATAAATTTTATATATAATTTGTATGGTATTACTATGGGTATAAATTTTATATATAATTTGTATGGTATTACTATGGGTATAAATTTTATATATAATTTGTATGGTATTACTATGGGTATAAATTTTATATATAATTTGTATGGTATTACTATGGGTATAAATTTTATATATAATTTGTATGGTATTACTATGGGTATAAATTTTATATATAATTTGTATGGTATTACTATGGGTATAAATTTTATATATAATTTGTATGGTATTACTATGGGTATAAATTTTATATATAATTTGTATGGTATTACTATGGGTATAAATTTTATATATAATTTGTATGGTATTACTATGGGTATAAATTTTATATATAATTTGTATGGTATTACTATGGGTATAAATTTTATATATAATTTGTATGGTATTACTATGGGTATAAATTTTATATATAATTTGTATGGTATTACTATGGGTATAAATTTTATATATAATTTGTATGGTATTACTATGGGTATAAATTTTATATATAATTTGTATGGTATTACTATGGGTATAAATTTTATATATAATTTGTATGGTATTACTATGGGTATAAATTTTATATATAATTTGTATGGTATTACTATGGGTATAAATTTTATATATAATTTGTATGGTATTACTATGGGTATAAATTTTATATATAATTTGTATGGTATTACTATGGGTATAAATTTTATATATAATTTGTATGGTATTACTATGGGTATAAATTTTATATATAATTTGTATGGTATTACTATGGGTATAAATTTTATATATAATTTGTATGGTATTACTATGGGTATAAATTTTATATATAATTTGTATGGTATTACTATGGGTATAAATTTTATATATAATTTGTATGGTATTACTATGGGTATAAATTTTATATATAATTTGTATGGTATTACTATGGGTATAAATTTTATATATAATTTGTATGGTATTACTATGGGTATAAATTTTATATATAATTTGTATGGTATTACTATGGGTATAAATTTTATATATAATTTGTATGGTATTACTATGGGTATAAATTTTATATATAATTTGTATGGTATTACTATGGGTATAAATTTTATATATAATTTGTATGGTATTACTATGGGTATAAATTTTATATATAATTTGTATGGTATTACTATGGGTATAAATTTTATATATAATTTGTATGGTATTACTATGGGTATAAATTTTATATATAATTTGTATGGTATTACTATGGGTATAAATTTTATATATAATTTGTATGGTATTACTATGGGTATAAATTTTATATATAATTTGTATGGTATTACTATGGGTATAAATTTTATATATAATTTGTATGGTATTACTATGGGTATAAATTTTATATATAATTTGTATGGTATTACTATGGGTATAAATTTTATATATAATTTGTATGGTATTACTATGGGTATAAATTTTATATATAATTTGTATGGTATTACTATGGGTATAAATTTTATATATAATTTGTATGGTATTACTATGGGTATAAATTTTATATATAATTTGTATGGTATTACTATGGGTATAAATTTTATATATAATTTGTATGGTATTACTATGGGTATAAATTTTATATATAATTTGTATGGTATTACTATGGGTATAAATTTTATATATAATTTGTATGGTATTACTATGGGTATAAATTTTATATATAATTTGTATGGTATTACTATGGGTATAAATTTTATATATAATTTGTATGGTATTACTATGGGTATAAATTTTATATATAATTTGTATGGTATTACTATGGGTATAAATTTTATATATAATTTGTATGGTATTACTATGGGTATAAATTTTATATATAATTTGTATGGTATTACTATGGGTATAAATTTTATATATAATTTGTATGGTATTACTATGGGTATAAATTTTATATATAATTTGTATGGTATTACTATGGGTATAAATTTTATATATAATTTGTATGGTATTACTATGGGTATAAATTTTATATATAATTTGTATGGTATTACTATGGGTATAAATTTTATATATAATTTGTATGGTATTACTATGGGTATAAATTTTATATATAATTTGTATGGTATTACTATGGGTATAAATTTTATATATAATTTGTATGGTATTACTATGGGTATAAATTTTATATATAATTTGTATGGTATTACTATGGGTATAAATTTTATATATAATTTGTATGGTATTACTATGGGTATAAATTTTATATATAATTTGTATGGTATTACTATGGGTATAAATTTTATATATAATTTGTATGGTATTACTATGGGTATAAATTTTATATATAATTTGTATGGTATTACTATGGGTATAAATTTTATATATAATTTGTATGGTATTACTATGGGTATAAATTTTATATATAATTTGTATGGTATTACTATGGGTATAAATTTTATATATAATTTGTATGGTATTACTATGGGTATAAATTTTATATATAATTTGTATGGTATTACTATGGGTATAAATTTTATATATAATTTGTATGGTATTACTATGGGTATAAATTTTATATATAATTTGTATGGTATTACTATGGGTATAAATTTTATATATAATTTGTATGGTATTACTATGGGTATAAATTTTATATATAATTTGTATGGTATTACTATGGGTATAAATTTTATATATAATTTGTATGGTATTACTATGGGTATAAATTTTATATATAATTTGTATGGTATTACTATGGGTATAAATTTTATATATAATTTGTATGGTATTACTATGGGTATAAATTTTATATATAATTTGTATGGTATTACTATGGGTATAAATTTTATATATAATTTGTATGGTATTACTATGGGTATAAATTTTATATATAATTTGTATGGTATTACTATGGGTATAAATTTTATATATAATTTGTATGGTATTACTATGGGTATAAATTTTATATATAATTTGTATGGTATTACTATGGGTATAAATTTTATATATAATTTGTATGGTATTACTATGGGTATAAATTTTATATATAATTTGTATGGTATTACTATGGGTATAAATTTTATATATAATTTGTATGGTATTACTATGGGTATAAATTTTATATATAATTTGTATGGTATTACTATGGGTATAAATTTTATATATAATTTGTATGGTATTACTATGGGTATAAATTTTATATATAATTTGTATGGTATTACTATGGGTATAAATTTTATATATAATTTGTATGGTATTACTATGGGTATAAATTTTATATATAATTTGTATGGTATTACTATGGGTATAAATTTTATATATAATTTGTATGGTATTACTATGGGTATAAATTTTATATATAATTTGTATGGTATTACTATGGGTATAAATTTTATATATAATTTGTATGGTATTACTATGGGTATAAATTTTATATATAATTTGTATGGTATTACTATGGGTATAAATTTTATATATAATTTGTATGGTATTACTATGGGTATAAATTTTATATATAATTTGTATGGTATTACTATGGGTATAAATTTTATATATAATTTGTATGGTATTACTATGGGTATAAATTTTATATATAATTTGTATGGTATTACTATGGGTATAAATTTTATATATAATTTGTATGGTATTACTATGGGTATAAATTTTATATATAATTTGTATGGTATTACTATGGGTATAAATTTTATATATAATTTGTATGGTATTACTATGGGTATAAATTTTATATATAATTTGTATGGTATTACTATGGGTATAAATTTTATATATAATTTGTATGGTATTACTATGGGTATAAATTTTATATATAATTTGTATGGTATTACTATGGGTATAAATTTTATATATAATTTGTATGGTATTACTATGGGTATAAATTTTATATATAATTTGTATGGTATTACTATGGGTATAAATTTTATATATAATTTGTATGGTATTACTATGGGTATAAATTTTATATATAATTTGTATGGTATTACTATGGGTATAAATTTTATATATAATTTGTATGGTATTACTATGGGTATAAATTTTATATATAATTTGTATGGTATTACTATGGGTATAAATTTTATATATAATTTGTATGGTATTACTATGGGTATAAATTTTATATATAATTTGTATGGTATTACTATGGGTATAAATTTTATATATAATTTGTATGGTATTACTATGGGTATAAATTTTATATATAATTTGTATGGTATTACTATGGGTATAAATTTTATATATAATTTGTATGGTATTACTATGGGTATAAATTTTATATATAATTTGTATGGTATTACTATGGGTATAAATTTTATATATAATTTGTATGGTATTACTATGGGTATAAATTTTATATATAATTTGTATGGTATTACTATGGGTATAAATTTTATATATAATTTGTATGGTATTACTATGGGTATAAATTTTATATATAATTTGTATGGTATTACTATGGGTATAAATTTTATATATAATTTGTATGGTATTACTATGGGTATAAATTTTATATATAATTTGTATGGTATTACTATGGGTATAAATTTTATATATAATTTGTATGGTATTACTATGGGTATAAATTTTATATAATTTGTATGGTATTACTATGGGTATAAATTTTATATATAATTTGTATGGTATTACTATGGGTATAAATTTTATATATAATTTGTATGGTATTACTATGGGTATAAATTTTATATATAATTTGTATGGTATTACTATGGGTATAAATTTTATATATAATTTGTATGGTATTACTATGGGTATAAATTTTATATATAATTTGTATGGTATTACTATGGGTATAAATTTTATATATAATTTGTATGGTATTACTATGGGTATAAATTTTATATATAATTTGTATGGTATTACTATGGGTATAAATTTTATATATAATTTGTATGGTATTACTATGGGTATAAATTTTATAT